>NC_091951.1:326521717-326838996 GCF_031021105.1 Erythrolamprus reginae | reverse complement strand
TGTTGAGGGCCGGCGAACGGGACTTGGAGGAAGGCCAAGGGAGTTCCCAGCCCTAAAGCATCCTTTGCCCTCCCTCCATCATCCGCTCCTTCAGTCTTGGACAGAAAAGCTTGGTTACAAAGCGGGCGAACCGCAAGAAGAAGCCGGTTTATTAAATCAAACCGGCTCCGATCTGGCCCCTCTCAGACCGCTGGGACTGCATTTTCCGTCCCCCACTCACCCATCCATCCATCCATCCATCCATCCATCCATCCATCCATCCATCCATCCATCCATCCATCCATCCCCGCGTTGAAGCGGTGGGAGATGCTGGTCCAGGAATAGGCCGGTCCGTTCCCGTTGGAGCTCTTACTGGGAATGGACCCGGTGGTTTTGAGCCCTACCGTACCACCACCACCTCCTCCTCCTCCTCCTCCTCCTCTCCTCTTCCTCCTCCTCCTCCTCCTCCTATTCCTCCTCCTCCTCCTCCTCTTCTTCCTCCTCCTCCTCTTCTTCTTCTGTTTCTGCCTCTCCTCCTCCTCCTCCTCCTCTTCGTATTCTTACTACTACTGTTGTTTTGTTGATTGTTGTTATTATTATTATTATTATTATTATTATTATTATTATTATTATTATTATTTTTAAAGGAAGGTAGAAGCACGACCGATCCCTTGTCTTGAGTATTAATCTTTTCCTCCAGGCTTAATTTCTCTGGGGGAAAAAATTATAATGCGGGAAGGGAGTAAAAAAAAAACACCGGATTAAAGCTTGGACCAATCGAGATGATTCCTTGACGTGGTGCAGATGGAGCCCTACGCGGTCAATGGAAACAAAGGAGGAGCCTTTATTTCATCATAACTACTGTAATTATCAAGGATTTATTCTGTGGGATTTGTCAACAAGCAAGGCACAAGGCGGTACAGAGGAACCAAACCGAACAATCCCAAATGCTGATTTTTTAAAAAAGTTATTATTTTTTTTGCTGTGTTGGGTTTTATTTTTATTTTTGCTGTTGCGAGCACAACTAAAGCCGTAGACCGCGCTTCCCTCCACGAAGAACAGAGAACAATTCGGAATTTAAAATGAAGCGGTGGCCTCGGAGTAGTTTATCTTTGCGCCGACCGATTCCATCCTTCCCAGTTCTCCAGCTTAAACCACACAGCCCCCCGTTGCTCGCTCGCGGTGGGAGGGGCGGGTAGGCGCAGGAGGAGGAAGGTCCATTGATCAATTAGTGACCTCCAAACGCACCTGCTGTTCGGATACAAAGGCCGGGAACGGGAGGGAATTAAGAGGCAGCGCCCCCCACCCACCCCCGCAACCCTCATTCTCAGCGGGCGACCTGGCGTGGTTACAGGGGGAGGCAAGTCTCTTGTTCACCAAAGCCCAGCCTGCAACTTTCTATACTCCGACTTCTCTCTAGCTAAAAAAGTAAGAAAGTGTGGAATACAAACTGCAAAGAGATAAGATAGAGGAGAGAGAGAGAAAGAAAGAAAGAAAAGAGAGAGATAAGATAGGGGGAGAGAGAGAAATTAGATAGATAGATAGATAGATAGATAGATAGATAGATTATATGTGTGCGACAAATTTTTGCTGATAAGTGAAAAGGAAGGGAGACAGAAAACAAGTACTGTACAGAACCTCTCTCTCTCTCTCTCTCCCCCCCCCCCCCCCCGTGGTCTAGAGGTTATAGCCACTGCCTTACAGGCAGACTGTCCAGGTTCAAATCCCGATAAGGGGACCGCTAGCTGATGAGAGCTAAATAGCTTGAAATAGATCTTGAAATAGTCTCCATGCCTTTTCATGGTCAGCAAAAATGTGTTACACAGACATAGACACAGACATACATGAGATAAGATAGAGACAAGAGAAAGAGGGGAGGGGAGATAGATTGAGCGGTTGATAGCTTAAATCCGATCTCTCTCCTTCCTCCCCCCCTCCCCCCCAAAAAAATTAATCTAGTCCCTCTTAGAATCTACACCACCCAACTTCCAAGTCCCCCGAAAGTCTCCTTGCCGTAGTTTTACTCGATCGCCAAACACGAATATTCCGAGGGGGTGTTATTATCCTTCATTGATGGAGTCAAAAAACCCAAGGCATTATTTGGAGCTGTTGCGACACCGATTCTGATTCGGAGCCTCTACAAGGGCAATCAGCAGAATTGGGAAAAAGAGAGAGGGAAAGTCCCCATCTACCCGACCGCCCACTCTTGATGGATTTTTTTTGCGGGAGGGGGTTGGGTTAAGAATGATTTTTTTTACCCTGCAACTCTGCCTCCTGCAGCCCCCTCTTTAGTGATAAATCATCCCAAATTCACACCTTCGCTCCTTGCCCCCTCTCTCCTTTTAAAAAATCTTTCCCTCCTTTCAAAGAGCCAGTTTTGTTTTTTCTTTTCAGTTGTGCGCCCAGGGTGTGCGCAATTACGTCCCGGCCTCTCTCAACCCTCTGGGCCGCTCGGAGCTGGGAAAGATGCGCGCCGAGGGCGCACGGGAGTCCCGAGCCAAACTGGTTGCTCTGCGGGGGAAGGCGACCTTTTCGCCGTGTGTGTGTGTGTGCGTGGCTCCCTTCCGGTGAGGCGCGGGACCTCTCAAGTGACACACACACACACACACAGAGAGAGAGAGAGAGAGAGAGACAGAGAGAGACAGACAGACAGACAGACAGACAGACAGACAGACAGACAGACAGAGGGAGACAGAGAGAGAGAGAGGAGAGACAGAGAGGGACAGAGAGAGAGAGGAGGGGGAATCGACGCGGATGAGAAAGAGAGTGCAGTAGTTGAGAAACTGTGCGTGCGTGCGCCCAATCAATAGTTGAGCAACTGGCGAGGAGAGAGGGGTGGATTCTTCTCTAGATCTATTCGTTCCATGAAGAGCAGGTCCAGAACCTCTCCGGATCTGCTTGGATGGTTTAATAGTATTTAGCCTTCATACTGCTTCATAGTGCTTTGACAGCCCTCTCTAAGCAGTTTAAAGAATCAGCCTATTGCCCCCAACAATCTGGGTCCTCATTTTACCCACCTTGGAAGGATGAAAGGCTGAGTCAACCTTGATCTGGTGGTGAGATTTGAATTGCTGAACTACAGCTAGTAGTTAGCTGAAGTAGCCTGCAGTGCTGCACTCTAACCACTGTGCCACCCCATTCAGACTATAATCCCCATGGTCCTCTACCGTTATTGCACAGGGGGTCCCCCAACTTGGCAACTTTTTAGACTTGTGGACCTCATCCCCCAGAATTCTCCAGCCAGCAATAGATGGCTGGAGAATTCTGGGAGTTGAAGTCCACAAAGCTTAAAAGTTGCCAAGTTTGAAGATCTCTGCGCTGGGATAATGAGAACCTCAAGTTGACTGATGGTAGGATGGAAGTTTTAGCACAAGCCATCAGATAACCATAGAGTTGGGGACGGCTCCTCCTCCTCTTTCCTTGCCCAGCCTTGCTGGTGGGACTTTTGTCTAACTCCTCTGATAGGAACAGTGCTCTAAAACAGGGATCAACAATCTTGGCAACTTTAAACCTGGCGGAATTTCAACTCCCAGTATTTTCCAACTGGGCCCGCCAGACTTAAAGTAGCCAAGGTCGGAGACCCCTGCTCTAAAATGTGCTGAAACTACAGTTGATCCAGAAGTCAGCTGTGCAACCTATAGTGGATGCACTCAGATACACTCACATTTCCCCAATTCTTTGCAAGCTGACTCCCCATCGGTCTCCCGTCACATTTCAAGGTTGCTTATTGCCTTGAAAGCCAACCAGAGTATCTTCAATACCTCCCAGCAACCAGTTAGATCCTACAGGGTTGATCTTCTTCAGGTCCCATCAGCTAAACAGTGTCAGCTGGCAGGTCGGCGGTGGAGGGCCTTCTCTGTGGTTGCCCCCAACTCTCTGGAATCAGCTACCCCCCACCTTATTGGCCTAAAAAGCCAGAAAGACCTGGCTATTCTGACAGGCCTGGGACCATTGACCTGGGGAGGGGGTGGGCTACTAGTGAGATCTGCCCATGAATGTAGGGATGGCTGCAATTATTTAAATTGTACTGTTTTTTTAATATTGATCCATATTTATTTTGCTGTGAGCCATCCTGAGTCCCTAGAGCAGTAGTTCTCAACCTGGGGGTCAGGACCCCTTTGGCGGTCTAACAACCTTTTCAAAGGGGTCACCTAAAACCATGGGAAAAGACAAATTTTCCAAAGTGTTAGGAAATAATGCTTCTATTCTGGCACCTTGGAACATATTTTTTTTGGTTTTTTTAAAATAATTTTTTATTGAATTATATACATATTAAAAACACAGAAACAGATCAGTGTATTATCAATTTGTGAGTATTTTTACAATACGACCAATCAGGAGTTTATAGTGAGGGTGACCCTCTGACCTTCCTTCCAATCAGCTTAAAGCTCTATTGGGAGAATTGGCACTATACTTCTGGTTGGGGATCACCACAACATGAGGAACTGTATTAAGGGGTTGCGGTATTAGAAAGGTTGAGAACCACTGCCCTAGAGAGTTGGGTGGCATAGAAATAGAATTAAACAAACAAACAAATAAAATCCCCTTCTTTCAGAATTGCTTTATAAAAAATCAGCTGAAGGAGAAAGGGTACCCAACTTTGGGTTTAATCTAGGAAGGGAATAGTGATCCTTTAAAAAAATAAAAAGAGCAGCTCACCCCCCTCCCCCCATATCTAGTTGTTGTACCTTTGAAAGTATTCTCTAAGATATCAACAGATGGAGGCAAAGGGCTGGTGGACAGGAAAGGGGGGGGAGAAAAAGGAAATCCCATTGTTTTTCCAGCAGATCTTGTTCTGCCCTGGAAAAGGCAATCTAACCTCTCCTAAGTCCACTTGGGAATGTAAAGAGAGAGAGAGAGAGAGAGAGAGAGAGAGAGAAAGAGAAAGAGAGAGAGGGAGAAAGAAAGAAAGAAAGAAAGAAAGAGAGAGACAGAGACAGAGAGAGAAAGAAAGAGAAAGAGAGAGAGGGAGAAAGAAAGAGAGAGAGAGAGAGGAGAGAGAGGGGGGGGAGTAGAGAGCATGCTTGCAGCTTTAATAGCAGTGAAAGTATTACAGAGAGATCAGATTTAGCCAAAGAGGGAGTTTTCAAACATCTGTCTAATGCAGCCAATAGAGGAGGCATTAGTGATATTGGAGAGAGGGCAAGAGAAAGCTGAGTGCAGCGGATTAAAAGAAACCTCCCAATCCGATTAGCCATTGCCCTTCTTCTGCCAGCCTGATTTTGCAGCCCTGGAAAAAGGCTAGAGGTGAAAAACAGGCTGAGGAAGGCAGGAAGGATGGCAGCTGGAGAGAGGGAGAGTGGGAGGGAAGGAGGGAGGGAGGGAGATGGAGAGAAAGAGGGGGAGGGAGGGAAGGAGAGAGGGAGGAAGGGAAGGAGGGAGGGTGAGAGGGAGAAAGAGAAGATGGCAGTTCTGCTGCAATCTAGGATATGTTGCAGGACAGTTTTGACAAATCCAGATTAGAGCTGGAAGGGACCTTGGAGGTCTTCTGATCCAGCCCCTTGCTCAAGCCAGTGACCCTTTACCAGTGATGGTGAACCTTTTTTGGCTGGCGTGCCAAAAGGGGTGTGTGTGAGTGTGCTAGCATGCGTGCATATGCCCACACCCCTTTCCTTCCCTTCCACACATGGGCACTCCCCCTGTACTGCCCCCACGTCTGTACACAATTCCCCGCAATCCATGTCCATGCGCACAGGTCTCAATAAAGATTGGGATGTGAAAAAACAGCCCAGCGGGTAAACCAGAAGTTCAGAAAATACACTGCCGGTTTGCCCGTTGTGCTGTTTTTTGCACTCTGGGGCTTCAGGAAGCTTCCCTGAAAACTCCGGAATGTAAAAAACAGCACAATGGGCAAAAATGGAAGTCCCATTTTCCAAACTTCCAGTTTGTCCATTGGGCAGGTTTTTTGTATTCTGAGGCTTCAGGGAAACTTCCCTCAAGTGTCTGGAGAGCTAAACAGCCTTTCTGAAGGCTGAAAATCTTGTGTGCAAAGAGAAAGAAACTGATGATGGTTTCCAACAGTTAGCATTACTAAATAGAAAACTGTGCCATGAATATATGTGTGCTTAGGGACCTACATATTTTGTAGGATCCTAGTTAGTTGCAGATTTCAGGCTGGTGTATTTAGCAACATTAATTTATTATGCAATGTATTTGCTTAAAGTCGTTTCCCCAAGAGAAGGTGTATTAACAGTTTGCCATATCAAGTTGTTTTCTGTCACCTGAAGCAGAAAACCTCAGTTACCTGTCACATCCCCGGCAGGAAAAAAAGCATCCCATCTCTACAATTTGCTACTTTCTCATGCATTTCCAAATCAGTGGCTTGGGATGGTTGTCTCATTCTGCTTAATGGTAGCACGTCTTAGGAGAGGAGAAACAAACAAGTCAGATGGAGATACGATCCAAGGACTGACGAAATGGTGGCAAAGTGAGGTACAAGTAGAGGTACAAGAGATGGAAAATATAGTAGAAAATATAAGAAAAATTAAGAATACAAGAATCAGGGAAATGAGAAGGAAAATATTACATAAGTGGTATTATACTCCCATACAACTCGCACCCTTTCAGCAGAATGTCAAGGGTATTTATTTATTTATTTATTTATTTATTTATTTATGTATGTATGTATGTATGTATGTATGTATGTATGTATGTATGTATGTATTTATTTATTTATTGGATTTGTATGCCGCCCCTCTCTGTAAACTCGGGGCAGCTAACTACAGTAATAAAAAAAACATGTAAATCCAATACTAAAAACAACTAAAAAACCCTTGTTGTAAAACCAAACATCCATACAAACAAACATACCATGCATAAATTGTAAAGGCCTAGGTGGAAAGAATATCTCAGTTCCCCCATGCCTGATGGCAGAGGTGGGTTTTAAGGAGCTTACGAAAGGCGAGGAGGGTGGGGGGCAATTCTAATCTCCGGGGGGAGTTGGTTCCAGAGGGCCGGGGACGCCATAGAGAAGGCTTTTCCCCTGGCCCCCGCCAAACGACATTGTTTTATTGACGAGACCCGGAGAAGGCCCACTCTGTGGGACCCTAACCAGTCGCTGGGATTCGTATTTGTTGGCACGGGTGTCAAGATAAAGGAGTGTTTATGCATATGTTTTGGGAATGCCCGATAGTGCAGGAATTTTGGCACAAAGTGCAAGAGGACATTAATAGAATGTTAAATACATAATGGACAATTACTAAGGAAATGGCAGTACAGTATTAGTTAAAAGTAATGACGATGGGAGAATTTAGAGAAATAAAACAAGCAGCAATAGAAAGCGCTCAGGTGGTAATAGTTTTGGGTTGGAAGGATGCGACAAAATGGACAATGCAAAATTGGTACCCGGTACATGGTGGACTATATTCAATTTGAAATTATGGACCAAAGGATAAATTTGGATAATGAAACTGACTTGAGACAACTGATGGGACGGTGGGACAAGGTAAGACGATATATGACGAGTAGAATCTGAGACCGAGCTACAAGGAATAAATTGGAATCACTCTATAATATGTAAATAGATATATTGCTCTTGGGTTAAAATGGTCTATACAAGAAACACCCCCGATTTGGTGGTGGGGTATGTGTGTTTGTCGGGGTGGTGGGCACTTTTCACTATATACTTTTTTATTTTGTGTGTATATTAAAATAGTTAAAAATCAATAAAAATATTTTTTTTTTTTTAAAAGAGAGAAACAAACAAGTCAGCTAAAGGTTTTATTACAGAGTGGGAATGACTCAGGATAGCTGTATTTTCTCTTGGTGCTAGAATTTCACAGGGATCTTCATTCTTAATGTCAATATCAGATAAGTGGGCTTTCACGATTCAGACACCTGTGGATTGAGCAATGCCTGGAGACTGTTTGAGGTGGATCTTTACCAAGTTGATGGGCAGGAAGATTGAGGAGGACTTTTCACAGATCATTTGGGGCTTTTGCAGATCGTACAAAATAATGTCACAAGTCAGATTTGACTTTGACTTACAGGCCAGACTTTCTT
Source organism: Erythrolamprus reginae (assembly GCF_031021105.1). NCBI lineage: Eukaryota > Metazoa > Chordata > Lepidosauria > Squamata > Dipsadidae > Erythrolamprus > Erythrolamprus reginae. The sequence continues at coordinate 326,831,016 of NC_091951.1, read as the reverse complement.
ACCCTTTCGTTAATATAAGACTAGTACGTGTGAAAGAAACAGGTTTTGCATTTATTAGAAGCTCCCACATGTATAAGGATTCTTCCTCCATATTGGAAAAGCCTTTCTTTTTCATACTAATGTGTAAGTGTGACATGCTAGGGACTCCATCAACATTTCTGATAACTCAAAAGTCAGAAAATAGGACTTCCTATCCTTTCAGCCCTATATTTTTATTCTATCCCAGAATTGAACAATCAGATAATTTTACATGCTCTCCAAAAAGTCTATAGGGCATTTAAGCAGTCTGGACTGTTTTTATTTATTTTTTACTAATCAAGATGGCAGCTGTGACTGTGATTAAAACTCCCGACCTTCTGCAAATGAGATTGGTAGTAAAGGTATAATTAATTAATGTGAGGAGAGAGAGAGAGAAACAGAGACAGAGACAGACAGACAGACAGACACACACACACACATAGAGAGACAGAGAGAGAAATGAGCGCTATGAAATAGGCACAGAATAATCCAAAGAGTAGCAATTGATGAATTATCTTTAGTATATATTTACGCATAAGTGCAAGAAATACAAGATCCTTGGTGTTCTCCGAGCTTGCCTGAAATATTCTTTAAAATGTTTCATTACCCTACCTGTGTAATGGCAGAGGTGGATTCCTCCCAGTTTGCACTAGTTCTATAGAACTGGTAGCAAACTGCTGGTGATGTCATGGAGCTTGTTCTGTTGGTGAGGGTCAATGGATGCTTCCATCTTTTTTTCGATTTTGGGGAGGATTTTTTTTGAATGTTTTTCTTCTGCTCATGTGCAGAAGCCAAGTTTCTGGCACTGTATATGCACCACCATCTTGTTTTTTGCCTTTTAAAAAGAAATTGGGGCGGGGAGAATTTTTAGCCCTGCACACACCCACGTGGCATGGGAGAAAGCAAACTGGCAGCAAGGTAAGTTAGAACCCATCCCGCTAACTAGATAGTGTTGGAAGAAAAATTCAGTTCCAGTTCCAAGCCGGGAATAAAATGGAGGCTGCTTGGAAAGAGTCTGTTTATTGGCAAACAGAATCACAGGGTTCAGTTCTGGGACAGCGGACCAAAATGGAATTGAGAATGGATGGGTTTTACAACTTTGGATCTCTATGGGGTTATGTTGGGGTCATGGCTGGCTCTAGAGCCAAAAGGTGAAATGGACATTTTCTTTATTTCTTTATTTCTTTATTTCTTTATTTCTTTATTTCTTTATTTCTTTATTTCTTTATTTCTTTATTTCTTTATTTCTTTATTTCTTTATTTCTTTATTTCTTTATTTCTTTATTTCTTTATTTCTTTATTTCTTTATTTCTTTATTTCTTTATTTCTTTATTTCTTTATTTCTTTATTTCTTTATTTCTTTATTTCTTTATTTCTTTATTTCTTTATTTCTTTATTTCTTTATTTCTTTATTTCTTTATTTCTTTATTTCTTTATTTCTTTATTTCTTTATTTCTTTATTATTTCTTTATTTCTTTATTTCTTTATTTCTTTATCTCTTTATCTCTTTATCTCTTTTTCTCTTTTTCTCTTTTTCTCTTTTTCTCTTTTTCTCTTTTTCTCTTTTTCTCTTTTTCTCTTTTTCTCTTTATTTCTTTATTTCTTTATTTCTTTATTTCTTTATTTCTTTATTTCTTTATTTCTTTATTTCTTTATTTCTTTATTTCTTTATTTCTTTATTTCTTTATTTCTTTATTTCTTTATTTCTTCATTTCTTTTTTCTTTATTTCTTTATTATTTCTTCATTTCTTCATTTCTTCATTTCTTCATTTCTTCATTTCTTCATTTCTTCATTTCTTCATTTCTTCATTTCTTCATTTCTTCATTTCTTCATTTCTTCATTTCTTCATTTCTTCATTTCTTCATTTCTTCATTTCTTCATTTCTTCATTTCTTCATTTCTTTATTTCTTTATTCTTTATTTCTTTATTTCTTTATTGATTTGATTTGATTTGATTTGTATGATGCCCCTCTCCGAGGACTCAGGGCAGCTCACAACAGATCAAACAATATACAATGTACATAACCAAAAATCGAATTAATACCGCTAAAAAACTTTAAAAACTCTAATAACATTAAAAACCATCCATTCCCTTTCATATAGCAAGACACACACACTTGTTGGCCAGGGGCATAGGGTCTAATGGCTCCAAGCCTGGCAGCACAGATAGGTTTTTAAACCTTTACGAAAGGTGAGGAGGGTGGGGGCAGTGCAAATCTCTGGGGGGAGCTGATTCCAAAGGGCTGGGGCCCCCACAGACATTGTCTAGTTGACGGGACCTGGAGAAGGCCGATTCTGAGGGACCTAACCGGTTGCTGGGACTCTTGCGGTAGAAGGCAGTCCCAAAGTTAATCTGCTCCGATGTCATGTAGGGCTTTATAGGCTATAACCAACACTTTGAATTGCATCCAGAAACCAATTGGCAGCCAATGCAGTCCACGGAGTGCTGGAGAAATATGGGTATGCCTTGGAAGGACCCATAAACACTGACGCGGCTGCATTCTGGCGATTTAAAGTTTCTGAACACTCTTCAAAGGTAGCCCCATGTAGAGAGCATTGCAGTAGTCGAACCTCGACCTTGAATCAGAGGACTCCCTGTCCAGATAAGGCGGCAACTGGTGCACCCGGCGAACCTGGGCGAATGCTCCCCTCGCCACAGCCAAAAGATGATGGTCCAATGTCAGCTGTGGATCGAGGAGGAAGCCCAAGTTGCAGACTCTCTCTGAGGGGGTAAAAAAGATAGGCTTTAAAACTTTTACAAAAGACAAGGAGAATGGGGGCAGTGTGAATCTCTGGGGGGAGCTGATTCCAGAGAGTCGGGGCCCCCACAGAGAAGGCTTTTCCCTAGGTCCCACCAAACAACATTGTCTAATTGACGGGACCTGGAGAAGGCCGACTCTGTGGGACCTAACCGGTCGCTGGGATTCATGCGGCAGACAGCGGTCCCGCAGGTATTTGTCTTAGTTAATCTTATCTTTGGCTTGTTGCTTATTTGGAGTTTCTGTCTCATCCAATTTTTTGAATGGATTTCCAAATCTGCTTGGAGCAGGGAGAATGGTGCTGGTTTTTGCCTCCCTTTTTCCATTTCTATTTTAGCGGAAATATTCTATCCTGCCTTTTTGATATCCTCTAACACATTTCATTTTCTAGGAGGGTGGGGCGGGGTGCTGCCTTTCTACAGTGAAATCATTAGTGCTAGTAAGGAGTGGGGTTTGCTGTAAATACAAGAAAACAAATACGGTAAATAGAAGAAAACAAATCCACTTTTTTGGTCTTGATCCTCTCTGCCCACCTCTTTGCACTGGACTTATTTACTTTTGGAGTGCGATTTCCCCTAGTTTTCTCATACATGTTGGGAAACCGAGAACAACTATGTGAATTGATTTACCGTATCGGGAGAGTGCTGGGTGGGAGAAGATTAGTCAGCTGGCTTTTTGTCAGTGTTCTTGATGCTGCATTGCAGATCTGGAATGATTTCCAAATTGTTTTCATAAGAGTCAATTGAGGATAGTGTACTGCAGTTCTGCATGTGAAGCAAAAGAAGTAAATCACTGTTCCCAGAGATAATGCAGACGTGACTAGTAGAAACGTGGGCACTATATTTTATCATTCCCCTAGTAAGTTTTATATTTATGTTATTTATTTTATATTTATTTTATTTATTTTAAAGGCAAATAATGTAATGTATTGAAAAGTGTTTGTTCTGCCGGCGTGTTTCAACCACCCGTTATTATAAAAGGAAAACCCAAAAGTTTTTATAAACAGAAAAACAGAAACAGCTCTCTTTTTCAATGTCAAAGGGATTTTCTGGTACACACAAGGCACAGGTTAAATGCAATCCAATTGCTCACCCAATAACTGGGAGATTGAGTCCAATTCTAAAGCCCAGAGAGTCCCCACACAATCTTGAACAGCATAAAAACCATGATCTAGATGAAACAATGAATCAGATAAACTGTCATGAGGCTAAAACATCAAGCTGCACTTTTATCTGTAGCACTAATTACAGCAGCCTCACCCAACCACAGGTGGCCTCATTTTCTCTTGTAGTAATCTTTCAGTTGTTGTCTCCTATGCATCACTCTACGCATGCGTGGATGTGTCATTAATTCTTGTTCAGAATCCAGGGATGATACAGATGATTGATCTCCTCCTGGGCTGTCTGCCAAACTCCCCTCTTCCCTGTCACTCATGCTTCCTTGGTCAGAGGAGGCTTCGTCGGCAGATTCCATCGGGAGCAAAACAGGCCTATGATGTGTTGCTGTTTCTCCTGCATCCACCTCCACATTCCTTGGGGCAGGAGCTGGGCCAGAGCTAACCACAACAGTTTTTAGCACTGAACATTTTATATAAACCACACTCAACTGTTAATTTTTTTAAAGGAAGAATGGTATCTATCTATCTATCTATCTATCTATCTATCTATCTATCTATCTATATCTATCTATCTATCTATCTATCTATCTATCTATCTATCTATCTATCTATCTATCATCTATCTATCTATCTATCTATCTATCTATCTATCTATCTATCTATCTATCTATCTATCATCTACCGTCTATCTATTTATCTATCTATTATTTATCTATTATCTATCAATGTTGGTAATGACCTATAAAGCCTTACATGGCATCAGGCCAAATTATTTGTGGGACTGCCTTCTGCTGCATGAGTCCCAGTGACTGGTTAGGTCCCACAGAGTCAGCCTTTTCCAGGTCCCGTCAACTAGACAATGTCGCTTGTTGGGTCCTAGGGGAAGAGCCTTCTCTGTGGGGGCCCCGGCTCTCTGGAATCAGCTCCCCCTGGAGATTCGTACTGCCCCCACCCTCCTCGCCTTCCACAAGACTCATCTATGCTGCCAGGCTTGGGACTATTAGACCCTAGCTCCCTGGCTGAGGAATGCCACATATCATTGTTGTCTGAGTGGGCATGATTGGTTTTTTAATAAAATTGGGGATTATATATTAGTTTATTTAGTTCTAAATTAATTCGATTTAGGCTACTGTATCGTATTGTTTTCTTTTTTATATATTGTAAGTCACCCCGAGTCCTTGGAGAGGGGCGGCATATAAATCCAATACACAAACAAACAAACAAATAAGTGTTTGTCATATAAAATCATTATTAAAAATGAAAAAAAATATGATAAAAATGAATAATTCTATATTGTAAGATAGAAAAATACATAGTACCTGAGTCAATAAAGCCACAACATGTATTTAAATATTCAGAGCACCACTCCTGAATAATATCCAAGAGCATAAATCGATTATATGATGCGATCATGTGATACACCAATTTTTGCACGGTTTACTGTACAAGTTATGCCACATTTTTCTTTTGTTATATGTTGCTGAAAAATGTAGGTGGAAAATACTTATATGTTGTTTCCAAAGACCACTTAGGTCTAGAAACTAATTAAAGCAGTGTTTTTCAAACTTGCAACTTTAAGATGTGTGAACTGAAACTTCCAGAATTATCCAGCCAGCCTTCCAAGGGAATTCTGAGAGTTGAAGTCCACATATTTTAAAACTGCAAGTTTGAAAAAATATTGAGCTACAGTATTAAATCACATAACTTACCATCCTTGACATAAAATGTAAATGAAGTTAAATGTGGGAGTTTAGCCTTGGATGAACCATTTTTGCAAGGCAAAAATGCTTGTAAGGTCAGCAAAATTGTAACAGAAATGAAAGCAAGAAGAAAGCTGTGTACATCTTTAGAAAGTGCAAGAGAATGAAAATCTGAATGTTCCTTCGTAAGAATTTCATTCCAATTCCTTTTCAGTCTATGTTTTTACATTAATATTATATAATACATATAGTAGACCAATGTTTTTCATCTCTCCAGGCATGTAGAGAGATAGAAACTCAACTCTTAGTTTTCTTGGCCAAAATTTTCAGCTAGTATATTGATTAATGAAAAGGAAATAATTGATATAAAATGATTCATTAAACTCATTCTGCGACCTAAATAACATTTAATTTTATTTTAGCCAATCCATGTTTGATCACAAAAATTGATGATTAACCAAATTTTACAGGATTCCTGTTCATGGATGCTAAGTAATTAGAAGAATGCATAGCTGTACTTCTATTCACAAAAGCTATTTTTTGTGCATGGTATGACTGTGTGTATGTATTTTATCTATTGGTTTTTTTTTCTTTTTAGACTTTTTAATGTAAAACTGTTATTTTAGATTTTAATTATTAGATTTGTTACCATGTATTGTTTTTATCACTGTTGTGAGCCGCCCAGAGTCTACGGCGAGGGGCGGCATACAAATCTAATTAATAATAATAATAATAATAATAATAATAATAATAATAATAATAATATGGAAAGATAAGGAAATACCAAAGGACACAGAAGTTTATAAAAAAGTTATGGAATGTGCAGAATTAGATATGATGACAAAACGCTTGAATAATCAAGTAGAAACAGCATATTATAAAATATGGAATAAATTGTATGAATGGTGGGATTTTAAAAATAATATTACAAGTTAAACTAACAAGAATTTATAACTTTTTGAACTTATAGTTTTGAAATTTTATAAGTTAGAATTTAATAGTTCAAAAAAGGTTTACAGTAGAATAAATTTAGACATGCTATTTGCTATATTATGTTTTTGAATAAGCATTTTACAGACAAAGTAATTAATTAACATATAGAGTCAAATTTAATAAATATCTAATATAAATGTATATTATTTTTCTATTGATCTGACTATAGTTAGGTTTTTATTTTTTGTAGTAGTTAGACTTCTAAGATAAGCGGAGCAATGGCAGCTCCTTGAGTGTTCAATGTTGTGTGTCTTTGTCCTTTTAAAAAAATTCAATAAAAATATTAAAAATAATAATAATAATAATAATAATAATAATAATAATAATAATAATAATAATAATATTTAAAAATACCTGTCATCACTCTAATTTGAAAAAAACAAACAAAATATTTTCTTCCTACATCATGTACTACTTTTCACTTAGATGCACTAAATGTTTTCCTAAAAATGAGATTGACTGTACAAAAATAAGATTCCCTCTGTCAGAATATTTACCCTAATTTTTGTCCTGATATGTTAGTGTTCCATGAACATTTTAATACAAGCAAACTCCCCCTCACACTTCTGATTAATTATGTCTGATTGGAGACTACCTGGACAAGTCCATGTAGGTTTCTTTTGGTAAGGTTTTTCTGAAGTGGTCTGCTGTGGGCTTCTTTCAAGGACTGAGAAAAAATGACTGTCCCGAGGTCACCAGCTAGCCTTGTGCCTTAGATAGGACCAGAATTCACATTTTCCTGGTTTTTAGCCTGATGCTTTCTTTCTTTCTTTTTTTTCCCTTTCTTTCTTTCTTTCTTTCTTTCTTTCTTTCTTTCTTTCTTTCTTTCTTTCTTTCTTTCTTTATTAGATTTGTATGCCGCCCCTCTCCGTAGCCACTGCACCAAATAAGCAGCAATAAAACAGTGCATGCATCCAAAATAATCCAAAGTTGTGCAAGTCAGGCAAGACTGTTAGTTCCCCATATTTTATTTTCATATATCTTCAAAGATTTCAAAATCTGTGAAAGAACTAGAGAATAATAGGGAAAAAAAGATGGAGGAGAAAGAGAGAAAGAGACAGACCGACAGATGTCAACCTTATCCATATTTGATTTTGACCCTTCTCAATACTGGATTATTTGATTCCTTGATGTCATATAGTACTCATACAAATGTTCCTTTCCTCTTTCTCTTCACATTGGCCTTCTCAGTCATTAAGATTCTGTGTAGCTTGAGTAAGTCACTGTCTTTTAGCCTCAATTCTCCATCTATAAATCGGGGCTGTTAAGGACCTGGTCTGTATGACTATTTGGTGATGGATGGGATTAAAATGATCAAAGTGCCCTGTGAATTTAAATGTACTATGTTCCTTTATCAAGAAAATAGTAGTGGTGATAACAATAACAACAACTATTAATGATAATAATAATAGCACCCCTCCCCTCCTATTCCAAAATTATTTTTCACTGCAGGCTTGCTGTAGTGAAAAATATTTAATTCATTTATAATTTTTGAATGTCAGCCCCAAAGTCCATTTGATAACATAAATTTTGTGTTATTTATGTGGCAGACACTTAAGGATTTAAATAATTCTCTAAAATATTTACATTTTTGTCTCCTGACATCTTGTTTTACACTGTGTTTTATAGGTCTTGGTTTCTATTTGATGTAGGCTTCAAGCTGGAGATTTATAGTTCGACACCTCGCAACAAATTTTGTAAATATTCCATGGGGCTTGATCCTTCAACATAAACACTCCTTCTTATTGGGGCCCTGAGGAAAACCAGACTTCTCATTTATTATGTGATCTCCCAAAGTCTAAAGGGAAGTTGATCTTGTTTTCCAGGAACATCTTCAATATGAAAAATGGAATGTCATCAGGCCAAGGTGAATCATAATAAATGTTCTACTTTGGCTGACACCGAGAAATAAATCAAGCAGAGTGTGAGAAATATTGGCAACTTTTTTTCTCCCCCACCAAGGTTTGTATCAGTTTTATAAATTAAACACCGCACGATGACAGCATATGAGCCGGTAAGCAAAACCGTTGGGTAGATAATCGCCATAGTAACAAGGGAGGGAACTGTAACCACCCAAGACCAAAAATAGCACATCTGGGTCTAGCTATGGTAGGAGCAATGAAATATGGTAGGAGCAATGAAGACTGCTTTTAGCTGATTAAAAAATACTGGGAATAATTAGAGCGTACATGCATTAGATAGAATTAGTCTGGGAGAGCCAGGAGCTAGAGAAAAACAATTAATGGATTTTGACTTAGAACTTGTTGGTGTGGTTAGGTTCTCTTTCTTCCAGGGAATGCAGCATCTCAATTTGGATTCAGGCAGGTTGGATTTCTCAGAAAAGATAGAGATCCCGGTTCCATTAGCATGAAATCAACAGGAAATAATCTGGAGCAGAGAGCCCCCTCTATTGTCCCAGATATCTTAAAAGCTCATAAAACGTTAGTCTTATTTTCCTCATCTTCAAAATATTTCCGTTTTCTTCCATCAACGGAGTAGCTGAAATGTGATATTCTGCATTTATGGGAGAAAGAACTTTTTAGAAAGTTTGCTTACCTTAAAACATGGCAAGCAAGTTCAATTTATTTTAAAATATCGTTGTGTTCATTTTGTGGAATGGGATCTAGACTTCCGCTTCAAAGACTTCTGCTGTAGCCACAATTTGCCATTCAAGATATTTATTTATTTATTTTTTATTTATTTTGTCCAATACACAATGAGGGTTTTAGTGGGTATATATCAATATACACATAGTAAAATACATGATGAAGGTTATAGAGGAGATATTCATAGTAAAATATATCTAAGAAATAATAGAAAAGAACATATAGGAATAGAATATATTCCTCTATTCCCATATAGGAATAGAGGAAAGGTATAGGAGATATAGGAGAGCATTAGGACAGGGGACGGAAGGCACTCTAGTGCACTTGTACTCGCCCCTTACTGACCTCTTAGGAATCTGGATAGGTCAACCGTAGATAATCTAAGGGTAAAGTGTTGGGGGTTTGGGAATGATACTATGGAGTCTGGTAATGAGTTCCACGCTTCGACAACTCGGTTACTGAAGTCATATTTTTTACAGTCAAGTTTGGACCGGTTGATATTAAGTTTAAATCTGTTGTGTGCTCTTGTGTTGTTGTGGTTGAAGCTGAAGTAGTCGCCGACAGGCAGGACGTTGCAGCATATGATCTTGTGGGCAATACTTAGATCTTGTTTAAGGCATCTTAGTTCTAAACTTTCTAGGCCCAGGATTGAAAGTCTAGTCTCATAGGGTATTCTATTTTGAGTGGAGGATTGAAGGGCTCTTCTGGTGAAGTATCTTTGGACATTTTCAAGGGTGTTAATGTCTGAGATGCGATATGGGTTCCAAACAGATGAGCTGTATTCGAGGATGGGTCTGGCAAAAGTTTTGTAAGCTCTGGTAAGTAGTGTGAGATTGCCAGAGCAGAAGCTACGTAGGATTAGGTTTACAACTCTTGAAGCCTTCTTGGCTATATTGTTGCAGTGGGCTTTGGCACTTAAATCTTTTGTTATTATTATTTTGTTATTTCTTTTATGTATACACTTTTCTATTTGATTAGTCTCATTGATGGTTTATTGAATTTGTCATTTTAATTTTCCTAATGACTAATATATAAATAGATTAAAAAGTGTAGGATAATGGCCCAAAGTGACTCGCAAAGAACCAATTTGGGAAGATTTTTGTCAGTTTTAAAACTGTTAGACCCACGATATCAGTGTAACATCTTATAACAGCCATTCAACAGTAATAATAAGAAAAATAAATACATTACTTTCCCATCCTATTCGTTGGCTTTCTGGCTATTCACTGTGGAAGAACAGGCAGGGAATAGGCAGGGATTTAGCTTCTGGTGTCACACTCTCTTTCTTTCTCTTTCCCACTGAGGGGAATACCTGAAGAGGTTTTTAAAAATAATATAGTATGTAATTGACATTGTCATGCATGCTTTGATATTGTGAATAAAGTTGTAAAGTCTTCGGAGAGGGGCGGCATACAAATCCAAGTAATAAATAAATAAAATAAATAAATGCTCCAGCTCTGGAAGTTTTTAAGAAAATGTTGGATAAACATCTGTCTGAAGTTGTGTAGGGTTTCCTGCCTAAATATTATTATGTCAATACAACACAGCAAACGAGATCACTATGCTGGATTTCATATTTCATCATCAGTCGGGTGCTTCCCAAGCACCTAGGACTGTGTGATGTAGCGGCGAATTATGTGTGCAGATCCCAGTAAAGCAGCCTTTTGCAATTGACAGATGGAGATTTTGTCAATTCCGATGGTTTTCAAATGTCCGCTGAGATCCTTTGGCACTGCGCCCAGCGTGCCAAGTACCATTGGGACCACTTTCACTGGCTTATGCCAGAGTCGTTGCAGCTCGATTTTTAGATCTTCGTATTTCACTAATTTCTCTAGCTGCTTCTCCTCAATTCTGCTATCTCCTGGGATTGCGATGTCAATGAGCCATACTTTCTTTTTCTCCATGATCACAATGTCTGGTGTGTTATGCTTCAGAATTCGGTCAGTCTGAAGTCGGAAGTCCCACAGTAGTTTTTCTTGCTCATTTTCGACCACTTTTTCGGGCTTATGATCCCACCAGTTCTTTGCCACTGGTAAATGGTAGTTCCAGCACAAGTTCCAGTGGAGCATCTGTGCCACAGCATCATGTCTATGCTTGTAGTCAGTCTGTGCAATCTTTTTGCAGCAGCTGAGTATGTGATCGATTGTTTCATCTGTTTCTTTACAGAGTCTGCACTTTGGATCGTCTGTTGATTTTTCAATTCTGGCTTTGACAGCCTGTTCTAATGACCTGTTCTTGTGCCGCCAGAATTAGTCCTTCTGTCTCCTTTTTAGTGTTCCACGTGTAAGCCATGACCAGGTCTTTTCTTTATCCTTTTTGTCTTCAATCTTCTCCAAGAACTAGCCATGCAATGCTTTGTTCCGCCAAATTATTATTATTATTATTATTATTATTATTATTATTATTATTATTATTATTTTTAATACATCCCCATCCTCTTGTAGAACCTCAATCTATCAAGATTGGTGGTGAGATTCAAGGACACATTCCAAACTCCTGTATTCCTAGATGTCTGTTTTTCGTGGCTTTCACAGAAAAATGATTCATTCACACACACCTATCACCATCTTGATAATTCTTTCCATCTGGATTAACTGATTGACATTTTCTGGGTAGTGTTTAAAGCCCTACATGGCATTGGACCAGAATACCTCTGGAACTGCCTTCTATCGCACAAATCCCAGCAGCTGACAAGGTCCCACAGAGTTGGTCTTCTCCGGGTCCCATCGACCAAACAATGTTGTTTGGCGGGCCCCAGGGGAAGAGCCTTCTCTGTGGTGGCCCCGGCCCTCTGGAATCAACTCCCCCCAGACATTAGAACAGCCCCCACCCTCCTTGTCTTTCACAAATTACTCAAGACCCACCTTCATCGCCAGGCATGGGGGAACTGAGACATTCTCCCCCAGGCTTTTATATTTTATGTTTGGTATGTATGTGTTGTATGGTTTTAAATTTCTGGTGTTTTAGATATGTTTTATTTTAATATTAAATTTGTTTCACTGTTATATTGTTTCTATTACTGTTGTGAGCCGCCCCGAGTCTTCGGAGAGGGTTGGCATACAAATCTAATAAATAATAATAATAATAATAATAATAATAATAATAATAATGAAGATACCTTCTGCATATGGAAATTGATCTGAAATGCCTATTCTTTGCATAAAATTCAATATAGGATGTTACAATGATCCAGTGTATGATGACTATAGGCATATTGAGTCTTCCTGAATTTAAAGTAATGTCTTCTGTGAAGCATTAGCAATGGGATACTTTGAAATATTACACACTTCCATTGTATTTATTGTTGGTCAAGCGCAGCTATAAGTTTAACATTTTAAGAGTCACATTTAAAAAAAAATAGTATCCAGAAGAGGACAACTAGATTATTTATAGGTCTTGATACTGAACCTTATGCAAGTCAGAATGAAACAATAATTTCAGGTAACAGTTACTATTTGGTTTGGGAGGATTAATAAATGGACAATATTTATTATGGCTGCATATTTCTATCAACACGTTATAAACCCTGTAGGTTTGCTTTTCAGCCATATAGATGAATTTGACTTTTGTATGTAGCCATGTGGATAAATTTGATAATAATGTTGACTATCAACATTGTTGAAATAAGATTCACCAAGTGAATGATTATAAGTGACCGAATGAATGATTACAATTGATACAGTGGTGTGTTATTTCTCATTCCATGAGGAAAAAAAAATGTCCTGAACCAGCTGTAACTTTGTGAATAAAAATTTAGAGATCTGGGTATATTTAGTCCTGAGCAAAAAAATGAATATTGGTAGATGTCTCCAAAGCTCTGAGAAGTTGTCATGGAAGAAGATGAAGCCAGCTTGTTTAATTGGAAACACTGCAAGAACTTTCAATGGTGGAACTGAAGGTAATAGCAATATCATTATAGCAATATCATTTAGACTTATTTACCACTTCACAGTGCTTTACAGTCCTCTCTAAGCAGTTTACAAAGAGTAAGCATATTGCCCCCAACAATCTGGACCCTCATTTTAATCTGGACCTTGGAAGGATGGAAGGCTGAATCAACTTTGAACCTACTGAGATGGTAATGGAGACATTGCTGCAAATAATTGAGCAGGGTGTAGATATTATTATTATTATTATTATTATTATTATTATTATTATTATTAATTAAATTTGTATGCGCCCCTCTCTGCAGACTTTTCTTCAGATGCTATACTTTTAAAATTCCTGGATTGATCCAGAGAGTCATATGGGGATGTTTATTTATTTATTTATTGGATTTGTATGCAGCCCCTCTCCGGAGACTCGGGGCAGCTAACAGCAATAATAAAACAGCATATAATAATAATCCAATACTAAAAACAATTAAAAACCCATTATTATAAAAAACTAAACAGACATACAGACATACCATGCATAAAATTGTAAAGGCCTATGGGGAAAGAGTATCTCAATTCCCCCATGCCTGGCGGCAGAGGTGGGTTTTAAGTAGCTTACGAAAGGCAAGGAGGGTGGGGGCAATTCTAATCTCTGGGGGAGTTGGTTCCCCTGGGTCCCGCCATGCGGCATTGTTTAGTTGACTGGACCCAGAGAAGACCCACTCTGTGGAACCTAACTGGTCGCTGGGATTCGTGCAGCAGAATGTTCTAGTTCCCTTCAATTTTATTATTCTAAGGTTGTGATGATTCCATAATTCTGCCTGATCTGATATTCAGAGGGGCATTGAGATGAAGAGGAGATCATCAGGATTCATCGAGCATTGGAAAATGTTGCTTGAACTTGGAGACCACTTATTTTAGGGTTTCCTTGAACCACTAGGGAAGGAGTTAAATTATATTTATACATATATATTTCTGGACCCTGCAGAATTTCATTTGCACCTGCCAATGGCTTACTGATAAATATACACTGGTAGAAATTCAACAGCAGAGGGCCAGAGGGTTAGATAAATACCACATGACAAGCGAAGCGCAGAAAGGTTAATACTTTCCCAGCTCTCGTTCTGACACGTTAACCATCATAAACACTCTGACAGCTAGCACGGCATAGCGCCTAAAAAACTGACTAGCGAACCAGGAAGTCTCTATTTTAAATCTTGCCTGAGTTACAAACACAGTAGGTGGCCTTAGTCACACCACCTCAACCCTCACATCTGAAAGGCTGGGATAATAAGTGGCACCAGCAACAAATGTCACAGTGCAGAATGATGCTGTCCAGGATATGAGGCCATTAATTCTGTTACTCACTCTTATTTATTTATTTATTTATTTATTTATTTATTTATTTTGTCCAATACACAATGAGGGTTTTAGTGGGTATATATCTATATACACATAGTAAAATACATGATGAAGGTTATAGAGGAGATACTCATAGTAAAATATATCTAAGAAATCATAGAAAAGAAGGTATAGTAATAGAACATATCAATGAAAGAATAGAAGAAGAGATATAGGAATAGAAGAAAGGTATAGGAGATATAGGAGAGCAATAGGACAGGGGACGGAAAGCACTCTAGTGCACTTGTACTCACCCCTTACTGACCTCTTAGGAATCTGGATAGGTCAACCGTAGATAATCTAAGGGTAAATTGTTGGGGGTTTTGGGATGACACTATGGAGTCCGGTAATGAGCTCCACGCTTCGACAACTCAGTTACTGAAGTCATATTTTTTACAGTCAAGTTTTACAGTCAAGTCTTGTTTTCTGATTTGTTTTCTAAAAGTACATTACTTTTCCATCCAATATCTGTTGGCTTTTTCCTCATCTTTTAATTTATTTGGTTTGTTTACCAATTTTGTAATTTCTATGTTTGATTTCTCTCTCTGTTGTGGCTGTGCTTGCCTAGTGACATCTCTCTCTCTCTCTCTCTCTCACACACACACACATACTCACACACACAAACATTATTTTTATAAATAACTCAAGGTGCTGAACACACACAATAATCCTTCATCCTTCTATACTCCCTACCTGTTAGGTGAGTTGGGCTGAAAGTCATTTCAGTCAGTCAGGGACTGACCCAAAGTCATTTATGAGCAATGGACCTTATAGCATGAACATAACCCGCCTCCAATCATGATGTATATATATAATATAAAGAAAAGTCATTGTCTAGCAATTTACTCTTCACAATTCACAACCTAGGTAATATGACTAAAAATTATAAGATCAAGATATAGTATATAAGTGATACATTATAGCAAAGTATAAATTAATAGGCTGATATAAATAGGCTGCAATAAATAAGGTCAATAGGATGGTTGAATTCTGTGTAAATCTTCGAGTGTTTAATATATAATTCTATATCTATATCTATATCTATATCTATATCTATATCTATATCTATATCTATCTATCTATCTATCTATCTATCTATCTATCTATCTATCTATCTATCTAAATAATAATTATAAATATTTATTTATTTATTATTTATTAATCAGATTTGTATGCCACCCCTCTCCGCAGACTCGGGGCGGCTCACAGCAATAATAATACAATGTAAACAAATCTAATATTTAAGTTAATTTAAAAGCCCAATTTAAAAACCAATCATACATACTAACATACCATGCATAAATTTTGTAAGCCTAGGGGAAGGGAAAGTCTCAATTCCCCCATGCCTGATGACAGAGGTGGGTTTTAAGGAGCTTACGAAAGGCAAGGAGGGTGGGGGCAACTCTGATATCTGGGGGGAGTTGGTTTCAAAGGGTCGGGGCCACCACAGAGAAGGCTCTTCCCCTGGGTCCCGCCAAACGACATTGTTTAGTTGATGAGACCCGGAGAAGGCCAACTCTGTGGGACCTAACTGGTCGCTCGGATTCGTGGGATGGTTGATTATATATGTTTATGTGTTTGTATAAGTCATGTTTTGTCTTTGTTTTTCTTTTCATGGTTTTTGTTTTTAATGTAAATACTTAATAAAGATTTTTTTTTAAAAAAGATCAAAAATGGAAGGATTGAGAACTGTACTACTATTTAGAAAGCATTATAATTCAGAGGCAGCATATGTACAATGAGTTCAAAGGCAGAAGGTTTCAGATAACAATGCATAACTTCTCTTCTTTAGATAGCAGAATCGAGTAAGATGATGCTTAAGACCTTGGAGAGCTGCTTCTCTAAACCAGTAGTTAAGATCAGGTTAGAATGAACTTGTATTTTTGCAGTACAAGCCAGCTTCATATGAAGATCTATAAAACGTAGAGTGTAATATGTATAAACTGCTTCGGACACCTGAAGATGCTCTATAAATACAAAGCGGTACCTTATTCTTGTTATTTAAAACAGGCTGTTAAGACTTAGGTGGCCTTTGTGAGGTAGAAATATTTAATAATGGATTAGGAAGCATAAAACAAATGGGCTGTGCTCATTTCAGATGCATTTGTCTGATAGGTCCACCTATATCTTAGGCAGAGAACTTGTCATACTCCCATTCTGTGGTTAATTTTCAAGTAAAAAAGCATCTTGTTATGTCTGGTTGCCAATTCTCAAGTCTACATACCTCAACTGATATTGCTGTGGTAGACAATATAATCAAAAATGACCTTCAGATATAAACAAAGATTTTGCTTACTTTACCATAGAAACGGATGTGATCCATCACAGTAGCTCATAAATAATGTGTCAAACTGTTGCACTGATCAATGACGATAAGTAATTGAAATATAATGTGATCTTAAGGCCTTTATGTAAATGTTTGTAGCACTCTTTCAGTTCTTCCAAGGGTTGGTATTTTTTTTTTGTATGAGTGCATATGTTGATGAATTGTTCCTTAACTGCAAAACTGGTGGAATTGAAACAAATATCTTCAGACTTTATCCATTCCATTATCCAAAATACTCACAAACAATACAGTGAAACATTGGAGATTTGCCGGGGTCCAATTCCCACCCTAGCAAAGAACTCTGTGGGTGGCCTTGGGCAATTGCTAAATAGCTTAGGAAAATCAGGGCTACAAGATAGGGTGATGGCTATTATCTTAAAGAACTTTTAAAGACATTTGGAAAAACTGCACATTATTGTTGCCCATAGTTGCTAAATAAGACCTCCATGCTCAAAGACAATAATAATTTTATATTTTGGAGGAAAGTCAGGAAAGACTGCTGTCTTTATCTCCTTTGTTTTTTCTCCATTTATTAAGATTTATAAATTAGATGAAACTTTGGAAAACAGTGGCTGCGTTCTCAGGATATGTTAGATTAGGCTAAGAGAGAATTGATACTTATGGATTCAATGCAGTGTGGATGTAGCCATTGTTTTAGTGTGTTCTTTGAATCACAACACTAAACCTTAATAATTCTAATAAATTGGATCAAAAAATCAGCACCATTTTCTCCAGTGATGGCCCGACATCATCAGAAAGTCTCCTGTGTTCGGAAATTTCTAGCCCTCAAATATTACCTATGCTTGTGCTACATTTTCCTTTCCTTTCCTTTCCTTTCCTTTCTTCCTTCCTTTCCTTTCCTTTCCCTTCCCTTCCCTTCCTTTCCTTTCCCTTCCCTTCCTTTCCTTCCCTTCTCTTCCCCTCCCCTCCCCTCCCCTCCCTTCCCTTCTATGAGATCATTATGTCCTTGAAGAAGGGGATACTGACTCTTTCAGGTGAGGATCTATCGGAAAGACAGCAAAAAGGGAGTGCTGTATTATTATAACTTCCCTTTCTCATTTTTCCTTCTTCCCGTCTTTCTGCCTCTTGCAAAGAGTAAACATATGCCCCACTTTCTGCTTCCATTACAGCAGCATTTTATCTCACAAGTTCCTCACCAGATTGGAAAAGCAATGTGGAGATAATAGCAGTGGGGGAAATGATGCACAGTTATAGCAAGAGAGACTGCGAGAGGCAGATGGTAGTTTGTGGACACAGAGCATCTCCATCTGGCTGGATTTCTGGCTGAATGCAGGCCAGCTTGCTACAGCTGGAATTCTGGAATGGATGCCTTGAAGCCTTTGCAATAGCAAAGGAGAAAAATAAAGCAAGAACAATGGGGAAAAACAAAAGCAAATGCAAAATATAAAAAGTTTTCTGTATTCAAGATTCAGTCAGATAAACTTACTTATTTAGGAAACAGTCCAGCCAACGTCAAGTGTCAACATTTTATGGTGTTTAGTAATAGATGGTTAATCATGCTCTTATTGTCTTCTTTGAAATGGGAAACTTTGCAATGTTTGATTCAGACTGGCTGGAGTGCAGGAATTGGGTATGTCTAGTCTAATGAAAAGGAGGACTAGAGGAGATGTGAGAGCAGTGTTCCAATATTGGAAAGGCTCCTACAATGACTGGCGTGTGTGTGTGTGTGTGTGTGTGTGTGTGTGTGTAAAACTATTTTCTAAAGCAGCCAAAAGCAAGACAAGAAACAAAGAATGCAGAGAAGAGCAACCAAGGAACTGGGCATGGCTACTCTAGTGAAGAGGAAGGCCAGGGAAGACATGATGGCAGTGTTCCAATATTAGAGGGGCTGTCACAGAGAAGAGGGGGTCAAGGTATTTTCCAAAGTACCTGAAAGCCAGACAAGGAACAATGGATGGAAAAAATATATTACAGTGGTATGTCATGATACAAACTTAATTGGTTCCAGGAGGAGGTTCGTAAGGTGAAAAGTTCGTAAGACGAAACAATGTTTCCCATAGGAATCAATGTAAAAGCAAATAATGCGTGCAAATCCTTCAGGAAAATCCCAAACTTTAGAAGGGAGGCGAACAGAGTGCAGGGAGGAGCAGCTAAAGGGGGCGGGTGGAAGAAGCAAGGCTAGCTCTAAAGGGTGAGTGGGAAGGAAGAAAGGCAAGGGGGGCGCCCCTCCCTTTTCTTTCCCCAAAAGACACTGTTTTTTTTAAATTCAACCATGTTTAATTGTTTTTTTTAAATTCAACCATGTGTAAAAAGTCTTTCGAAATCTGGTAATATTTTGAGTTTTCTTGTTATTTTAGCTCCAATGTTAGTTTGTCTGCTTCTGCGCAGTCCAAGATTTTTTAAATTAAATTCCGTCCATTCGGCATTGCTTCATTTGTCCAAAATTGGGCTATGGTTATTCTTGTTGCTGTTATTAGGTGTTGAGTCAAATAATATTGTTCCCTTTTCATCTTTTTTTCAATAATACCAAGCAAAAATATTTCCGGTTTCATTTCTAATTTAATGTCAATTATTTCTTTTATCCATTTTTGACGTTTGTGCCAAATTCCCTTAACTTGTGAAAATAAGAACCCTGTTTCTCTCCATATTTCCAACAGTTGGGTTTAAGGTTAGCGTACATTTTGGCTGGGGCATATGCCACCTGTAGAACATATATTTTTACAAGTTATAGAGTAATAATTTAAAATCTAGTATTATAAGCTATAAATTATATGTTATAAATAAAACCAATGGTTTCAACACCGCTAAGAACATAAAAGGAGGCTGTTGACGAGTCAGCCACAGGAGGGGAAGAGATGTATATTAAGTCTTAATACCACTCTACTACGCCCTGGTCCAACCACACCTGGAGTACTGTATTCAGTTCTGGTCACCACACTTCAAAAGAGACATTGAAACTCTGGAGAAGGTGCAAAAAAGAGCAACCAAGATGATTAAGGGATTTGGAAGCCAAGACTTACAAAGAGAGACTGAGGGAACTGGGCATGGATAGCCTAGAGAAAAGGAGGGCCAGAGCGGACATGATAGCAGTCTACAAGTATACAAGGGGATGTCACAGAGAGGAGGGGATCACTTTATTCTTCAGGGCACCAGAGGGCTAGACGAGGAACAACGGCTGGAAGCTGACCAAGGAGAGATTCAACATGGAGATAAGGAGGAACTTCCTGATGGTCAGAGCGATCAACCAATGGAACAACCTACCAGCGGACGTTGTGAACTCCAACACTCTGGACATTTTTAAGAGAAGATTGAACTGCCACTTGACTGGTGTGCTATAGGGTTCCTGCTTGGGCAGGGGGTTGAACTCGATGGCCTTCATGGTCCCTTTCAACTCTAACAATAAATAAATAAATAAATAAATAAATAAATAAATAAATAAATAAATAAATAAATAAATAAATAAATAAATAAATAAATAAATAAATAAATAAATAAATAAATAAATAAATAAATAAATAAATGCTTGTCTTCAAATTGCTTGTTTGTATTATGTATTGTTTAGTTGTAGATTAATTGTTCGTTTTTATTGTCTATTGTTTATATGTAAATAAAAAACTTTTTTAAAAAAGGAACACTGGATGGAACAGGAACAAGGAGAATGTTGTGGCCTGTTCATGTCCTGCGCAATTAGCAATGGATCCAGAGGACTCAGAAACAGTGGAGATGCGGTACAAGCGACCTTTGTTCCAAGGATCTACTACTCTTTCAGTAAAATAATATTTTCTCATGTTGCTTTTGATCTTTCCCCCAACTAACTTCAGATTGTGTCCCCTTGTTCTTGTGTTCACTTTCCTATTAAAAACACTTCCCTCCTGGACCATCACTGGAAGCTTTCAAGAAGATACTGGATTGCCATCTGTCAGAAATGAAGTAGGATCTCCTGCTTGGGCGGCAGTGCGGGGTTTGACTGGATGATCTACAAGGTGCGTTCTAACTCTGTTAATCTGTAAACTAAAACTAACCAAAGAGACAAGCAACCTAAAACTAAAGAGAAAATTCCTAATGGTGAGAGCAATGGAAGAGCTTGTCTTCATAAATTATGGGCCTTTCATCACTGGAGGCTTTCATAAAGAGACTGGGCAACCATTTATCTGAAATGTTATAGAGTCTCCTGCTCAAACCGAGAGGTTTGCTGGTCTTTGAACAGTGTACCATGGGCCATACTTAAGTATGCTGGTTTAAGGGCAGTGTTTCATTTCACTGGTACCTTGATGAAAATTAAAAATTACGAATGAAATGCAGTTCTAGTCATTATCATCCCTATGTCTTTAATAATTTTGCCTTCTGTGTAAAATTTTAATAATTTGTGGGGCAATGTTTCAGTAGTTCTCGGGAAGATACAGGATTTGGTTAGAGGTCTGAGTGTACAGATAGTTTCTCTATCTCAATCAGGATCTATTGTTTCTAGTTTCATGTCTGTCTGGGGATTTGTCAAGGCTAGAGGATCCAATAACCATTTATTTTCCTGTTTGTTGTA
The DNA here is from genome assembly GCF_031021105.1 of Erythrolamprus reginae. Taxonomy (NCBI): domain Eukaryota; kingdom Metazoa; phylum Chordata; class Lepidosauria; order Squamata; family Dipsadidae; genus Erythrolamprus; species Erythrolamprus reginae. Next base: position 326,809,723 of record NC_091951.1, on the reverse strand, counting down.
AATGCTGTTTGGAGAAAAGGAGGTTAAGTATGCGGTATTAGATATTCCAATCCAAAGATGAGCTCAGAGTCTGGAGCTGGAAAACAAAAGAAATTGTCTTTCTCTTTCCTGGACTAATGATTCCCAACTGGCTGACCCTGGAGCAACTGGAGAGTCAGAAAGTAACTGGTCCATTAGAGCAGAGAAAACGAATAATGCAAAAATAATACAGCCCTATGTAGTTCTCCTATTTACAATATAATTTGCCTCATAGGTTGTAATGTAGCATTTGTTGAATGTTGCAGGACATCCGTGAAGTCCCAGATTGTTGGGGAACGATATGTTGACTCTGTAAACTGCTTAGAGAGGACTATAAAGCACCGTGAAGCGATATATAAGTGCTATTGCTATCTTTGAGAGCTAACACTCTTGGCATGTTTAGTGATTAAGCTATAAACATACAAAAAGGGCTTTTATCAGGCCTAGTCAGGAGAAATGGATTTAAAGTGGCTTGTTTATGTGATGGTCCATGTTTCTTTCAACTCCTTTTTCATAATCCTATAAAAGAGGTCGGAAACAGTTTGCCTGTGTTTTCTTCTGAAATTGATCTTGATCTGCAAGAAATCCACCTTGGGACTTGTTGTGGTTGGCTCTGGCCCAGCTCCTGCCCCAAGGAATGTGGAGGTGGATGCAGGGGAATCATCAACATGTCATAGGCCTGTTTTATTCCTGACAGAGTCAGGTAGTGTAGTTTCCTTGGACGAAGAAGAAGGTGGGAGTGACTTAGAAGAGGGGGCTTGGCACACAGCCCAGGAAGCCAATCTCCATTATCTTTGGTCGATTCGGATGTAGAAGTCTTGGACCCACACAGGTGCAGAGTTATGCGTAGAAGAGACCAATTGAGGACATATTACAGGAGATAAGAGAGGCCACCTGTGTTTGGGTGGGGCTCTAGTAATAAGAGCTGCTGATACAAATAGTAGCGTGTTGGTTTGGCCGTTGTGGAAGATTATCTGATTGCAGTTCTTCAGGACCGTGCTTTGCTGTTTTCCGGACTTTGTTTGTTGATTTTTCACGCCTTAGAACCAAAATAGAGCAAAGTGTGTGTGTCTCACTTCGTTGGAAGAAGAAGGGCTGTGACGTTTCTTCACAGCTGCTAGCTAAGTATTTAAGGACTGATTAAGGGAATTGTACAGCCTACAAGGTTGTTTTGGGATGAGTGCTCTTTGTAATACAAAAGGGGTGCTTTGTTTCTTTTGAATTTTGTGATAAAGAACATTGTTTTGAATTTTCAAACGTGTGTGTGTCTGAAATTTGTACCCTTGAATTTTCAGGAGGCTCATACCAGACAGCCCGGCAGAACAGGACTGATTCCAAATGATGGTTGGTTTACGTGAAATAGAAAACAATATAGACCCAAAGCTGGTACCATTTTATTTCAAAGTACAAAAAGAAGCCAGTTAAATGGGCTTTATTTTTATAGGAAGTCTCTGGGTTAAGAATATCTGTCTTCTCCTTAGATGTGAATAGGGCTGTCTGTTATAAAATGGCAGGTGACTCATCTGTTATAGTGCTTAAAATGGTGGACAGCTGACTGGCAATGCCTTCTAACACAAAATGGCGACAACATCCTCCTTCCTTGAGTTGACTAAGGATTTCAAGTACCGGTAAGTAATAATTTCAGTCTAGTGTCAAAATGCCTATTGTGAAGTCTTGGTTGGTGTCTTTGGAGGTTGGTTGTTTGCTTGTAGAAGTTTCATTACTGGACTAGGTAACATCATCATTGCCTCTCCAGCAGAGTTTATAGCACCTGCATAATTAGGACCTGAACTTGCTATACCTAATTGCTATTAAAAGTGCCCCCCCCCATTTGACTCCTTTGTTAAGTTTAAAAGTGATAGATCCAGGAACAAAATTGTTCCATCTTGTACTTCATTAGTCTTTTATGTTACTTGCTTCCTCATTACCTGGCATGGACAAATGTCTTAATGACTTTGCAAGTCCAATCAATGGGTGTCATCATTTGACTTTATATGTGAAGGGCATACTGACCTGAGTGGCAAGTCCTTCAAACTATATGAGAAGAACTACATTAGCAAGGGAAGGAACCAAAATAAGCTCTTGTTATTTGAAGATCTCTGCTTGTCTACAGAGAGAATGAAAATTAATGGTGGAACCAGAAGAAATCTGAGCTTAATGAATCCACAAGATGTATATATAGTTTTCTAAATTTAAACTGCTTAAAAATATACTTTTTGTCCTACAGAGTTGTCTTTTCCATTCTGATGCCCTCCAAATATGTTGTTGATTGAGACCAGTCAGTCAAACACACATCATCATCATCATCATCATCATCATCATCATCATTATTATTATTATTATTATTATTTATTGGATTTGTATGCCGCCCCTCTCTACAGACTCGGGGCGGTTAACAACAATGATAAAAAAACAGCATGTAACAATTCAATTAATAAACATGTATGTATATGTATATATATATGTACTATATGTATATGTATATGTATATGTATATGTATATTTATTTATTTATTATTTATTACTTAGATTTGTATGCCGCCCCTCTCCGAAGACTCGGGGCGGCTCACAACATGTAAAAACAAATCATAAGCAATCAGACAAATTTAAAATATTTAAATATTTAAAACCCCATATGCTAACAGACACACACACAGACATACCATGCATAAATTAAATGTGCCCAGGGGGAGATGGTTCAGTTCCCCCATGCCTGACGGCAAAGGTGGGTTTTAAGGAGTTTACGGAAGGCAGGAAGAGTAGGGGCAGTTCTAATCTCCGGGGGGAGTTGGTTCCAGAGGGCCGGTGCCACCACAGAGAAGGCTCTTCCCCTGGGGCCCGCCAACCGACATTGTTTAGTTGACGGGACCCAGAGAAGGCCGCTCGGATTCGTGCGGCAGGAGGCGGTCTCGGAGATATTCTGGTCCGATGCCATGAAGGGCTTTAAAGGTCATAACCAACACTTTGAATTGTGACCGGAAATTGATCGGCAGCCAATGCAGACTGCGGAGTGATGGTGAAACATGGGCATACCTAGGTAGGCCCATGACTGCTCTCGCAGCTGCATTTTGCACGATCTGAAGTTTCCGAACACTTTTCAAAGGTAGCCCCAGGTAGAGAGCATTACAGTAGTCGAACCTCGAGGTTATGAGGGCATGAGTGACTGTGAGCAATGAGTCCCGGTCCAGATAGGGCCGCAGCTAGTGCACCAGGTGAACCTGGGCAAACGCCCCCCTCGCCACAGCTGAAAGATGTTGTTCTAATGTGAGCTGTGGATCGAGGAGGACGCCCAAGTTGCGGACCCTCTCTGAGGGGGTCAATAATTCCCCCCCAGGGTAATGGACGGACAGATGGAATTGTCCTTGGGAGGCAAAACCCACAGCCACTCCGTCTTATCCGGGTTGAGCTTGAGTCTGTTGACACCCATCCAGGCCCCAACAGCCTCCAGGCACCGGCACATCACTTCCACCGCTTCATTGACTGGGCATGGGGTGGAGATGTAAAGCTGGGTATCATCCGCATATTGATGATACCTCACCCCATGTCCTTGGATGATCTCGCCCAGCGGTTTCATGTAGATGTTAAATAGCAGGGGGGAGAGGACCGACCCCTGAGGCACCCCACAAGGGAGAAACCTAGGAGTCGACCTCTGTCCCCCCACTAACACCGACTGCGACCGGCCAGAGAGGTAGGAGGAGAACCACTGAAGAACAGTGCCTCCCACCCCCAGCCCCTCCAGCCGGTGCAGAAGGATACCATGGTCGATGGTATCGAAAGCCGCTGAGAGGTCAAGGAGCACCAGGACAGAGGATAAACCCCTGTCCCGGGCCCGCCAGAGATCATGTATATGTATATGTATATGTATATGTATATGTATATGTATATGTGTATGTGTATGTGTATGTGTATGTGTATGTGTATGTGTATGTGTATGTGTATGTGTATGTGTATGTGTATGTGTATGTGTATGTGTATGTGTATGTGTATGTATATGTATATGTATATGTATATGTATATGTATATGTATATGTATATGTATATGTATATGTATATGTATATGTATATGTAGGGCTGGGCAGCAGGCAGGACGGGGTGGAATGTAGTTCCACCAATGAAAATGAAGCTGCGTGCTCAGCTCCAGCTGACTGGTGGCAGTCACTTCCTGGATTACCAGTCTCAGCTGCTGCGTGCGCCTCATTTTTTCCCCCTTTCCTCCTTCCTGGCCTCAGACGAGCTTCTCTCTCTCCTGCCCAGCTCCCCTCCAGCCTCACATGGCCACCTCCTGAGGCCAGGAAGGAGGAAAGAGGAAAAAAGCGAGGCGCGCACAGCAGCAGCAGCTGGGGGAAAAAAGGAGAGTCAAGCTGCGCTGCACCAAACCAGTTTGGGCTGCGGTCTTTTCCCCCTTGCGAAGCCCTCACTCCACCTGCAGCTGAGATGAAAAGGCATCGTGCAGCAATAATAACCTTGTGACTCCCCCTCAACTCTCCCTCGGCTTTCCGATATTTTTTTAAAAACCCCTCCCATCTTCCTCCTCGGAAAGCAGCAGAGAGACCAGCACCTGCAGGAGTTGCAGGGGGGGGGTCCTTTTCCTCCCTCATCTTTTCTCAACGGGTAATCGGCACCCGTTCACCTAGCTACCGAGCCTGAGATGGGGGGGGACAACCTAGGAAGTAGAGTATGGAAAACATGAAGCAAATTATCACCCCAGCGAGCAACACTGGCGAGGTTGTAAGGTTGTAAGTCAAAGACTTAACAGTTCACTTGAATGACAATGATCATTCAAGCCACTCCCACCTGGTCACATGGCGGGCAAGCCACTCCCACTCAGTCATATGACCATCAAGCCACACCCACAAAATAAGCCATACCCACAGTGTGGCAGTAAAAACTTTGGCTGCCAATTACTGTGTATATGTATATAAGTTTTTTGTCCATTTTATTACAAAATGGGGGCATTTTAGCCTTCCCCCAGTCCCCAGGAGCTCTCTGCAGGCTTCCCGGACCCTTTGCCCACCCCATTTTTTGGCAAAAATGCAGGCAAAAAATGGTCTGTTTGCAAAAACAGGGGCATTTTTGCCCTCCCCCAGCACCCAGGAATTTTCTGGAAGGCATTTTTGCCTTCCCCTAATCCCCAAGAGTTCTCTGCAGGCTTCTCAGATCCCCTGTCTACTCCATTTTTGAGAAAAACAGCTCCATTTTTTTGCAAAAATGGGGGTGGGGCTTCAGGACAGCAACAAAAATGGCTCTATTCAGTGTATTTGGTGTATAAGACACACCAACATTTCCACCCCCTTTTGGCGTGCCAAAATGGACATGTTAACTATTGAACTCAAAGGACAAAACAACTCAGAATACTATGAAATATGGATAAAATGGTATGATTGAATTAGGGGGGAAAAGTTGATATAATTCTTGTATATTCTTTTCATATAATAATACATTTCTCTGACTTTCAGGAAAATGCACTAAAAATTTAAATGATCCTGCACTCTTTGCCCAGAAGTGGATTAACAACAACAATGCATCATTCTTTAAAGTGCATTTCATTAAAGAAAACATGAGAATTTAGTGGTTGTGTTATAGATCATTTAATTGTTGTGTATTTAAACAGCAAAGGAAACCCAAAAACTTCCTGTGTTTTCTTTGGGTTTCATCTCCTTCAAATTTATTATGTCAATCATTGGCTGCTATGACATCATAAGATGAATTCAAAGCAGTGATTACTTTAGCATTCGTAGGTTCGCAGGGTTCCAATTATTCAGGCTGCTAAGTGAAAGTATAAATGTCAATTTAGCTATCTATAATGCTGTAACATTTAAAGCTTCATGAATTACTCATGGGATGGGAAGAATCAGGAATTTGCCTAAGGTATTTTTCCCCGATATCGTATTTTCTGAAACTGTTTCTTCTAATGTATAGCAGTGATTCATCATTTTGATTTAAAACATTAGATTTATTTAAAGCACCAGAAGAGAGAATTTACATTGAATTTAAAAACTTGAATTTAAACACTTCATTGCTATAAGCAAGTAAACAGCAATAGAATTAATGTGTGTGTGTTTTTTTTAAAAAAAATATCAGAATGAACAACCAGAAGGGTCTGCCTCCATATTTCGTTTGGAAGGCAAAACTGCCATCAGAGGCAATAGCTAGGCTGAAGAACAGAGGTCAGAAGAGAGACCTGGTTTATTCACATGTCTTTAGGATTTGGGATGGACACATCTTTCATTTTTTTTAGTCTTACCTTTCTCATCCATTTCTTTATTATTTTTCTTTGCTGAAAAGGTTTGGATGATGTTTTCATGCAAATTCCTCCTAATATGTACCACCCGGAACACATTTTTCATTAATCTACAGTTTTGTATGTACATACACATGCATTTATATATAAGTGATTGTTTTAATTGTGCATTCTTTGATATATTTTTAAAAGATGATATAAACCATATCACAAAATTTAAGAGCATGGTTAATATTCTCTACATTAAGCAGGATAATTTTTTTACTTTATATTTCTCTGAAACATAGCTTACACATTGCATAATTTATGTGCTAGGGACTGATCTTAGTGTAAATCATTGATAGGAGCAGGATGAAGAAGTTGGTAGGATGGGGATAAAATATTTTTTTTATTTATTTATTTATTTATTTATTTATTTATTTATTTATTTATATTTATTTATTTATATTTATTTATTTATTTATTTATTTATTTATTTATTTATTTATTTATTTATTTATTTATTTATTCATTTGTCCAATACACAAATACATAGGAAGAAAAATAGACATGTAGTAATATATATAAGGGTGAAGTGAATTTAGAGGAGAGGATGTATGAAAGAAAGAAAATATATATGATAAGTGAGAGAAAGGAAAGACAATTGGACAGGGGACGAAAGGCACACCAGTGCATTTATGTACGCCCCTTACTGGCCTCTTAGGAACCTGGAGAGGTCAATCGTGGAGAGTCTAAGGGAGAAATGTTGGGGGTTAGGGGTTGACACAATTGAGTCCGGTAATGAATTCCACGCTTCGATAACTCGATTGTTGAAATCATATTTTTTACAGTCAAGTTTGGAGCGGTTCATATTAAGTTTAAATTTGTTGCGTGCTCTTGTGTTGTTGCGGTTGAAGCTGAAGTAGTCATTGACCGGTAGGACGTTGCAGCATATGATCTTATGGGCAATACTCAAATCGTGTTTTAGGCGCCGTAGTTCTAGGCTTTCTAGGCCCAGGATTGTTAGTCTATTTTCCTAGGGTATTCTGTTTCGAATCGAGGAGTGAAGGGCTCTTCTGGTGAAGTATCTTTGGACATTTTCAAGGGTGTTGATGTCCAAGATGTGGTATGGGTTCCAGACAGATGAGCAGTAGTCTAGGATGGGTCTGGCAAAAGTTTTGTAGGCTCTTGTGAGTAGTGTGAGATTTCCTGAGCAGAAGCTGCGTAGGATCAGGTTAACAACTCTAGAAGCTTTTTTGGCAATATTGTTGCAGTGGGCTTTAGCACTTAGGTCATTCGATATTAGTATTCCAAGGTCTTTTACTGAGTGTGGGTTGGCAGTGAGAGATCTAGATAAATATCTATAATTATATTTATGTTTAGATCTGTACCTACATCACTCTCTCTCTCTCTCTCTCTCTCTCTCTCTCTCACACACACACACACACACACACACTTTTTTTTTAAATTTGCCACATTAAATATTACAATTTAGTGGAAATGTCGGAAGATGTAGCAATGTTACATATGTAGATTCAGCAATGTCAGCAGTCCTACTTTATTGTATTATACAATCTTGTTTTAGAGCTATGCAAAAAAGGAATTTGGAAATTTCAGTTCTATATTAATCATAGGCAAGTTGGCATTTTTGAATCTTGGATGCAGTATTGTGTTTCCTCTCTAGTTATTTTTGACTCAAGCTGTGCTTATTTCTTATTGCCTTATTCTTCTGCAATCCAGCTTCCCACACTGTGCCTAATGCTCTGCAGAGTTTCATTGGTCCTATTTAACCTCACTATAACTAGTAGAATCAATGCTAACACAAACTTCCCCCAAAAACTAAAAAATACATTATGTATCTAAGTATTTTTAAAAATAAAAATAAAAATCAAGAACATTCTTTAGAATTAGAAAATAGGTTTTCCCCCCTTCTGAAATCATAAAGGTAATAATTGCCACTTTTCTGAGAATAATGGATATAAGAATATAGGCATAGGCCTATAGAATGAATGTCTTGCCATAATGAATACCACCTACAAGTCATAAATATGAATTTAGATTTCCAGTGATTCGCAATGCTTCCTATTTTTGCTATTTACCTAGATCTATTAAAATTAGGAATTGTTAAGGTAGGTCAGGCCATGTAAAAAAAAGTAGATGAATTTTCCTTGGCTTGGAAATCCAAGAAACAGATTTTTTTTTTGTAGGAATGAGACCTAATGATTCACCAAGATAAGAGCTTCAGGACTGTAAGTTAGTACAAAGAAGCTAAAAGCTATTTTTAGATAACTGGATAATAGGATGACAAAACTAAACACTTTTTATAAAATAATTTCAAATTTAATAAAAATGGGAAATAAGGATCTGGTAAACATTTCTTATTCTGTAAGTATTTATAAACTCTGAAGAAGATGTTGAAAAATGACATGGGATATGTGGATCAGAATGGATTTGTTCAATATTTGGTTCACATTAATTTTGTACACAGCTTTTGAAATAAACATTGCTTTTCTTTGTTTGCTTTCTCATAACCAAGAATTAGACCAAGGGGTTGTTTTGTTGCAATTCAGCTCATTTAGATGATGTAGGATTTATTATGTAAACAGGGATGGATTTCCTTTACCAAACCTTCTTAATGAACATTAAGGAAGGCTAGGAAGGTAGCCTCCCAAATTCTACTTAAAGAGAGTTAACTAAATAATTTTATTTATTTTTATTTCTTTTTTTGTTTTGTAACGTATGTATTGGTGGTATACAAAGATATAATATTCATATACATGAGACTGGTAAAAGAGAAACATTAGGACAAGTGCACTCTTGTGCACTTAAGTACACCCCTTACTGACCTCTTAGAATCGGGAGACGTCAACAGTGGATAATCTAAGTGTAAAGTTTTGGGGGCTAGGTGATGATACTACAGAGTCTGGTGGTGAGTTCCATGCATCAACTACCCAATTACTAAAGTCATATTTCCTGCAGTCGAGTTTAGAGTGGTTTACTTTAAGTTTGTATCTGTTGTGTGCTCGTGTGTTGTTGTGGTTGAAGCTGAAGTAGTCGTTGACAGGAAGAACATTGTAACAGATGATTTTATGGGCTATGCTTAGGTCATGTTTAAGACAACATAGTTCTAAGCTTTCTAAACTAGGATTGTAAGTCTAGTAGCGTAGGGTATTCTGTTGCGAGTGGAGGAGTGGAGGGCTCTTTTATTAAAGTATATCTGGACATTTTCTAAAATGTTTATGTCCGAAATGCGGTGCGGGTTCCAGACAGATGAGCTGTATTCAAGGATTGGTCTAATGAAACTTTTGTATGCTCTGCTTAGTAGTGTGAGATTACTGGAGCAGAAGCTATGTAGGATTAGGTTAACAACTCTTGAAGCCTTTTTGGTGATGTTGTTGCAGTGGGCTTTGGCACTTAGGTCATTTGATATGAGTATTCCAAGGTCTTTAATGGAGTGAGGATTGTCTGCAAGGCCTTGTTTATTCAGCTTGTATTTCTGTTCTGATGCTTCTTGCCAATGTGTAGGACAGAGCATTTTTGGTTGAGATTTGGAGTTACCAGATGTTTGACCATTCGGACACAAAGTCAAAGTTTTTTTGGAGAGTAGCAGTGTTATCGGTGGTGTTGAAAAGTTTGACATCATCGGCGAAGAGAACACAGTTGCTTGTAACGTGATCGCAAAGGTCATTTATATAGGGTATGAAGAGGGTTGGTCCAAGTACGTTGCCTTGGGATACGCCACTCTTAACCAGAACAGGATTAGATAGGGTGCTCCCTATTTTGACAACTTGTCTGTTTGATAGGAACACAGTTATCTAACTATGGAAGGTTTCTTTCTCTCTCTCTCTCTCTCTCTGTGTGTATGTGAGTATGTAAAATATTTAATTTCCTATTAAGCTCAGCATACAAATATGTTAAAGGGTTAAATAAGGTTCAGGAGGGAAGTGTTTTTAATAGGAAAGTGAACACAAGAACAAGGGGACACAATCTGAAGTTAGTTGGGGGAAAGAGCAAAAGCAACGTGAGAAAATATTATTTCACTGAAAGAGTAGTAGATCCTTGGAACAAACTTCCAGCAGACGTGGTTGGTAAATCCACAGTAACTGAATTTAAACATGCTTGGGATAAACATATATCCATTGTAAGATAAAATACAGGAAATAGTATAAGGGCAGACTAGATGGACCATGAGGTCTTTTTCTGCCGTCAGTCTTCTATGTTTCTATGTTTCTATGTGGTTGTGTGTGTGCACACACACCCATAGACACCCACAGACAAAGACACCCACAAACGCTGAAGAAATGCATATTTAGATTGTCTTCAAAGCCTCACATTGTATCTACGGCTATATTTCCGTAAACAGCTTTACAGCTCTAATTGATTGTGCTTAGTGTTTCAAATAGTTAACAGGTGCGAGCAAAATGCCAATATTTCCTTGATTTCGTAAAATAATCTGACATGTAAATATTCGCAAGGTTTACTCTTTACTTCTGGCTCACAATTCTCTAGGTTGCTTATTACTTATAGCAGCATGTATTTTGGGACACAATCAAAATTAAGCAGCCAGGAGGATTTCTCCTGTGTATAGAGAAGCCCAGCCCTATTAGCTCTTAAAGACCACTTTTCTGTGCTGTTCGTTTAGTAAGCTCCGTGCTTCTCCTTCTCTCTCTCCTTTAAAAAAAAAAGCACACACATACAAATGAAATTCACTCTGCATTTTCCATTTAAAACTTATACAGCAAAGTGCATCATAACAGGATGTAACTACGTATTAATCCAATTAGTGCAACACATCAAAGGGCTGAGCCTTTCTGTTCTGCTGCTTTATATCACAATTCAGGAGGGAAAGCAGCGGCGTAATGAAGGGCTTGGCAAGGGAGCGGTTTATTTTCTTTCTAGAAAAGGGTGGGAGGAAAGATATATTGTGGGTTAATTTTCATGACGGGAAAAAATGCAGAGGAAGAGTAACAGTAAGCATTAAGCTCAAGTGCAATAAATGGAATTTAAAATACTACCGCGGCTTCACTATTGACGGACATAAATTCTGTAATTAGCTGATGACACAACAGAGCTCAAGTGACCTATTGTTAAATTATTCAAAACCTCCCAACCCAAGTGAAGGCAAATGAGATTATTCAATATTTACATTGTGCAACAAGACAGCTGGGGAAGAGTCTCGGGGCTTTACATGACGGTTTTTCCAAACAGAAACTTGCAAACAGCCCATTTATTATTATTATTATTATTATTATTATTATTATTTATTGGATTTGTATGCCGCCCCTCTCCGGAGACTCGGGGCGGCTAACAACAATAATAAAACAGTATAAAAAATAATCCAATAGTAAAAACGATTAAAAACCCATTACTATAAAAACCAAACATACAGACATACCATGCATACAATTGTAAAGGCCTAGGGGGAAAGAGTATCTCAGTTTCCCCATGCCTGACGGCAGAGGTGGGTTTTAAGTAGCTTACGAAAGGCAAGGAGGGTGGGGGCAATTCTAATCTCGGGGGGGAGTTGGTTCCAGAGGGCCGGGGCCGCCACAGAGAAGGCTCTTCCCCTGGGTCCCGCCAAGCGGCATTGTTTAGTTGAAAGAGAAGACCCACTCTGTGGGACCTAACTGGTCGCTGGGATTCGTGCAGCAGAAGGCGGTCCCTGAGATAATCTGGTCCGGTGCCATGATTGATAGAAGTAAATGCCTGAAAAACACATTCTCCAGTATGTATGTATATGTACATTCCTGGTCTCATCTGTAGGATGGAAGTTTCGACTAAACTTCACAGAAAACGTAGAGCTATAAAACAAGATAGTTGAGTCGTTTATTGTTTCCATCTGTTGAGAACAGACAGAACATGGGAAACTTTTTACGGGTTAGGATTAGGTTAAGGATTGATTTATGATTTGTCACTTAGTAACTATTTCAAGTTATGACCTATCTGAGGGGACTTATGACATGCCTACAAAGTTCCCAGTGAAGGGCTGCAATTTTTTTTACTACCAAACTGTGGGTGTGGCTTATTTTGTAGGTGTGGCTTGCTGGCCATGTGACCAGGTGGGAGTGGCTTGATGATCATTTAACCAGGGGGTGGCTTAAAGGTCATGTAACTGGCTTAAAGGTGGCCAACTTGATGTCACTCACGTCAAGGGTTTGGGTTAGGGTTAGGGTGCCTGGCCTCTCCTTGCCTCAAAGAGATACAATTTTCCTTACTATTACTGAACATCCTAAATATACTATTTAATTCTATGTATATATGCCATATGTGTACATACATATTACACACAGGCCAGTGAAAGGCTACCAAATTTGTTACTACCACACTGTGGGCATGGCTTATGCAGGACACCCTGCATTTTTTTTAAAAATCTTTCAGTTGAAATTGGGTGCTTGCTATCCCACTGCATTCTCCCCTATCCGGGCAGCAGCCCACCCCTGACACAGGCATACAAAAGTGTTCTGCCGGACCTCTCTGGTAAGAGCATTCCAAAAATTCAAAGGTACAAATTTCACACACACACACGTTTGAAAATTCAAAACAATGTTCTTTATCACAAAATTCAAAATAAACTAAGGACTCTTTTTGTATTGCAAAGAGCACTCGTCCCAAAACAACCTGGTAGTTTGTACAAGTCCCTTATCAGTTCATAAGTACTTAGTTTGCAGCTGTGAAGAAAGTCACAGCCCTTCTTCCACGAAGTGAAACACACTTTGCTCTGCTTTGGTTTCAAAGTGGTGAAAAGTCAACAAACAAAGGCTGGAGTCAGCAAGACATTCATGAAACACAATGATCAGATAATTCTCCATAATGGCCAAACCCACACGCTGCTATTTATAGCAGCAGCACTAATTACAGCAGCCCCACCCAACCACAGGTGGCCTCATTTTCTCTTGTAAGAATCCTTTAGTTGTTGCTTCCTATGCATCACTCTACGCATGCGTGGATGTGTCATTAATTCTTGTTCAGAATCCAGAGATGATACAGATGATTGATCTCCTCCTGGGCTGTCTGCCAAACTCTCCTCCTCCCTGTCACTCAGGCCTCCTTGGTCAGAGGAGACTTTGTCGGCAGATTCCTCTGGGAGCAAAACAGGCCTGCAACATGTGGATGTCTCCCCCACATCCACCTGCACATTCCTTGGGGCAGGAGCTGGGCCAGAGCTAACCACAACACAAAAGTATACATTATCTACTATATAAAGTGTATGTACACACAGGCATGCACAGCTCTTCTAAAATTACACACATCTAACCTCATTTACTGTGATGGGAAAAACATACCCAGAGCCCAGAAGCAAAAAGAAGGAAAAATACCTGACTGTACCCATAGGAGCTCATCACTGAAAGTTCCTTTCTCCACAGTAATGTGACCACACTTCAAGCTTTTGGCAACAGAACTGTATTGTTTGCAGTGATCATGTTTTATGATGGTTTTGTTGAAATCTAGCACTTTTGGGCAACACCATTCCATAACAAACAAGGGTGCACTTAACAACTGCTATATTTGCTTAACACCTATTGTGTTTTACACTTACAACCATTTGTTTAACAACTGCCACATAAAATTGGGTTGATCACATGACTGGCCTGTTTTAGGACTGCTGTGACTTATGCCTGCAATGGGTAGTTATTAATTAGAGTCATAACCAGGGGTAAAATCTACTTACCTTCCCTACTGGTTCAGAAATGTATGCGCCACGTCTGATTTTTGACCCTCTGTGCAGGTTTAGAAAGCTTTGTGGATGTGTAGAGGGTTAACCAGGAAGTAATGACATCTGGGCAGTTGGGCGGATGCTCACATTGCCTCTGTTACGGAGGGTTAAGACCAAGAAGTACAGTGGTACCTCTACCTAAGAACGCCTCTACTTACGAACTTTTCTAGATAATAACTGGGTGTTCAAGATTTTTTTTGCCTTTTCTCAAGAACCATTTTCCACTTACCAACCCAAGCCTCTGAAAATGTAACCGGAAAAGGCAGGGAGAAGCCTCTGTGGGTGTCTCTAGGAATCTTCTGGGAGAAAACCAGAGACCTCACCTACACAAAGATATTGATAAAATACGGGCTACAAAAATAGTGGAAGGTCTTAAGCATAAAACGTACCAGGAAAGACTTCATGAACTCAATCTGTATAGTTTGGAGGACAGAAGGGAAAGGGTGGACATGATCGAAACATTTAAATATGTTAAAGGGTTAAAAAAGGTTCAGGAGGGAAGTGTTTTAATAGGAAAGTGAACAGAAGAACAAGGGTCACAATCTGAGGTTAGTTGGTGAAAAGATCAAAAGCAATGCGAGAAAATATTATTTTACTGAAAGAGTAGTAGATGCTTGGAACAAACTTCCAGCAGATGTGATTGGTAAATTTAGAGTAACTGAATTTAAACGTGCCTGGGACAAACATATATCCATCCTAAGATAAAATACAGGAAATAGAATATGGGCAGACTAGATGGACCATGAGATCTTTTTCTGCCGTCAATCTTCTATGTTTCTACGTTTCTATGTTTCTAGGAAACAGAGCGAGAAAAGCTGGGGAGAAACTTCAGTGGGGCCTCTGTAGAAATCTCCTGGAAGGAAACATGGCCGGAAAAGGCAGGAAGAAGTCTCTGTGAGGCCTCACTAGGAATCTCCTGGGAGGAAACAGGGCCTCCACCCTCCCTGTGGTTTCCTCAATTGCACACATTATTTGCTTTTACAGTGATCCCCCGGTTATTGCGTCCCCAACCATTGCGAACAGGGTAATTTGCGATTTTTGAACCTGGAAGTCAAAACACCATCTACGCATGCGTGCCCTTTTTTTCTATGGGCACGCATGCGTAGATGGGGCCCGGCAGATCAGCTGCTGGGCGGCTTCCCTGGGTCTTCCCCCTCTTGCTGGCGGGAGGGCGAGCAGCGGGCATCAGCAAGGAGTTTCCCCACCGCCCACGCAAACTCCTCGCTGCCGCCCGCCCTTCGCCCGCCCACGCCGTTCATTCTCGCCGCTTTCGAGCTGAGTCCTGAAGCGAATTCGCTCCAGGACTCAGCTCGAAAGCGCCGAGAGCCAGCGCCAGCGAACGGCTTGTCCGCCGCCTGCCTGCCCGCTAGCGAGGAGCCGAAGATTGGGGGCGGCGCGGCTGTTTTAAAATGTCGCCGCCGGCATGGGGGGCTTGCCAGCACCCCCCGGACCCCCAACCCGGGTTTGGGGGGCTGCTAGGAAGCCCCCCATGCCGGCGGCGACGTTTTAAAACAGCCGCGCCGCCCCCAATCTTCGGCTCCTCGCTAGCGCTGCGGGAGTAAAAACACCATCTGCACATGCGCAGATGGTGTTTTTACTTCCACAGCGCTACTTCGTGAAAACCCGCTCGTTGCGGGGGGTCCTGGAACGGAACCCTCGCAACGAGCGGGGGATCACTGTACATCGATTCCTATGGGAAAAATTGCTTCTTCTTACAAACTTTTCTACTGAAGAACCTGGTCACGGAATGAATTAAGTTCGTAAGTAGAGGTCCCACTGTAATGATGTCCATGTGGGTGGGGAGAACCTTGTGCTGCCACCACTACCAGTTCGCCGAACCACGTGCTGTCACCCCAACAGCAGGTTTGATCTGGACAGAAGCGGCAGGATTTCACCACTAGTCATAACCCAAGGACTCCACCAGAGACAATAAAGCTTAATTGTTGTCTCCCCCACATCCACAGTCCTTGGGGCAGGAGCTGGGCCAGAGCTAACCACAACAATTGTACTTAATGATGAAACTATAGGACTATTTAGAAAGGTTATGCATACTTTAAACATTATTTGGAAGATGTTCTTCAGAACCATCATGAGCCCAGAATTTCTGCTCTTCATTAGAATAGCTGCCTTCTTTCATCTAGTTAGGTAGGACTGCTTTAAAATTTGTTTTTATTTAATGAATGGTTTCCCCAAGGTGGTGATTCCTTGGCCTTTGGTCAGGTGATTGTGCAAAATGAATCAAGAAAAAGGGAACATATCTGTGGAAAGGAATGTTTTGGATATGAAAAAGATTGGGGTCACATAGAAAGAAGCCTTGTGGAAGAACCATTTTTTTCTAGAAGAATACATCAAAGATAACCATTCCGTGTACGATGAGCCAAGAGTTATGTTATTAGTAGCATGGTACTTTTCCACACGCCTAGCATAACAACGTGTAGAATACAAATAGAAATGAAATCTCTTTGACATTTTATTTTCATTGGAGTCTAATACTCCAGTAGATAAAATCTGCCTCTCAAAAAAAAGGAAAAAGGATTGATTAGGTAGACTTGAAAGCTATAAAATAACCTGGCTGATTTTCTCAAAGATTTTTACAAATGTTAATAACTCCATGCAACAGAAAGGATTCGTTTTTCTAGACTTCCTAAGATGCATTTTGAATAGTTGGATATTATGAATTCCGAACTAATGACTTATTATCAAAATTATTCTTACTTTATGCCTATTGAAAGGAAATGATGCCCATAATTATCATTTTTTTCCTTGGCCAAGGGGTTTTTTACAGTAGCACAAAGTAGTTTTGCCCTTTCGGGAGCCTTCTGGAGGCTTTCTACTTAGCTAGAAACTGATTCTCAGTGCAAAGGATTCTTTCAAATTACATCCCTGAAATAATGATTTTTTTTAGGTGGGTACGAGAAATTGCAAGGCATAGCTGCTAATGAGCATAATAAACATAATAAATTGCCGCACCTCTGCTGAAGTCCATCCAAACTGGAAAGGGATTTAAAAGCCCATCAAGCAAATTTTGCTGCAGAAAGTCTCCCCTTTTGGAGACTTTTTGTGTGGGTTGGAGAGGGGCAGAAATTCTGACTTTGGGTCTGCTTCACCTTCCTTGAGGTGAGTCTTTGGGCGAAGGCCGGAAGGAAGTGCTGTTGGTAACAAAGAGCTGGAGGACCTTTCCCCATTGGGACTGTATCATGGCTTTGCACTCCCACAATTCTTCCCTCTGCTTGGAAAGCCGATTGATTCATATCTCTCTCTCTCTCTCTCTCTCTCTCTCTCTCCCTCCCTCCCTCCCTCCCTCCCTCTCTCTCTCTCTCTCTCATCTATCACTATCTATCTATCTATCTATCTATCTATCTATCTATCTATCTATCTATCTATCTATCTATCTATCTATGTTAGCAATAGCGCTTTTTAACAGAGCCATCATATTGCCCCCAACAATCCAGGTCCTCATTTGACCCACCTCAGAAGGATGGAAGGCTGAGTCAACCTTGAGCCGGTGATGAGATTTGAACCGCTGACCTGCAGATCTAGCAGTCAGCTTCAGTGGTCTGCAATACAGCACTCTACCTGCTGCGCCACCCCGACTATACTCATAGTCCTCAGTGAGGTGCTTCTGCTGAGCTTCCTTCGCAATCAGGTCCAATTTGAACTGAGCCAGCTCTATTGCCAACTCTTTCTCATGGTGGCTGCTTAACACCAACCAACTGATTCCTGTTGGGGCCCCAAGGAGCCCAGGCAGGCAGGTGAAGTGTGGCTGGGAGGGGAAAGGCGACTATAGACTGGGAGGCACCCCTTGATGTGAGTGTAATCAAGTTGCCTATGCTCACTCGGTCACATGACCATTTAGCTACGCCCACCCACCCAGTCATTAGGCAGATCATATTAGCAGTACACGGGATTTAAAATTATGAATTTAGTGGGCCCTGAGATCCAAAAGGTTGTGTACCCCGGTATTAGCCTTGATAAGGAATGGGGGCATGAGAAGCATCTCAGAAGGGACCTCCCTAATTTCCTGGAAGTTAAAGCAAAGGAATGCTTTGCAGGATCCTGTCCCTGAAAAGCAGTGAAGGGCTATCAAAAATTTTATTACCACACTGTGGGTGTGGCTTATGCAGGATGCCCTGCATTTTCTTTCAATATCTTTCAGTACAAATTGGGTGCTCTGGGGTGGAGCTCCATTTTTGCTACCCTACTGCATCCCCCCCCCCCGGTCCGGGCAGTAGCCCACCCCTGCTGAAAAATTACATAAAGGTAATTAGTACCCAGGATTTTGCCATCGAGCCTAGACTACCTCAAAGTGCTGACATTGTATAAGATAAAATCTGGGTACAGTAAAATAAGGGGTGGGCTACTGCCAAGATGGGAGGGAACACAGGGGGTAGCAAAAATGGAGCTCCACCCCAGAGCACTCAATTGCCCTGAGAGGTGTTGAAAGAAAATGCAGAGGAGCGTCCTGCATAAGCCACGCCCACAGTGTGATAGTAAAAATGTTGGCAGTCCTTCACTGAGTAATAGTAATGTTATTCAATAAGAGAGAAATTCTTGGTTGTGCTTGAGAAACTGTATGGACTGCTGAAAAGATAAACTTAAATAACCCAGCACTACAT
The DNA here is from genome assembly GCF_031021105.1 of Erythrolamprus reginae. Taxonomy (NCBI): domain Eukaryota; kingdom Metazoa; phylum Chordata; class Lepidosauria; order Squamata; family Dipsadidae; genus Erythrolamprus; species Erythrolamprus reginae. The sequence goes on along the minus strand of NC_091951.1, from coordinate 326,791,155 downwards.
TTCTGTACCATCTTTTGGAGACATAGCCTACTTATAAATGATTTAGAAACCCAATAGGCCGTTCCAATTAGTTGACATGTAAGTTCATTTCAATTGCTGTCTAAACAGTAATTATAATAATACAAAAATAGCATTGTAATCCATAAAAATAACTACATTTATTTACCTATTTTATTTATTATGTTTCTAAACATCCACTTCCCAGTGACTCTGGGTGGTTCACAGATTAAAAACACACAGAACACACACACTGTATAAAATAATATAACGATAAAATCAAAGGACGGAAGATGGCTCAGTCATCCTTATCAAAAACCTGGGCACAGTCAGATCTTCAAGGTTCTCTAAATTACCAGCATGATGGGTAGTGAAGAGCCGCACTTACTGTTCCCTACCGTATCAGTCCCAGAGGCTGGCAGGTGGTGAGTGGTGGCAGGCACACGCATCCATGCACGAAAATTTGCTTCTGCACATGTACAGAACCAAACAAATTGACGGAAATTGCCAAATTCTCACACGAGAACTTTTGCACATGCAAGATTTTAGCAATTTTTGCTGATTTCTTTGCTTGCGTGGAAGCAAATTCTTGCACAGAGGTGTGGGGAGGGGTGCCCAAGGGTGTGGTGGGGGTGTGCAAATGCTGTTTCTGCTACCGGATCGGCAACCCTGGCACACTGGCGGCAGACCAATACTGATGATGGAGGACATGTACACATGTACAAAGGCAAACACAAAAGTAGAAGACTGGAATATTTTTTAGGACAAGAGGTGCTATTCAGCGGTTTCGATCAGTTTTGGTGAACCGGTAGTAGTGACCTGAGGGTGGGCTCATCTCCTTTCCCTGCCCCCACCTCCCCCAGCTCTCTGCCCCCGTGCTGTGCCATTGTATTTAGCCACGCTTTCAAGCTGCATGCAGAATATCTCTGGGACGACCAGAATATCTCCGGGACCGCCTTCTGCCGCACGAATCCCAGCGACCAGTTAGGTACCGCAGAGTTGGCCTTCTCCGGGTCCCGTCGACTAAACAATGTCATTTGGTGGGACCCAGGGGAAGAGCCTTCTCTGTGGAGGCCCCGGCCCTCTGGAACCAACTCCCCCCAGAAATCAGAATTGCCCCCACCCTCCTCACCTTTCGTAAGCTTCTTAAAACCCACCTCTGTCGTCAGGCATGGGGGAATTGAGATATTCCCTTCCCCCAGGCCTATACAATTTATGCATGGTATGTTTGTGTGTATGTTCGGTTTTTTAAATAAGGGTCTTTTAATTATTTTAAATATTAGATTTGTTATATGTTGTTTTGTTATTGTTGTTAGCCGCCCCGAGTCTACGGAGAGGGGCGGCATACAAATCTAATAGATAGATAGATAGATAGATAGATAGATAGATAGATAGATAGATAGATAAACAAATAAATATGTGCAAGCCGCACATGTGAGCAAAATGCGTGTGTGGAAGGTCATAAGCATGTGCAAAAAAGCACACACATACTCCCATTTTCAGTGCTGGGCCAACCATTAGAGAAATTATGTGAATCCCACCTCTGTTCAAGATCCGCCAAATTAAATACAGACAGAAATTTTCAAGCACACAGACAAAAATGTTAAAGTGACAATCAATGTGGAAGTGACGAATGAGTGAAGCTGAATTTTTAAAGTTACACAGAAAAAAAATTATCAAAAGGCTGGTGGATTAACTCTGGAGTGGGGAGTTATCTGACAAGTGATAAGATCTTCTTTAAACAATCAGTACGGTGTGTTAAAGGACGGGTTTATCTTGCTGAAGGAATATTAAAGCTGAGATGTAGCCATGAATCTCAGAGACACCAACTAAGCTGGCAACGTAGCCTCATATCTTGCATGTTACGGACTTAGAAGAGATTTTGCCAATGAAAAGTTTAACAGAAAATGGACTCACAATTACACACTATATGTATTATTGAATCCAATTTCAGGACTCAAAAGATAAACTCAGTCAATGTACTCTTTGAAAAGGCAGAAATCTGTTCAAGTAAGCAACAGAGGGGATGCATTTATATTTGGCGTAATTGTTAGGCCGTAGGCAGTTTGAAAATATATTAGAATTACAGAGTCAAAAGTTTAAGAAAGAATGTCAAGATAATCTGAAATAATAAGAAATATATGCGGTATAAAAATGATGGTTAGATCTACAGATCTCTTGTGCAAAATAACTGAAAATAAAAATAAGAAGCTTTTTTAAACTTCTGCAGGACAATGTGCGTAGATGTATGAGAATACAACACTTGGCAGTTATAGGGATCCAGTGAATTTTATTTATTCATTTATTTACTCTATAAATTTACTTTATAAATCAGAGAGGAAAAGATATCAAACATGTGGCTCTAAGACAGGGGTGTAAAACTTGTGGCCCACAGTCCGGTTGCATCACATGCTGACCCCATCTCTGCCCGGTTTAGCGAAGGGGAAAAAATTCCAATACATCATGTGACACTGCCATGACAATGTGACTTCCTTACTCTAGGACAGTGATGGGCAACCTTTTGAGCTTGGTGTGTCAAAATTCGCCAAAAAACTGAGCATAACTCGGGTGGTGTGTCACCTTGAGAAAAAAAACCATAATTTTGTGATATTTATAGTTTAAATAACAAATATGTATAATTATTTAACTTACCTGCTTAGTGACTTCTTTGTTAATCTGTCAGTTGGTTTCAACTGCGACCTAAATTTCACAGCGACCTAAATTTGGGGCTCAATTGTAATTGCAATTCGAGGACTACCTAATGACATTCATAATCACGATAGTTTCTGACACTGGATTACACTAGGATGGGAAATACGAGGTGAAACGGAATGAACCAGAAACTCAAATATACTGCTCAAAAAAATAAAGGGAACACTTAAACAACACAATATAACTCCAAGTAAATTAAACTTCTGTGAAATCAAACTGCCCACTTAGGAAGCAACACTGATTGACAATCAATTTCACATGTTGTCAGCACATTCAACTTTGTACAGAACAAAGTATTCAATGAGAATATGTCATTCATTCAGATTTAGGATATATTTTTTGAGTGTTCCCTTTATTTTTTTTCACCAGTGTATTTTTTCACAAAGCGTGTGTGCACACTTGTGTGCATGCTTGTTTCTCTCTCTCTCTCTCGGCATGTGTGCATTCTTCATATATGAAATGTTGGCGATCTGATCAGGGTGTGTTTCCTCCCTCCCTCTGCCTGTGTCAGAAAAAAATATACTGGAAGCTCCTTGAAACCAAACCCAGCGGAGCCTTATTTTACAAACAAAACGGCTCGTTCCGTCCAGCCCAGTGAGTTTGCCTAGCTCTCCCCCCTACTGCTTCCTCTTCAGCACTGTGCTCACCACAGAAGCGCCTGCCTATGGCCGGGACCATCTTGCAAAAGTGCTTCTTCCTCTCCACGAAATAGGCGCATCGCCCCGGCTGAGGAAGAGACGCCACCTCAGCAGCATGCACCGCCATCTTATCTATAGGTGTCACTGTCGTGGCTCCTCCCCCTTTCTCCTCCTCCTCCTCTCCCATTCACCCCTACCCTGCCCCACCTCCTACTGGACGGCGCTTTTCTTGCTCCTTCCCCGCCCTTCTGGCTCTTGCTCTTTCCTGGCTCTCCCCCGCCCCCCTGCTCTCCGCCCCCCGCGGGAGCAGAGTGCCAAACTCAAAGCGCAGGATGGTGCGGAGAGCCTCTTCAGCCAGTTGGTGCCCGTGCAAGTGAAATGCCAGGGCTGCGAGGAGAGGTGAGGTGCCGGCGTGGCTTTTCTTCCTTCAGCCGTGTGTCACTGAAAGTGGTATGCGTGTCAGTGCTGACACGCGTGTCATAGGTTACCATCACTGCTCCAGGACAACAAATTTCCTTCCCCTGATCTAGACCAATAAATAAAGGTCCATGTAAGAGCCATCGAATAGAATAGAATAGAATAGAATAGAAAATTAGAATAGAATAGAATAGAATTTTTTATTGACCAAGTGTGATTGGACATACAAGGAATTTGTCTTTGGTGCATATGCTACCAGTGTACAGAAGCTCTGGGAAGGTGTTTTTGACTTCCAGAGAGCCTCTGGGTGGATGAGGAGTGTGTTTTTAACCTCCTGCTCCAGAGAAGCATTTGGAGCCTGGGGAGAGTGAAACACAAGCATACTGGGCCCACCAGAAGTTGGGAAACAGGCATTTTCCAGCCTCCAGAGAGCCTCAGGGGGGCAAGGGAAGCTGTTTTCACCCTTCCCAGGCATTGAATTCTGGGTGTGGGCACTCGCACATGTGCAATAATGTGCACGCACACTCTTTCGACACCCAAAGAAAAAAAGGTTTGCCATCATTGGTTTATATGGTTGTAAAGCAATACAGTGATCCCTCGAGTTTCGCGATCTCGTTCTTCGCGAAACGCTATATCGCAATTTTTCCACCCGATGATGTCATACGTCATCACCAAGAGTCACTTCTCTGTCTCTGTCTCTTTCTTTCCTGTCATTCTCTGCTTCAATCATTTTCTCATTTCTCTTCCTTCCTTTCTCATCTTTCTTTCTCTCTCTCTTTCTCTATCTTGCTTCTTCCTCTCTCACACTCTCTTCCTCCCTCTGTCATCTCTTTCTTTCCTTCTCTCTCTTTCTCTATCTCTCCCCCTCTTGCTCTCGAGCGGCCGCCTAGCAGCTGATCTGCTCGGCAGCGCAGCAGCAGCGAGGAGCCGAAGATCCGGGTTTCCCCTTTCCGTGGGCAGCGGGGAAACCCGGATCTTCGGCTCCTCGCTGGTGCTGCGCTGCTGAGCAGATCAGCTGCTAGGCGGATGAAGGAACCTTCCCTGGGTCTTCCCCCGCCGGCCATGCAAACTCCACCATCTGCGCATGCGCGGCCATGGAAAAAAGGGTGCGCATGCGCAGATGGTGTTTTTACTTCCGGAACCCTACATTGCGAAAAATCGATTATCGCGAGGGGTCTGGGAACGGAACCCTCGCGATAATAGAGGGATCACTGTATATAAAATGTATAAAGAAATAAATAGATATAAGAAAGTTTAAGTTAAAAAACAATAGCCTTTAATACAGAAAATGTAGAATGAAGAAAGAAATTCCGATATCATAAAGCTGTACTGGTGAAATTATGTTTTTTCTTTCTTAATATGAAAATGTTCAATATAAAGTATTAAAAAAAGAGGTTGGTGAGTTCTTTTTTACTATGCATTTTTATACTGTCAAAACAAGTTCATTATGGTCTATTTATTTATTTAGTGATTGATTGATTGATTGATTGGATTCAGATGCCACTCCTCTCCAAGGACTTGGGGTGACTTAGGACATATAAAGGAAAACAATACAGGAATTTTACTAAAATTCCTAGGTTACACAGATGAATTCTTCCAGTCTCTCTCTTGTTTGAGCAGGCAACTTGCTAATATTTACAATGTAGCTATACTTAGTATGACAGCACCCAGAATGAGACAGGGAATAACAAGGAGTTGTAGAATGATAGGAAGTCTAGTCCCCCTTCGTTTCTCTCGCTGTCTATTATGTTACTGTCTATTTTCCTTCAATATATACTATTGTTTGGATTTGTTTAGCTTTTATATGACAACTTATTGGCCTTTCGTATAACAGACATGGCCCATATCTATAAATCTATCCATCCATTCATCTATAAGCAAGGTCAGATGAATCTGTAGTAGTGCAATTTTGAAGAATTCAATAGAAACAGAAAAAGGAAAAAAAAGATGTAAGCGGTGATTTTCTCATTGCAGATTATTATAAAAGTAAAAGATCCAGGAACAAAAGTCACCTAGTGAAAGTGTGGATTAAAATGTGAAAGGCAAATTATTATAGATGCAGTACATCTCTTGTGTGTTTGTCTTGCAATGCCATCCATAGTAAAGTCACTGAGGCAACTGTATTGTTTATTCTGAAAAGATATTGTAAGTACATCAGAGCAGGAATGCCCAAAATCAACATTGGCAGCTGATACAAATAATGTATCTTGGGAGCTTACACCTCTTCCACTTAACCCAAAAGATGCAGAATGCAAGTAGATATTCAGAGATAAATACCATGCCAAAAATATACATATCCAATTGGACTACTAAAAAAGAGAATAATAATAATAATAATAATAATAATAATAATAATAACAACAACAACAACAACAACAACAATAATAATTTATTAGATTTGTATGCCACCCCTCTCCGCAGACAGGATTCCCCTACAGCATCGCAGAAACACGGAAGTCCAGAGGTGGGGTTTCCCATGGAGGGGAGCCTCAGGGGAATCCCAGCAGTGCAAAAATGGGCGCTTCCACTGGCAAAATGGATGAATTTTGGGCTTGCACGCATTAATCGCTTTTCCATTGATTCCTATGGGAAACATTGTTTTGTCTTACAAAATTTTCACCTTAAGAACTTCGTCCCGGAACCAATTAAGTTCATAAGACAAGGTATCACTGGTAATTGAACTTTCCTTTTATTCCTTAAGCCTTTATGTATCAAACATATCAGAATTTAGCAGAAAGGTTTAAATCCAAGTGTGATCCAGTTACACGTTGTATGAATTGGACAGTTTTTCCTTCAAGATAAAAAATTATTCACTTCAAGAAGGAATGGATTCCGGGTCTATTTTTAAAAAATCTTTGTGTTCTAAAAATGAGAGTACTAAGCATATGATCTAGATTTAATGATAAGCAAAATTGGTATTGAAATCAGTGGATATTAAGCAAATCTTTTCTCTCTTTTTATGTGTGGTAGTATAATTTAGTTTATTCTTTGGAAGCAAAACTACATGAAGATAGAACTTAAAATTCAGGCTGGGAATAGAAACTATTCTTCCTAGTAAAATTATATTAAAAGTATATACCATTAATTTATTGATTTAATTGATTCATTTATGCCTTGATCTTCCACAAATGACAATATCAGATTTGGAACAATAGCCAGGAAGAATACAGTTATTTCAGAATTCTACTTTTGCTTTTTGTAGTTAAAGACAGCAGAGAAATGAAAACTTTTTCTGCAGACCTTAAAACAGACAAATACGTTGCTCACGAAAGACAAATTAGCTGTACTTTGACTGTGAACAATAAACATACTTATCTGGCTAGTGATATATTTATGAAGAAGTTGTAAAAATATTATTTTTAAAAAATCGATTAAACCATCCATTTGAATAGTTCACAAATTGCAAAGTCAACAAATACAATGATCAAATTCTGTCAATTCTTTCATTTCTCCTCTGAGAGGATGGACAAAGCTAAGAGGAAATAAAATAATTTCTTTTCCTTGAAGTGATTTGATGACATCGGCAGTTAGAATGAAACCCCCAAATTGCATTCTGCCAGCTGACACTTTGATGGCTACATAATAATATTGGCAGTACAGCCTTTTGTTGCACCATGTAGAGATAGAAAAACGATCTGTGTTTTTGCATTTACTCTGAAATGTTCCAATCTGTACGGAATAATAGGACTTAATGTGCCGTTGTTATCCTACCCAGAAATCTCAGTGAAATCAGTTAAAACCAATCAGTGTGTACGCAAAAGGCGATTTGATTTCTCTTAGTACCACTAGGGTGGCTGAACCTATGCTTCTGCCAGAAATTATAGCACTTTGTATCTTATTATGATATTAGGATCAGAACAAGTGTTCCGAAACTGACATATTATATTGCTGTATGCGTTATATATGTTCTATTTGAAATGAATCTCTAGAAATCTTTATATGACACAATCCTTATGTTTATTTTGGTCATAGGTAGAAATTTAACATCTTTCATATATTTGACAGGCATTTCTAAATCAAGAATTTAAGTTTCAAGTTTTAAAATCTTATTACTATAAAATATAGACTATAAATCATTTTTGCCATAAAGTGATTTATATTCTATATTTTGTTGTAATAAGGTTCCAGGAAGACTACTGCTCAGGAAGAATTGGTTCTTTTTAAAATTTCCAGTGAATCCGTGATTGAATAAAAAGCAATAAGGTTTGATTAGTATTTGTCCTTCTTCGGGTGGGGGTGGGGGATCCAACTTTTCCCTGGAAAAATTATCTATATGCTCACATATATGTGAAACTCTTGGTAGAGGCTGCTCTTTCTCTGTGACATTTCCAGGAATAAAGTTGCGATCATATAGCATTATTTAATCATATCATTCATCTATGAAGCTTTGCGAAGAAGCAATATAATGAAAAGGGAACATTCTCTTGTGCTGGTAAGTGTGGAGTTTATTTCTGCTTTAGTGAGAAAGAATCACCCTGATACACTTTCAGAAGTAAATGCAATCCTATTTTTCTGAACATACCAAGGATTTAATATCCATATACTTTAGAACAGAGGTCAGACCATAAAGTTTGCCATAAAAAGAATTCACATTCTTATTTACAGACCATGTACATTACTGGAATATGATCATTGTTGATCTGAGGGTATTTTACTTATTATAATTTCTGAACAAGATTATGTATGCAAGTACAGTAGTTCCATGGAAAGGCATGAACCATTTTCAAAGATCATTGTTCCCATCTGTTTTTATAAGGATAGTGCTAGTCAGCATTCAGTTAGTTCCCAATAGTATTTTAATCTCTGCTGAACAATTTGACACTGAATAGTGCAATTATATTTGAAACAGTTTTGGTCCATTTTTCAGGCTGATTGTTCAGTGTTGAAGGTCACTCTTGAATTTGTTTTACCATTGTCATGGTAAGATCCCAATCTTCCATTCTACGATCAAGCAACTGCACAACCAAATAGCACAGTAAAGCTCAATTTGTATGGTTTTCATTAAACACACTTGGAACAATGTGAAAGAAGCTCAGGCAATCTGTAGCCTTAACAATCTACTGAAATGATTGCAAAGTTATAATGTAACAGGTATTAACACATATAAATTAAATTTTAAATGCAAGCTAATTTCTATTACTTAAGCAATAGTCCCGGGACAATGAAAATTCAAATGCTAAGGTTATTATCATTGTAACAAAGGTTTCTTAGATGATTAAGTCCACCTTCCTACAATTCAGGAATTCAAATTAAATGAAGCCCAGCAGATTTTGCTTGAAAAAAAATCAGTGAAAAATAATTGACAGCCTTCCAGTTAAAGCCATATTTAAACTCAGTATTTTATATTGGATAGTACATGGTAATATTTATACAACAAACAGGTTATGCATGCCAACCCTAACCAATGATCACCCCAATTTTCCATACTTTGTACTTTACTCATGCCAGTATGAGAAGGAATAGAAACTAAAAGTATAAGCAGTAGCCTTATTGAATTTTTTTCTCCAAATGTGTAAAATAAGTGTGAATAAAACCTATTTATGACTTCAGCCCATAAATGGATATATCAGGATCTTGCAAAAAAGCAAGTTTTGCAATTATTCTTCAACTATGGACAAATATCTATCTTATTCATATTTCCATATGAACCGAGTGGTAAATATTTAGGAATTTCAAAAATTAGCATCTCTTACCATAGTCCTAACTGCCTGGGATGAAATTTTATTTAATATAAGCAAAGCTATATCATAACCTTACAGAGCATAAGTTGTATTTAAATCTTTCCTTTCAAACCATTTAATTGATATGATTCCCCCCCCCCCCCCTTGAAATCTTTGCTTATATTTCTTGGTGGAAAAAAACCCTGGAAAAAATAGATTAGTGTTTTTAAAAGGGATTGATACAGGACAAATGACACTGGAGAATTCTAAAAAAGTCACTAGTCGAATATTAAAATTATGTTCAACCTCTCAGTTCATTATGTCAGTATTTAAATTAAGGATGGGACATTACAAAGCTCTTTATAAAATCCACAATGAATAGACATTGCTTGACATATATTGATTCAAATATATGATAAACAATGTATATTAATTTTGGATTGATTTGAATCAAATGGATCACCTTCAGTCTGCAACTGTTTAATGTAGCATCCATAGACCCATATGGAAGGTATCTCCTATGATAGCACTAGCACGTAAACTTATATACCACTTCACAGTACTTTATAGCTCTCTCTAAGTGGTTTACAGAGTCAGCATATTGCTCTAACAATCTGGGTTATCATTTCACCAACTTCTAAAGAATGGAAGGCTGAGTCAACCTTGAGCCTGGTGAGATTCGATCTACCAAACTGCTGACAGCCCATGATCTCCCATAATCTAGAAACACAACCAAGTACTAACCAACAGCCAACACAGATTTGTTAAGTCATGCCAAATCAACCGCATTGTATTCTTCAACACTGTGACCAAATTAGTAGACCAGCAAAATGCAATAGACATAATATACCAGGACTTCAGCAAAGCATTTGACAAAGCAGACAACAATCTATTTCTTCATAAGCTTCATAAAAAAGTGGGATAGACAGCTACACAACCAGATGGATTAACAATCGGCTGATCAACCATACCCAGTGAGTAGTCCTCAATGGCTCTAAGACAACATAGAGAGAAGTAAGCAGAGGGGTACCACTTGTCTCCATCCTAGGCCCAATACGCTTTAATATCTTCATAAATGACCTAAATGAGGGAATAGCAGGAGAACTAACCAAATTTGCAGATGATACCAAGCTGGTGGGAATAGCAAACATCCCAAAGGTCAGACTCAGAATTCTGAGTGACCTCAACAGACTCAAACACTGGGCCCAAACCAATAAAACGAAATCCAGCACAGAGAAAAGTAATATCCTACACCTAGGTAAGAAGAATCAAAAATACACATACAAACTGGGTGAAACCACACTCAATAGCAGCAACTGCGAGAGGGACCTCGGAGTCTTGGTAGACAGCCAACTAATTATGAGCCAGCAATGTGCAGCAGCAGCCAAAAAGGCCAACACAGTCCTGAGCTGCATAAATAGAAGGAAACAATCAAGGATCAGAGAGATACTAGTATCATTCTAAAAATCCTTGGTCAGACCACACCTAAAGTACTGCATTCAGTTTTGGCCACCACACTACAAAAAAGACATTGAAACTCTAGAGAAAGTGCAGAAGAGAGCAACCAGGATGATAAGGGGACTGGAAACTAAAACATGCAAAGAGAGGTAGCAGGAACTGAACATGGACTGTCTGGCAAAGGGAAGGACCAGGGGAGACATGATAGCATGTCACGGACTGGAGGGGATCAGGCTGTTCTCTATGGCACCAGAAAATCAAACAACAAATAATGGATGGAAGCTGACCAAGGAGAGATTCAACATGGAAGTGAGGAGAAAACTTCTGATGGTAAGACTGATCACCCCTTGGAACCACTTGCCAGTGGAGGTTGTGAGGGCCCTAACATGTGCGACTTTCAAGGGGAGATTGGACTGCCATTTGTCTCAAATGATGTAGGAACTCCTGCTTAAGCAGGGTGGTGGTGGTATTGTACTAGATGACCCAAAAGGTCCCTTCCAACTCTAATAATAAATCTAAATCTTTAGAAGTAGCCTGAAGTACTGCACTGTAACTACTGCACCACCATGGCCATTATATCACCATATATAGCTTGTAAAAATCCAGGTGATCACTAGCCAAAAGATTAAGAAAATGCTACATATTTTTCAGCATAGCCTAGCCATTTGGTATTTACCTTAGTTTTTCCTCCTCTTTTTTTTATTTTTAAAAAAAAGATGAATTGAGTGCTTTTTCCCCAAGGAGTCAAGTTATATTTTTAACATGTATTTCTCTTTCTACGTTGAGTTACAGAGATATCATTGTGCTCAATTAACCCTGCTGTTCTGTTCGGGTCGTATGTGACCCGAAGCCAAGTTTGAGTCCCTGTAAAAAAATTTCCCTGCATATCTGAAACTTGAAATTTCATGACTTTTCATCATTTCAGGGGTTCTCTCTATGAGAATTTCTTTTGGGGGGTGGGGGGTTTCTTTCTTGCTGAAAACAAAAAATTCACACTTGTTATGTTCCCGGGTCACCCTTCATTTGAAGTGCTTATGTTTGGTCAATTTGAATACCTTTTTCACTTGGAAAGTAGTCTGAACATTTCTGCACACAATGATATGAAAATTGAAATGAAAAAAGTAATTCTTATTGGTTTATTTTGCTGATAGAATGCATGCCCCCCCCCGTTTTTGTGAAATATTTTTCAATTTATGGATAGTTTTGCTTGCAAAATGTGTTCAATTTTACTAAAGTTGGTGTGGGGTTGGTAGTTTGAACATTTCTGAATATAAGAAAAATATAAATGAACTGAAATAAATGTTTCTTATTGGTTGTTTACAATCATAAATAAGTCTCCCCCCCTGGCTGCTTGCAAACATTTTCACTTTATATTTACTCAGGCTTCAAATCTGAAATATTTTTAATATCTTAGGCATTTATTTACTCATTTTAACATGGCTGATCATCATAAAAATATTTGTAGTGGTGGGGGGGAAATTGTTTTCTGGGCAAAAAAAAAATCATGTTGGCTCTGTTTCGGGTCATATAGACCCGGACCAAAATGATTTTTTTTAGGTACTTGAATTTGGTCTTTTTGAAAACTTTTTCCACTGGAAAACTAGTTTGAACATTTATGAACATAATGATATGAAAATTGAACTGAAAAAATTGAGGCTTATATTTTTATTTTGATCAAAAAGCCCCTCCCCCCATGCTTTCTGAATTTTTTTGTCAATTTATATTTTTTTAGGCTACAAATCTCTAAGGAATATTCCCCCAAAAGTTTTGATATACTAAATTGAACAATCCTAAACATAAGAAAAATAGAAATGAACTGAAAAAAATGATTGTTAGTGGTTTATTTTTGAATATAAACCATATTGTCTTATACTCGAGTATAAGCCTACTCGAGTATAAGACTATTTTAGTATAAGCATGGGGGCCCATTTATGAGCAAAATAAACCAATAAGGATCATTTTTCTCAGTTCAATTGTCATATCATTATGTTCAGAAATGTTCAAGCTACCAATCCCACACCAACTTTAGTAAAATAGAATGCATTTTGCAGGCAAAATTATCAATAAACCTAAAAACAATTCACAAAAACGGGGGGAGGCACATTTATGTGCAAAATAAACCAATAAGGATTAATTTTTTCAGTTCAATTTTTATTCCATTGTGTGCAGAAATGTTCAAACTTGTTTCCAGGTGAAAAAAGCTTTCAAAAAGACCAAATATAAGTACCTAAAATGATCAATTTGCAGTCCGGGTCAAATAGACCCGGGAACATAACATTAGGGAGTTTTTTCGAACAGAACAGCAGGATTAAAACAATGGCCTTTTAAAGGCTTGACGATCAGCTGGGATGAAGAAGCTCTTGTTCTCTTGTCACTTTGAGGTTCACTGAACAGGTGCTTGTCTTCCTGGCAGAATTTTTATGGTAGTGGACGAAGAATTTGAGGAAAAGGAAAAGAAAGGAAAAGGAAAAGGAAAGAAAAAAGAGAAAAACATGTGTGTGGCCAGATGATCTAAGAAAGGTCAACATATTTTTCTCTTTTTAAAATGCACATTGTGAAAAATCTCTTGTATATAGATTTATGATGCACAACTATCTTCTAGTTTGGGAGAACAAGCTAGTGAAGACTAGGGTAACTTTTTGTTCTAAGCTATTAAATAATCCACATTTAGCAAAGTTCATACAACATGACTGGATGCAAAACCTATCATATATTTAGGAATATTAGACACACCTTAGTTTTTGGGGAGGAAAATAGGGAAAAGAATCTGCCTACCAGGTATTCAGTACATTATTTTATCCCCTGGTTAGGGCTTTAAAGTTGCCAAGGTTGGACCCATCTGCTGTACCTTAAGTCCTTATCCCCCCCCCATTGTTAGTTAATCTATTCTAGTCTGTCATTTATAAGAAAAATAAATAAATCTCTTGGGGATAAAAATGTCAACTCAACCCAAGCCCAAGCCCAACCCAAGCCCAAGCCCAAACCCAAACCCAACCCAACCCAACCCAACCCAACCCAACCCATTCTAAGAAGCCAATCTCAGAGATTTATAGCCGCCGCATTCCTGTCATGATGATATCAATTTACTGTACAGATTTCACTTGGGAATCTATCAGTTTCACTTCATACAATATAGCAATAGCTATGAACAAGTTTTGTTTTGCTTTTTTGGTTTAAGCTTTTTTGCATTTTTCTGTAATGGCTAATGTATTTTCCACTGCTGGTACAGCCTCTAATATTTTTATTTCCAAAGTCTAAAACAAAAATCCCCAAAGTCCAAGAAGCCTGTCGAAAAGGCTTCTTAAGATTTTTTTTAATGAGTAGTGATGGGAGAACCCAACGGTGTTCGGGTTCGGCAAGTTCGGATGAACTTTACGCAAAATTTGGCTGAACCCGAACCGAACCCAAACTCGAACCCGAATGAGGAATCTCTCCCACAAAGAGATTCCAAGGGTGGAGCTTTGACGTCACCGGCAGGTTGCTAAGGATGCCAAGATGATCACTTCCTGGATTCCATGGAATCCAGGAAGTGATCACCTTGGCATCCTTAGCAACCTGCCGGTGACGTCAAAGCTCCGAATACCGAACACGACCCCGAACTTGGCCTGAAGTTTCAAAAAATTTCGTATTCGTGTTCCGCATATCGAACACCGCAAAATTAAGTATGGACCCGAATTGTGCGAGTTCGGTTCGCCTATCACTATTAATGAGTTATTATAATACTGATATGTTTTAACATCTTTTTTTTTTTTAAAGTGCACTATGTCTGGTGTCTTTAATTATATACAGCTGTCTACCATTAATATTGTCAGATGGAAAGTGCAAACAAGGGGAGGATATACAGTCAGCAAATGAAGGCCTGTTTGAAGAAAGTTCACTGCCATTTCTCCAGCCATACCCTTCCCCCCACGTCAACATATTGATTTTGTTTTCATTATGTTTAGAATAATCCAAACATTTGTCAGCTGCATCCTTAAGCATGTTGTAACCAAAGAGTTGTTTTTCAAATAAAGTGGGGAAATCCTTCCATTGCCTGATGATGAGTTTCTGTTCAGTCCGAAAATAAATATCAATCTACAGACTTCTTGTCTTGAGAAATTCCAGTCTCTATTAGGTAGCAATGGAGGGGATGATAATTCTGGTGATGAATTATGCATTAATTGTTTTCTTCTGTATGGGAAAGAGGGAGGGAGATTGACTTTATGACTACCTCTCTCTAAAAGGGTTAAGAGGCCTCCTTTTTTATTGTATGCGCCATTCTTTCAAATCGATATTTATGCATTTTCCCTAATGCTAATGCACACTGATCCATTTGTTAAAATAAACAATAAAACCTGACCTATTTACAATGCTCTGTGCTTGCAATTCAATGGCACTCTATCAGATCAGATCATAAGAAATTGTCCAGAAGAATAGTGTAGATGGATCTGGGGTGAAATAATTTTTATCAGTATGTTTTTAAACTGCAGCCCTTTAATCTTGAAGGGTTGGATTTTGTTGGCTGTTTCACATGGATCTATTATAGTGTAAGCTGGATATCAACATCTTCTTAGTACTTGAATATGTTAGCAGAAATGACAGCTATCGGTGTAGTACTGACTGTGGCAACAGAGATAAATACATGACATTGGAGGAGCAGGAGCTGTTAAAGAGATCTTTAACACAAAAGGGTACACTAAGTCAGTGATGGAGAACCTTTTTTCCTTCGGGTGCCGAAAGAACGTGCATGCGTGCTATTGTGTTTGCGCGAGTGCCCATATCCCTCATTCAATTCCTGGGGAGGGCTAGAACAACTTCTCCTACCCCCAGGAAACCCTCTGGAGGCCGGAAATGGCCTGTTTCCCAACTTCTGGTGGACCCAGTAGATTCATGTTTTGCTCTCCCCAGGCTCCAAAGGCTTCCCTGGAGCCGGGGGAGGGTAAAAATGCCTTCCCCCAGCTCCCTGGAAGCTCTCTGGAAGCCAAAAATCCCTCCCAGAGCCTCTGTGCGAGCCAAAAATCAGCTGGCTAGCACACACATGCACGTTGGAGCTGAGCTAGGGCAACGGCTCAAGTGCCAGCAGATATGGCTCTGTGCTCCACTTGTGGCACCTGTGCCATAGGTTCGCCATCACTGCACTAAGGTTTAGATTATATTGAAGAGTACACAAGATTTCCTCCTCTTCCTCCTCCTCTTCCTTTATTACTCAGGCCCTTACATATTTATTTAAAATGTTTTGTTTGTAACTTTGTCTGCATTACATGTATGTGCCTAATGATCCATTATTATTCTATTATTATAAAGGACAAAAGTATTACACTACTGTTGTTTTCTGTTACAGATCCTCCATTATTCAACCAACTCTCTAGTTATTCCTGATCTGAAAAATACTTTCTTGAAAACATAAACTCTCTGTCTTCCTTTAGGATTTCATTTGAGCTTGGAAAATTAGGGAGGTTGAAGATCCTTTGAGAGTTGATGGCCTGAAAAATGTACTCAAATAATTTAACCGCCTTATAACTATAATCTGTCTATATACTATACTGGATTTTTTCTTTTGTGTGAATGTAATTTGATTTTTTGTGTCTGAAGTTAATATCAAAGAATTTCCAACTTTGGTAAGGGCATCATTATTTTTAATACTGATACCATTTAATACTGATACCATAATGAACTATGGGCACATGTGCAGTGCCAAAAAAAAATCTGAAAAAAATTCCAATAATAATAATAATAATAATAATAATAATAATAATAATAATAATAATAATAATAATAATAATAATTATTATTATTATTATTATTATTATTATTATTATTATTTAAAAAGCCATTGTGCAGTGCTGGAAACTCAGTTTCTGCACATGCTCAGAAAAAAATAAAATAAAAAAGTTTTTAAAAAATAAAAAAAGATGGCGGCACCCATGGACCAGCACCGACTGAGCCGGTTCTGTAACATCATTGTGATGTCACCAGCGGATTGCTACCAGTTCATACGAACCAGGAGGAACCCACCTCTGCTTAGGTTGCGAGATAGTGTGACTGGCCCATATTCCCCAGCTGGCTTTCATGGTTAAGGCAGGGCTTGAACTCACAAACTCCTGCTCTCTAGCCTTGTGCCTTAATCACTAGACTAGACCATACTAGTTGTTATTGCAGTTATTGCCTAATCTTCATCAGTGGTAAGAATGCTTTCCATGGTAGATATTATTGAATCAATTTATATCTGTTGTATTAATGGACAATATTTGGGACTTCACTTTCTTACAGTTAAAATACCTTACACCAGCGGCCCACGGGTGAGTGACAGGAGCACAGGTACATACTTTTCCTTTAATTAAATTCCCTCCTTAATGTTCCTTCAAAAAGTACAACACCAATTATATTTCTAACTTATTAATCATTATGCCAAAGTGCTTCCTTCTTTCTTTATACATTTTTCTATAAACCAAGAAAACCTTGTATAGCCAATCAGATGTTAACAAAAGAAAATAAAAAACAAAACATAAACATATATGAATTTCAGATTTCTTCCCCCCCTCTAAATAGTATATTCCCATTTTGTTTTTTACTTTAAAATAAGGTATGTGCAGTGTGCATAGGGATTTGTTCATAGGGTTTTTTTATAGTCCGGCCCTACAACAGTTTGAGGGACAATGAACTGCCCCCCTGTGTAAAAAGTTTGGGGACCCCTGCCTTACACATTCATCAATAACCTGATAGGTTCAGAAAGGAATGAAACTGACTTGCAATTTTTCAGTTCAAAGCTGATCTTCCGTGTGCCTTTAGAAGGACATAGAGACTCACACAAGTTCCATATTATTGCCTCACTGAAGGAAAATTGGATAGAATACTTTAACAGAATGTAAGACAACAAAATGGAATGACCCACTTTACACTAAATGGAAAGCATCAACTGCTTTTCAAATCAAAGAAATTGGATATGAATACTTCAGAGGGTATTGTTCCTTTTTTCAAAACATTGATACAAAGGTCAGTATTGATCCAAGACTAACACAAGCATTGTAGAAAGGCTTACTGTAAGTGAAAGCTTCGCGAAAATAAAAATTCTTCTTTGTGATTTCACTAGCCTTTTGCAAAACATATTCAAAACACGTTTAAACCCTTGGAAAAGTGAATGAAAAAAGTAAACTGAAAGTAAAGGCTTCTTAACTATGGAACAAAAAGTCCGTGAGTCATTGTGATGATGACAACTACAACAATACAAATTCTAATAAGTAGTAATAGTAGTGGTAATAATGGACTTAAGAATGGCACAGAAAAATACAATGGTGGTAGTTATAACACTCATGAAAAAAGTCTTATTATTGTGATGACAGTGTTGTTTTTGCATGGCACTTTTTGTTTTATTTTAAAAGTATTCAAAATTAAACTAAATGAGAAATAAGAGCCAGTTTGGTCTAGTAGTTAAAGCACCAGATTAGAAACCCAGATACTGTGAGTTCTAATCCTGCCTTTACCATGAAAGCCAGGTGAGTGACTTTGGACTAGTCATTCACTATCAGCCAAGCCCAGGATGGTTGCTGTGGGACAAATAGAAGGAAGAAGGAATATTGTGTGTGTTTGCCACCTTGAATTATTTATAAAAATAATAATGATGGGATATAAATCAGTAAATAAAACAAGGGAATGGTGATCTCATCTTCTCTTGCTTTATAAACTGAAGTTGTGTCTGAAGTCTGACATGGATTGTAATATCAGTGAGGGGAGGACAGATTTGTAACCCTTACTCCATGAAATATATTATTATTATTATTATTATTATTATTATTATTATTATTATTATTATTATTATTATTATTATGTCAGTACAACACAGCAAACGAGATCACTATGCTGGATTTCGTATTTCATCACCAGTCGGGCACTTCCCAAGCACCTAGGACTGCGTGATGTAGGGGCGAATTATGTTTGCCGATCCCAGTAAAGCAGCCTTTGCAATTGACAGATGGAGATTTTGTCAATTCCGATGGTTTTCAAATGTCCGCTGAGATCCTTTGGCACTGCGCCCAGCGTGCCAAGTACCACTGGGATCACTTTCACTGGCTTATGCCAGAGTCGTTGCAGCTCGATTTTTAGATCTTTGTATTTCACTAATTTCTCTAGCTGCTTCTCCTCAATTCTGCTGTCTCATTATTATTATTATTATTATTATTATTATTATTATATATTAATATATTATTATTAATATTATTATTTGTATGCTGCCCTTCTCCGAAGACTCGGGGTGGTTAACAAAATACAAAAGCAATATAACAATAAATCTAATTAATTAACTCAGCCAATTCATATACCACATCAAATACTTGCACTCTTGCTTCTGACACTTATGACTGTTGTCATAGATCTTCATTGTGAGATGCTGTATATAGCCACAATATAACCTTTATAGTATAATTAAATAAAAGGAAATATTGGGCATTGCCCATTCATACTTCCCTTATTGTTCTTTGTGGTAAGGAAAGAAAGAGATAAAAAGGGGAAAAGGAAGAGTGGGCTTGTTCCAACCAAAACATAAATATGTTAGAATCCCATACATTGTATGTATGGGATATACTGCATACAGTTAAACATGTACTGTACTGCAATTTTATTTATTTATTTATTTATTTATTTATTTATTTATTTATTTATTTATTTATTTATTTATTTATTTATTTATTTGATTTGATTTGATTTGATTTGATTTGATTTGATTTGATTTGATTTGATTTGTATGCTGCCCCTCTCCGTAGACTCGGGGTGGCTAACAACAATAATAAAGCAGCATAAGACAAATATAATATTTAAAATAATTAAAAATCCCTTATTAAAAACCAAACATACACACAAACATACCATGCATAAATTGTAGAGGCCTAGGGGAAAAGGAATATCTCAATTCCCCCATGCCTGACGACAGAGGTGGGTTTTAAGGAGTTTACGAAAGGCGAGGAGTGTGGGGGCAATTCTAATCTCTGGGGGGAGCTGGTTCCAGAGCGTCAGGGCCGCCACAGAAAAGGCTCTTCCCCTGGGTCCTGCCAAACGACATTGTTTAGTCCAGTGTTTCCCAACCTTTTTTGAGCCGTGGCACATTATTTTCATTTACAAAATCCTGGGGAACATTAGGGGGGGGGGCGCTAAAAAAAGTTTGGACAAAAAAAATCTCCTCCTCCCTTTCGTTCTATTTCTCTCTCTCTCTCTCTCTCTTTCTCTCTCTTCCTTTATTCCTTTCCTTCCCTCTCTCTCCATCCGTCTGTTTCTCCCTTCCTTCCTCTCTTTTTTGCTCTTTCTCTCTCCCTCCTTCCCTCCATGTCTTTCCCTCACCCTCCTTCCCCCCTTTCTCCCTCTCCCTTGCTTTCTCTATCTCTTGCTGTCTTTCTCTTTCTCTCTCCCCTCTCTTTCTTGCTCTCTCTTTTTCTCTCTCTTTTTTGCTTTCTCTCTCTTTCTTTCTCCCCCCTCTCCCTCTCTTTCTCTCTCCCTCTCTTGCTATCTCTTTCTCTCTCTTGCTATCTCTCTCTTTCTCTCTCTCTTTTTTGCTCTCTTTTTCTCTCCCCCCTCTCTCCCTCTCTTGCTATCTCTCTCTTGCTATCTCTTTCTCTTTTTTGCTTTCTCTCTTTCTCTCCTTCCCTCTCTTGCTATCTCTTTCTCTCTCTTTCTCTCTCTCTCTTTTTTGCTTTCTTTCTCCCCCCCCTCTTTCTCTCTCCCTCTCTTGCTATCTCTCCCTCTCTTGCTATCTCTCTCTTTTTGATTTCTCTCTCTTTCCCCCCCTCTCTCCCTCTCTTGCTATCTCTTTCTCTCTCTTGCTATCTCTTTCTTTCTCTCTCTCTTTCTTGTACACCATGCCGCAGCAGCGGCATTGGGCAGTAACCATGGGGTGGCGGCAGGGTGGTCAGCTATGAGGCGGAGCTCCGGAACAGAGGCACTGACGGCGGCTGGACATGTTGCTAGATGCCGTACATGCTGGCGTTGCGCTGGGCATGGGCGTGGGGCTGGAGCCTCCGTCCCGGCCCACCCAACAGGCAAGTGCCAGCCATGCAAAGCCAGCATGTACGGCGTACAGCAACATGTCCAGCTGCTGCCGTTGGTGCCTCTGTCCTGGAGTTCTTGCTCGCAGGCACCCACCCTGCCGCCGCCCAGCGGCTACTGCCCAGTGCCGCCGCCCTCCCGCCGGGCCCCAAAGCTCACCTGCTGCTGCTGCCAGGGAAGCTCCAGTCGGGCAGGGCGCTGCAGCTGCGGGAAAACTTGGAAGGCACAAAGAAGGAAGCTCAGCTTCTGGTCTCACAACTTTTTGGTCTTTGCACTGTCAGCAAAAAGTTGCAAGAACAGAAGCTGAGCTTCCTTCTTCGCGGCACAACTGACCATGTCTCGCGGCACACTAGTGTGCCGTGGCACACTGGTTGGGAAACACTGGTTTAGTCGATGGGACCCGGAGAAGGCCAACTCTGTGGACCTAACTGGTCGCTGGGATTCGTGCGGCAGAAGGCGGTCCTGGAGATATTCTGGTGCGATGCAATGATAGAGTCAGTGCAAGATATATTGTTGACTAAAACAAAAGACAAACTGGTGCATGCACTCTCCACTTCAGGGGTGTCATTCATTGGGGGCCACATCAGGATTGTGTTTGGGGGCCAGGGTGGGTGTGGCCAGCCCAAACTCTCTCATGATAGGGGTGCCTGTAGCGATCTGAGTACTCTGCCAGTGTATACTGACTTCTGAGCTCCCTTTTTTGGTTACAATGGCCTCCTGTAACCCTCTGTCAAAGGAAACGGAGCTCAGAAGGGCCGCCCACAACCCTCACAAGCTCCGTTTTCACTGGCAGCTTCATTGTTTCCAAGGTGGCCCTACGGGCCAGATCTAAGCACCCTGGGCCTTGAGTTTGACACCCCTGCTCTATTTAGCAATACCAATCACGTTTAGACTTATATACCACTTCATAGTACTTAACAGCCATCTCTAAGCAGTATATAGAGAATAAGCACATAGCTAATGTTGGTAAAATGGATCCTCATTTTACCGACCTTGGAAGGATGGAAGGTTGAGTCAACTTTGAGCCTACTGAGATTCGATCTGCCAAACTGCTGGCAACAGGTGATCAGCAGAAGCAGCTTGCAGTACTGGACTCTAACCACTGCACACCGAGGCTCCCTGAACTCATTGTTGCTCTAACTTCCATCCTCAATAGGAGGTCTTAAAGATAACCAGACTCCAACCCATTTAGGGTTCCATGACTAACAACCAGCATCTTAAATTCCACCGAGAAACATACTAGTAACTGTTCTGTCGGGCTCTCTGATAGGAGCCTCCCGAAAATTCAAGGATACAAATTTCAGACACACACACATTTGAAAATTCAAAACAATGTTCTTTATCACAAAATTCAAAATAAACTAAGCACACTTTTTGCATTGCAAAGAGCACTCTTCCCAAAACAACCGGGTAGTCTGTACAATTTCCCTTAAGCAGTCATTAAGTACTTAGCTAGCAGCTGTGAAGAAACTTCATACCCCTTCTTCTTCCAATGAAGTGAGACACACACACACACACACGTCGCTCTGCTTTGTTTTCCAAGGCGTGAAAAAGCAACAAAGTCCAGAAAACACAGGATTCCTGACGAACTCCGATCAGATATTCTTCCACAACGGCCAAACCCACATGCTGCTATTTATAGCAGCAGCCCTAATTAATGGAGCCCCACCCAAACACAGGTGGCCTCCCTTATTTCCTGTAATATGTTCTTACTTGGTCTCTTCTGCGCATAATTCTGCGCTTGCGTGGGTCCAAAATGTCATCATCCGAATCAAGGGAAGATAAGGGAGATTGACTGCCTGGGCTGTGTGCCAGGCCCTCCTCTGCCGAGTCACTCCCGCCTTCTTCTTCGTCCGAGGAAACTAAACTCTGAACTGATTCTGTCAGCAATAACACAGGCCTGTGACATGTTGAATTTTCCCCTGCATCCACCTCCCCATTCCCTGGGGCAGGAGCTGGGCCAGAGCCAGCCACAACAGTAACCAAACCAGTAGTACAGCTTTCATAAAGAAGCATGTAACATGACAATAATGAGGTTGAACAGACATCAAATGGACAACTAGATTCTACACCAATGGAAGTTCTCAGATTGTTTTCAAAAGCAGCCCCAAATATACCTTTTCTTCTCCTTCTTCTTCTTCTTCTTCTTCTTCTTCTTCTTCTTCTTCTTCTTCTTCTTCTTCTTCTTCTTCTTCTTCTTCTTCTGCCATTGGACATTGGTGATCACATTTTTATCATTAGCCACACAAAAAATGTGCTGCAGCCAGTCCCTTAGATTTTGAAGCCATGGTGTTCTTTTCCTGCCTAGACCTTGTTTGCCTTCAATCTCTCCTTGTAAGAGTAAGCGAAGTATGCTGTATTTTTCTGGGTGTCGCATCACATGTCCAAAGTATTCTAACATTCACTTTTTTATGGTTTTGATGATTTCCCTTGGCTTTCCCCAGTGGCTATAGCAAACTACACTAGTCCAATGGACGTGAGCTTAGATATAGTAGTCAGTACATATTGATTTAATTGAATTTGGACAAAGACCTTCTTGTCTATGGATTTTACCCACTTTTAAGTAGAAACCATGGGTTTAGAAACAATGCCAAATTTGGAGTTTTCACTGGTCAAAACCTTCACCCACATCCAGACTTTTATGTGGTCAAATTGGAGGTGGTATCATATTGACCTCTCCCAGCACAGCAGATGTTAAATAAAATGTCTTCATATGAAACTCAAATATGGCAAGCTCAATGGATATTCTTAATGAGGATGCTACTTGTATAATAACCTTGAGTTCTGATATTGATGAATTCTGAGAAGTGCATTTCTGTACAAAATAGTTCTTAAAATATGTAAGTTGAGAACAATGAATGACCTTAAAGATTAAAGGTAGCATTCTGAAGTAACTGGTATGGATAGGCAATTTGGTGTCCTTGAAAAAAATTTGCAGAGAATTGTCGCCACTCCTTGTCAACCAGTAGTCAGACAAGAGCTGATTACAACCAGGTTCAAAAATATATTAGGCTGTCTTCTCTAAAGATACTTAGCCAATTGAATTGCTGCTATTCTCTGTAGCAACCTCTTATGCTGCCTAGCAGAATGTTATGTTACTAAAGCATAGATTAATAACAGCCCTTGTACAAGAGAAATAACATCAAGTTCACTCAATTTTAGTGAAAATGTTCTGTATTATTAAACATATATTTTATTTTCAGTATATTCACTGACTGAGAACTTTCTAGCTCATCTTGAACAGGTAGATGTTAAATCCACCCTTGTCGGGCAAGGAAACATTTCATTGTTTAATTTTTAAAAACATTCTCTTCTAGCCCATTATTGGACTCTAACAATGACTCAGTCTTTCCAGGAGTTCATTTAATTAGGAAGCATTCAGAAATAAATGAGACATTGCCTGATTTTTTCTGACATTTCTTACTAAATATCCAAATGATCTCTCCCAGTTATTCCACACAGGTGTAATTTATTAGGAAGGCCGCCCCGAGTCTGCGGAGAGGGGCGGCATACAAATCTAATTAATAATAATAATAATAATAATAATAATAATAATAATAATAATTATTATTATTATTATTATTATTATTATTATGGCCAATATGTAATCTACACATATCCACTGCATATATCAAGGTTTAAAAATGAGAGAACTACCATATCATCAGGTACTTAACTTCTGGACACCGTGATTGATTTTATGAAATCTTAGTGGGAGATCAAGACAGATTAAGAGGACCATCTACTTTAGAAAGATAAAAAGAACTGGAAAGATCATAATAGGTCTTCTTCTTCCTCCTCCTCCTCCTCCTCCCTTTCTCCTTCCTTTTTCTTCTTCCTCTTCCTCCTTCCTCCTCCTTCCTTCCTTCCATCCATCCATCCATCCATCCATCCATCCATCCATCCATGATTGGTTTTATGTAATCCTTTCATTGATATATTCTACTATGGATATATCCTCTGTTATCTTCATTGTGTTTTGGACAAAATAAATAAATAAAATAAATAAAAAATAAGATCAAGACGAATTAAGAGGACCACATACTTTAAAAAGATAGAAAGAACCGGAAAAATCGTAATAGGTCTTCTTCTTCCTCCTCCTCCTCCTCCTCCTCCTCCTCCTCCTCCTCCTCCCTCTCCTCCTCCTCATATCTATGTATTTTTCGTGGCAGCCTTTTGGAAATAGTTTTCCATTGCCTCCTTCCTAGGGCTGAGGAAGAGTAACTAGCCCAAATATTGGTGCAGTTTTCTACTGTAGCATAATATGGAATAGGAGCAGCCATCCAAGCTAAGTACCATCACCAGCACTACAAATTGTTCCTGGCAAAGCCAACATGAAGCCCTCTCATTTGGTATCTCAACTGAACCGCCACAGTGTCCTTCGCATCTCCTCTCTCAAAAAAAAAAAAAATTGAAAAGAGTCCTGGTCTAAGATAGATGGTATGGCAAGATGAAAAGCATAGATCACAAAGCAGAAATGAACTCTGTCTTCCTAATGCCTTTCTGATTAATATTTAGTTGACTTGGTAAAACTCAGGAATGGAATTTGAAAGGCCAGGGGCTAATTCATCATGTCATCTGTCACAAAAAGAAAAACTGTTAAACAAATACATGTTGCAGAGAGACTACCGAGCTCTCCCTGATTGGAAGATTCTGTGTGCTCTAAAAGTATTGACTCTTTCCTTTTTCCTTTCCTTTCCTTTCCCTTTCCTTTGTTCTTTCCTTTTTTTCTTTTTTCTTTCTCCCTTCTCTCTTTCTTTCCCTTTCCTCTTTTCCTTCCTTCCTCCCTTTTCCCCTTCTCTCTTTCCTTCCTTTTCCTCTTTTTCTTCCTTCCTTCCCTTCTTGCTTCCTTCCTTCCTTTCTCTCTTTCCCCCTTCTCCCTTCTCCATTTCCTTTCCTTTCTCCTTTTCTTTTCTTTTATTTCTTCTTTCTTCTTTCTTCTTTCTTCTTTCTTCTTTCTTCTTTCTTCTTTCTTCTTTCTTCTTTCTTCTTTCTTCTTTCTTCTTTCTTCTTTCTTCTTCTTCCTTCTTCCTTCCTTCTTCCTTCTCCCTTTCCTTTCCCTCCCACTCCCCTCCCCTCCTCTGTTCTCCTCCCCCTCCTCTTCCCTTCTCTTTTTTCTCCTCCCTCTTTCCCTCCATTCCTCCCCTGATAGAGCTTACTGAAGGAATAACTTCATTTTTTTATACATCACTATGGGTGGGAGGGAATTCCAGCCTCTCACTACATATAATATAAATCCATCTTCTGCAGGGATCTGAATAGCACTGCCTTCATATTATTGTGACAGTGACCAGTATAGGGGGGGGGGGAGGCATCTTGATGGGATAGATGAAAGGCATAAAGGAAAACCCATTCCCAGAAAAAAAATAATATTTTTTTAATGGAGAAAGACATCACCTGGTAGGTAAGCATCCTCATAAATTCCAAAAACAAAAAAGGCGGGGGGGGGGGCAGCTCTTAATGATACACTTAGAGCAAAGCATTTGTCTTGAGAGACAAGCAGTCTCTGGTGACCCGTGTGAGAGCCACCAGAGACTAGCAGCCTAGCTACTTTCAGCTAAATGTACTCTCATATTAATATTTTAAAATGCCATAATGCTTCTCTGTAAACCTCAGAGGACAGATACATCAATTTGCGAGGTCTTCACTCCAGGAAATAGAAACAGGGATAATCTGCCATTAAAAGAAATAGTTCATTATGCCAGCTTCTTGGGAGCACATAAACTATGTCCCAAACATATTTAAGTTGCTAATCCTCCCTTTAATGGGAACGATCTGGAGCATTGCTGTCCCTCCCTCCTTGTTTATCAGTACAAAAGGTTTGTTGCGGTATGAAATTTTCAGCTCATCAAAGCGATCAATCAGCTTCAAAGGGAGATGTTACCCTCAGCCAGAAATCATTACTGATCCATCAATTAAACATAAAGTTTCTATTTTCAGAATGTCTTGCAGTACAAAGGATTGGCAATGCATCATAGTTGAAGGCAACAATTTTACCGGTGGGGCTTCTGTTATTATAGGCTTCCTCCATTACTTTTCTTTCTTTCCTCCTACTTAGTCTTTCTTTCTTTCTTTCTTTCTTTCTTTCTTTCTTTCTTTCTTTCTTTCTTTCTTTCTTTCTTTCTCTTTCTTTCTTTCTTCCTTCTTTCCTTCCTTTCTTTCTTTCCTTCCTTCCTTTTTCCTTCCTTCCTTCCTTCCTTTCTTTCTTGATTTGATTTGTATGACACCCCTCTCCGAGGACTCGTTCTTATGTTCTTCCTTGTTTCAGTAACATGCAAAATATTTCTTTTGCTATAGGAAGAAAACAACAAAAGAGAAGAAAACACATTTTTACAGGAAGATGAAAATGGACATCAGTATTACATTTGCATGCACAGAAGCAAAAATGTGCTGAAAACTCACAAGGGGATGAGCACAGTAATGGGCAGTCAAAAAATTTCCTTCCAAACTGTGGGTGTGGCTTATTTTGGGGATGTGGCTTGATGGTCATGTGATTGGATAGGAGTGGCTTGCCGTCCATGTGACCAGATGTGAGTTGCTTGAACAATCATAATCATTCGAGTGAACTGAACGAATTAAGTTCCTAAGTAGAGGTACCACTGTACTATAATGTGTAGCAGGCCAAAGACCCAAACTAAAATAGCTTTGGCCCGAAACTTATGCAACAATTTGAAACCACAGCAAACAGTTCATTAGCTGGTATTGGTCTTCATACACATGTAGCAGGAACAGCAGCTTCAGCTGTTTCCAGGTTTCAACTCAAGGATATGCCTTAATTTCACTGGCTCTGAGATTTCCAGGAAATAGAAAATTTGCTCATTACTAATTTCTGCACATTTGCCTGTCATCCTGCAGAATTACTTGTTTCTTTCAATGAACAAATGTGTTACTACCTCATTTTTTTCAATTAGGAACACTCTGCACTTGGCTGCTAATGGCAAGGTTACAGAAGCTCCCGAAGTTCCAATAAATGATTAAAAGAAGAAGAAAGCCTTATAGTTTTACAGATGCTTTGGCTTTCCCATCCCTTCCTGTTATCAATATTGATTCACCGCACTATTTCTATTTTTAAACTTTCAAGAAATCATGATTGGAATTCTTTCTCTTTAGGCTATCCTGCCATCTCACATGTTACACATTTTTTTTCAGAACAACTGATGCTTCAAGAGGCAGGAAACAATTTACAAGTTTAGAAACAGTCATTGGGCATTGTCCAATCCTTGGTATCATTCTGGTTGACTTTGCAATGATTCTGTGACTATTTAGTGCTAAGGATATGATTTGTGGATGGGGTTCTTTTTTCCTGCAGATGCACATAAGTCATTGACTTTCCATCAATCATTTCACACCTGTCTTTAGGTGAAGCTATGTTTGCGCATGGCTCACTTAAATTGTATTATGCTGAAATGCAGAGATGCCTAGAAACTGTTGTGGTTAGCTCTGGCCCAGCTCCTGCCCCAAGCACTGTGGATGTGGGGGAGACATCCACATGCTGCAGGCCTGTTTTGCCCGCCCCCACCCCAGGGGAATCTGATGATGAAGGCTCCTCTGACCAAGAAGACATGAGTGACAGGGAGGAGGAGAGTGTGGCAGACAGCTCAGAAGGACATCAATATCTAGCTCCTCCTTGGATTCAGAACAAGAGTTAATGATACAGCCATGCATGCGGAGAGCCTTGCATGCGGAGAGAGATTATTATCAAAGAAAATGAGGCCACTTGTGGTTGGGTGGGGCTGTGGTAATTAGTGAGGCTGCTATAAATAGCAACCTGTGGGTTTGGCCATTGTGGAGGATTATCTGTTCGTTGTGTTTCGTGACTGCTTTACTGACTTTGACCTTTTGTTTGCTGATTTTTCCCCGCTTTGAAACTAAACCAGAGCAAAGTGTGTTTCACTTTGTGAAAGAAGAAGGACTGTGAATTGCCTCACAGCTGCAAGCTAAGTATCACAGAACTGATAAGGGACTTGTACAAATTACCAGTTTGTTCGGAGATGAATGCTCTTTGCTATATCAAAAGAGGGCTTAGGTTAAGTGAATTTTCATTATAAAGAACATTGTTTTGAATTTTCAAACGTATGTGTGTCTGAAATTTGTACCTGTGAATTTTTGGGAGGGGTCTACCAGAGAGCCCGACAGAACAGAAACTAATCATTTTTCTCTTTCCCTAATTCAGGAGACAAAATGCAGATTTGTATTCCATAAAATTATACCTAAAATTATCTCATATATAATTTTATGTACAATACACATAATATAATTTATAATATAACATATATCATATATAATATAATATAAAAATTGATCTGGTTTAACTGTGGACAATGGATAAGAATATAAACTCATTTTATGAACACACTCTCTCTCTGTCTCTGTCTCTGTGTCTCTCTGTCTCTCCATCCATTTTGATTCCTTCTTAACTAGTTCTCTAAATGATATTTTCCTGACTATTGGCCATATGGCTTATGAGCTTCCTTCATCTTTAGATATGGCAGATTCAGGCTAGCTTCAGGCTTTCCTCCTTCCCTCTTTCATTTTCCAATAAATCAAGTGACTCCATAAAGTTTTTATTGCCTGTCTAGGGCCGGGTTTCTCAGCATCAGCAACATTAAAATGCACGGACTTCAATCCCAAGAATTCCCCAATCCAGCATGCCAAGGTTTTAAAAAAATAGCTGTACAATCTGTAGATTGTAGGGATCTTATTAAGAAAGTAAAAGCTTTGGCTCAATCTAGCTATAAGGCCAAGGATTAGGTCTTCAGAAGCTTCTGGGTACAATTAATATCCATAAAGCTTTTTATTGCACAAAGTTCTGATTAGTTCTGTTTGTCCCACCTGATCTGATATCTGACATACTCTGGGTTGGCATGCTCAGGTCCTTTCTATTGATCAATGTGACCTGATTCACAAAGTGTGCTTTCTTTGCCAAGGAACCCCCTCTATGGAAGAATTTGCTTCCTAAATTCAAATGCCCCCAATCTTATTGATCTAATATAAGGCTCTTAAAATTGAAGAGAATATTGTGTTCAATTTGGAAACCTTGGAAAGAAGACTATGCCTAGATTTAGTGCAATCTGTGTCACATGAGCCTATTGAGGAATTTATATATTTATTTATTTATTTATTTATTCATTCATTCATTTATTTATGATGGTCGGGCAGCATAGCTGATTGTCACAGCTGATTAATCTTTTTTTTTTCATTTTCAATTGTGAGGTTCCAGGGGCCATTTTGTGTGATGTTCAGCTGCTTCTGCATTGTGTGTGAGTCAGTGGTGCAGGAGTCAGTTGTGTGTAGCTTCTGTGTTGTTTGTGTGTGAAGTGAGAAAGTTGATTTTTGGAGCTCTTTGTGGCTCTGTGAGTTTTTTGCTTGTTGTTTTAGGGGGCATTTTGGGTGCTTTTCCATTGTGTGTGAGTGGGTTGTGTGACTTTTGTCTTGTTTGGGTGTTGTTGTGATTCAGTCTGAGGCTCCTCAGGGAACGGCTGGAAATCTGCCGGCTCCATGCTCAGAGGGGGAGGACGAGGAACAGGAGGAGGAGGAGGACCAGGCAGATGGGGAAGAGGAATGCCAGGACGAAGAGGAGGGAGAACAGCCTGAGACCCCCGGGGGGGAGCTCTCCCCAGCGAGTAGCCTGGAATCCTTAGATGAGAAGGCACAAGCCATCATCGATATGAGGCAGAGAAGGGCCTCCCAATGAAGGGGACAATTAGCCAGGTATTTCCATCCCTAATAGGCAACAGGTGGGTTTGGGTGTGGTTCTCCTCAGAAAGGTTGAAAAGGCAGGCCCGCCCTTCCTGTATTGTTATCTTTTGGGAGTTATCTTTTGGGAGTTATCTTTTGGGAGTTCTGTGACCTTGCTTCGATCCTTGGCGTCTCTGATTCTGGTTTGTGGCCTCGAAGGCTGAAAACTTGGGGGAGGCGTGGGTTTTATTATCTACAGTGGTGTGTGTGCCAGCAAGAAGCCTGTTGTATTGTCTGGCCATCGTGACTCTTCTGTGAGTCATAGCATTCCAGTTTGTAAGAACAGTTTTTGTTCTCTGTGTTTGTTTTCAAAGATATAAAGTGACTTTGCTTTTTACCAGCGTGTCTGGCTGCTTTTTTCAGTTGGTGTTGAAGTCTGGGGGCACCCAGACAGAACAGGTGTGATGTGTGAAAGTTGGTTTTTGAGCTCACCCGGTCATATGGTCATGACCACCAAGCCCCACTCACCCAGTCATATGACCAAGCCATGCTCACAGAACATGTTACACCACAGACATGCGTTACAAAACAGCTGACTAGTCTGCAGGTATCAGCTGCAACAACTACTCAGGCTGTCACCCCTAATCTGCATACATCAACTGCATCAACTACTCAAGGTGTTACCCCACCAACTAATCAGATGTTACAACACAGCAAACCAATCCACTTGCAGCAGCTGAGCCAGCACTCTATGCACCCCTACCAGTATTTATAGAGGGATGGCAGCTCAGACCATACTTTGTTTGCCTGAGCATGAGGCTGAAAGTACCAGCCTGAAGATGACGAGTGGGACCTCTTCGAAACATCACCAAGATTCTATCAATCTTACACAAGAAAAGACCCGAATACCTATATCTGTGAAAATCTACAAAAACAAATATATATGTATATGTGTGTGTCTCTGTGTGTGTATCTATCTGTCTGTCTGTCTGTCTAGATATAGATATAGATATAGATATAGATATAGATATAGATATAGATATAGATATAGATATAGATATAGATATAGAGATAGAGATAGAGATAGAGATAGAGATAGAGATAGAGATAGAGATAGATAGATAGATATAGATAGATATAGATATAGATATAGAATACCTCTGGAACCGCCTTCTACCGCACAAATCCCAGCAGCCGATAAGATCCCACAGAGTTGGCCTTCTCTGGGTCCCGTCGACCAAACAATGTCGTTTGGCGGGCCCCAGGGGAAGAGCCTTCTCTGTGGTGGCCCCGGCCCTCTGGAATCAACTCCCCCCAGAGATTAGAACAGCCCCCACCCTCCTTGTCTTTCGCAAATTACTCAAGACCCACCTTTATCACCAGGCATGGGGGAATTGAGACATCCTCCCCCAGGCTTCTATATTTTATGTTTGGTATGTATGTGTTGTATGGTTTTAATTGCTGGGTTTTTAGATATATTAGATTTGTTTCACTGTTATATTGTTTCTATTATTGTTGTGAGCCGCCCCGAGTCTTCGGAGAGGGGCGGCATACAAATCTAATAAATAATAATAATAATAATAATAATAATAATAATAATAATAATATAGAAATAGATATAGAAATAGATATGGATATAGATATAGATATGGATATAGATATAGATAGATATATAGATGTCCAGTATCTATTCCAAGTCAAATACTACTTTTAAAATTCTGACATAAAGGTAAAACATATGTGACTCTCCATATGTTACTGATCTTCAATTTCCAGCAGCTCACAGCCTAAGGGTTGTGAGACCATTAGTGAAGCAACATATGCACGAGCTCTTCAAATTCTTCCTGAAATGTGGGAAATCCTGGAAGTGCAGGTCAGAGATGTGACAAAACAGTTACCAGCTTTGTCAAGCCCAGGGATGGACATCTGTTGCTACCTTTTTAAAAAAAAATCTGTAAGTGCTGCACTATGATCTTTAAAAAAAAACAAACATTTAAACATTGGGTTTGAAGCTCTAGGAATGAAAATGACAAATTTGGGGAATCAAATAGCCTGCTAATCTATTCTTCCAGTTTAAGGAAAATAATTAAAAGAATGAGGATGTCAGCTACATTTTAAAAAAAATGTTAAAAAAATGTTTTAAATCAAAGCATGCAAGGTGCATTGGGTTTGGACAATAGCCTAAAAGTTTAGCAATATCCTATTCAATAGTATTTATCTATTTCTAATGTAAAGATAATGTTCAGAATCATACAATTACACCCAAATGAATACAATCCCAAGAGATATTTGTCCATATTCTATAATTGTTTATTTTTGGTATCAAGTAAATCTTTTCCCCAAATACTTTCGAATATTTCAATTTTATCTTTAGCTTCCCTTCCCCCTCTCTCTTGAATTACTGTAGATTTTATTCCATTTCTTTATAAAATTATTATTAGTTTTTTATTAATTACATTTCTTAGTGCTTAATAAACATCATATTGTCTGGGTATTAAATTTGCTTAACAATACATATTATATTCTTAATCTCCACCCCTTTATTCCAACCACTGATAAAATTGATTTCATGTTTGATAATATTCTGTATCTTCTTTCTCTTTCATTTTTAACGTCAGTCTGTCCATTTCTGCACACTCTAGTATCTTCTTAATTATTTCTTCATCTAGTGGTGTTTCTTTATTTTTTCCATCATTGCTGAAACACAATCCTTGCTCTTGTCAAGATGGGAAATATTAAACACACACTTTCCTTATCAAGTTTACCCAACATTATACCTAATAAAAATATTTCAGGTTTAAAAGCTACATGCTGATTTTATTCTATTTCTATCAGGTTTATTTTCTTCAGATTTTTGGGAGAAAAAGGAATGTGATAAACATCTGGTTAGCAGCAGTTGTTGAGAAATAGGCAGTCCAAGGAGAAGAGACATCCAAACTGGCCTCAGATTCAAAAGATTTGATGGAAATTCATCAATTATGCGTAGAAGAGACCAAGCAAGGACATATTACAGGAAATAAGGGAGGCCACCTGTGTTTGGGTGGGGCTCCAGTAATTAGGGCTGTTGCTATAAGTAGCAGCATGTGGGTTTAGCCATTGTGGAAGAATATCTGTTGCAGTTTCGTCAGGAATCTTGTGTGCTGGACTTTGTTGCTTTTTCACACTTTTGAAACCAAAGCAGAGCAGCGTGTGTGTGTGTGTGTGTGTGTGTGTGTGTGTGTCTCCCTTCATTGGAAGAAGAAGGGGTGTGAAGTTTCTCCACAGCTGCTGGCTAAGTACTTAATGACTGCTTAAGGGAAATTGTACATACTATCTGGTTGTTTTGGGAAGAGTGCTTTTTGCAATACAAAAAGAGTGCTTAGTTTATTTTGACTTTTATTTTGAATTTTCAAACGTGTGTGTGTCTGAAATTTGTATCCTTGAATTTTCGGGAGACTCCTATCAGAGAGCCCCTCAGAACAAAGAAAGGATCAAAGAACACAGAGAGATAGAGATAGAAAGAGAGAGAGAAATAAATAGGGTTAATGTCCTTTTTCATCTCGTCACAAGGACAGTCATATACTCTATGTAATCAAAGCATTATACTTGCAAACACTTTGTATAATTACAGTCTCCCATTTTGAATGTTTAAAAAATGCACAGTGAATAATAAACAAACATGGTGAACAGGTCCAGACTTACTCAGAGTCACAAAGGTCAGATGAGCATGATTCAGAAACTTGACCCAGGTCTCTTGGGTCTATCAGCTAAATCTTCCTTCAGAACAAGCAAGATTTCTGAGTAAACATCAATGTCACCCTCCAGGCATCTATCTGTCTTCTGTTCTCCCTTTTCTAAAGAAACAAAGTGATGGGGGAAGGAAGCCAATGAGAAATTAAATGGCCCTTGAAGCTTGTCTTGAAGGTCAGTAAATTCTACCTACATCCACGGCTGAGGGAAATTCCTGACAGGAAGGCTTTTATAAAATGGAAAGCATCATTTTAAATTTTGTATTGACTCTTCCTTGAATAAAAGAAACAAGGGCTATATATTTCTCAAAATATTTGTTTTGGTTTTTTTAAAATCATAGTAAAGAGTACAATACAAGACCTTCAACTCACAATTTATTTATCTCTACAGCTATAAGACCATCCTTATATAAAATTAAGCTCTCTCTCTCTCTATCTCCCTCCTTCTCTGTCTCTCTTCCTCCCTCCCTCCCCACTCTTTCTTTCAGCACAGAGTTATTTGAAAACAAATTCTATCTGGTTTGCTGAGCCCAGATTCATACTGATTATAGTCGCAAATTATACAGTTTAGTTCCAGCTAAATCTTGTAATTCCACATTTGAATGCTTACACTTTCTTGTCTTTCTTTTCTTACATTACCAATACATGCTTAAAATTATATTTCTATGTTCTGTTCATTCAAGGTATTTTTCATTGCAGCTCACTCTCATTTACCATAACAACAAAGATCCGAATAGTCAAAACAGTATTTCAATGGTCATGTACAGCTGTGAAATTTGGACTACGGGAAAAAAAGTGTAAGACAAAGAGATGATTTCAAACTATGTAGACAGTTACTAAGAATACCACAGACTGAATATACCCTAAACTGCTGTCATGTGGTGTTGATTAGCAAGTGGAAACTCATAAATTGGGAATGTTTTGTGAACAGATGATTGACTAGAAAGGTTGACAAGGTTTTGAGAGAAGAAGATAAATAGTTGGGTGGAATGTTCCTGGAATGTTCTTGGAAGATTTATGAATTATAGCTGGAAACATGTCAGAGTTATCAATGTCATGATGCAATTATCAAGACAGTATATTATGTCCATTTGTTTTCCTTCAAAAGTAGGAAACTACTCATTAGGTCCTGGTGGCAAAAAAAATAAAAAATCATGCCCCATATATAAACCTTCATCTGAGGAATAAAGTTGTTTTTATGTTTCCTTCAGTAACAGAGCACTTAGCTAAAGGAATATTAATGTAGAATTTGTTCCTGATTATTGCAAAGACACCATCCTCATAAGGAACTGGCCAGAGTACTGATCTCTTTCAATGTATGCCTTATTTCTGCCATGTTGATAATTCTTATTGGACTTCAAAAAATGTCTGGTGCCTTGAGACCAGAAGAATTAATACTTGTCCTAAGCAACAATTCACAGGACAGTTAAATCACAAATAGGTTATTGGCTAACATTGAAGCAACATCAAAAACTAGCATGTAGTTTTTAAGCAATCTTGTTTATGCTATTTCATGGGTGCTATCTTTTTATACACTGCTCAAAAAAATAAAGGGAACGCTCAAATAAAACATCCTAGATCTGAATGAATGAAATATTCTCATTGAATGCTTTGTTCTGTACAAAGTTGAATGCGATGACAACAAAATGAAATTGATTATCAATCAGTGTTGCTTCCTAAGCGGACAGTTTGATTTCGCAGAAGTTTGATTTATTTGGAGTTATATTGTGTTGTGTAAGTGTTCCCTTAATTTTTTAAGCAGTATTGCTTCTGATACCTGGTGCTTTGATTTCTTGTTTGTTTATTTTCTGAAGTAAAGTGGTGATTAATTCCAAGATCAGAACAATTAAAACTGATTTCAGTTCCTTGTTTTGATATATTTATAATTAATTATAATATTTATAATTAATGAATATTGTTTGGGAAAATCCATCCTATCATTATTAAATATATCATATATATTTATTTTAAAGATAGTTATATATTTATAACTATTTTGGTTTGTTTGTTTTTCTGAAATGATCTTTCTTGAGTTACTTATAAGGCGGCGCCTTATATTTGAAACAATTATTTGAATTCTATTGATATCCAGTATATGGAATGAAGATGGGTCCAGATTGTCATGAAAGCAAATGCTGGAGCCCCTTTACTTCCCATTATACAATCATCAATTAACGCAGAGAAATTGTTGATGTAGCTCTGTGCTATTACAATGGACCAAGATATTCCTGATCTAAGATATCCCTGAACAATTTTTAGGGCGTATCAAGTCTTTCAGCTTTCAATTCCCAAACATTAGGGGTGCTTAAAGGTTATGACATGCCTTGAAAATCTATTTTGGTGACTTTAATATAATTTGAATATGCTTGGTAAATAACTACATAAATATGATAACATTTTAACGTTTTGTTGGTTTCTGCTAATTTCAGCCTCCAAAATCCAAAATCTTATTAATCTAGGTGACACTTCATTCTTCTTTATTCATCTGTTAGGAACAGCTCAGGTATTCTAAGCATTTCCTCCTTGGTTGTCTCTTCCATTTTTCTTTTCTTTGAAACCTTGTTCCTTCCTTTCCTTTCTCCAAGTATGTTCCTGAACTGGAGATGTATGTACAATAATTGATGGGTAGTGAATCAGTGAATTGGTACTAAGCAGGGGAGTATCAGACCAGATTATTCAGAGGCTTTTACAAAGTTGAATCTTGATCAGTCCAGTTGGAGATGTTATTGTTGTGACATTATTGTGTAAAGGTAGAAAGTGGGGATGGGACAGGGTGAAAATATAAGGATGCTTAAGTACTTTGACTTTCTATAAGAATAAAATTAATATATTTTTCTTAGAGTATAAAAATAAACAAAATAAGAAGAGATGTGGAAAATTATTACCAGATTATTGGTTTGTAGGCAGTCTTTTACTATTATTTGAGCTCAGTATAACACTTTTATTATTATTTGTATCCTGTCCCTATACAGCAGTGATGGCAAACCTATGGTACGGGTGCCACAGGTGGTGTACAGAGCCATATTTGAGGGTACATGATGCCCTGCCCTATGTCAGTTCCAGCCCACTAGTCAACTGATGTTTGGCCTTCTTTTCAGCCATTTTTGCTCTCTCCAGGCTTCAGGAACGTCTCCTGAACCCTGGGGACGATGAAAAACAACCCAATGGGCCTACAGGGAGTCCAAAGGCTTCAGTGAGGCCTGTGTCCATGCCTTGGGGGGCAGTGGAGGGGGGTTGTGCAGGGGTTGTGTGCATGCACTATGGAAGGGCATTGCATTATGAGCGTGGGCACGCATGCGCGCCTAGCCTTTTGGCACTCAAGCCAAAAAAGATTCACCATCATTGCTATATATGATTCTCAAGAAAGCTTTTACTTTTTAGTTTGCATGGATGTCTGCTCTTATTTTGTTTTTGCCATTAAGCATTGTGCCTGAAAGATGCGAAGGAGAAATCATAGAACAGTGATGGTGAACCTATAGCACGGGTGCCACATCTGCTGGCACGCGAGCCATTGCCCTAGCTTAGCTCCAATGTGCATGTGTGTGCTGGCCAGCTGATTTTTGGCTCGCACAGAGGCTCCAGGAGGGCATTTTTGGCTTCCAAAGAGCCATCTGGGGGATGAGGTAGGGTGTTTTTACCCTCTCCAGGCTCCAGGGAAGCCTTTGGAGTCTGGGGAGGGCAAAACACGAACCTAATGGGCCCACCAGAAATTTTAGAAAGCAGCCTGTTCCTGGCCTTCAGAGGGCCTCCAGGGGGCAGGGGAAGCTGTTTTTGCCCTCCCCAGGCATTGGATTATGGGTATGGGCACTCACGTCTACACGATAGTGCAAGCCCACGCTCTTTTGGCACCCAAGGAAAAAAAGGTTCGCCATCACTGTCACATATATATACACATATTTTTTATAAGATGCCTATAAACCACTGTGTTTTTTAAAGTATTGATGTTCAGAACAGAGTGCATTTTATGAAGATCTTGGCTGCAGTTTTTGGAATTCATTTCCATTTTTAACATAACAGGAAGGAGAAATTTTTAAATATAGTATGGGAATTTTTGCTGTTGTTTTGCTTTATGGATGTATATCTATCGAAGTGAATGAGGTTCTGAGAATGGAAAAAGCATACTACTTTGTATTACATAATTATTTTTATTATATAATGGTTTAAATTAAATGCCCAATCCTTTACAGAGTGTAATAATAATCTACATTGCATGTGGAAGAACCATTCTATTGTGATTTCCCACTGAGATTAAAAAAAAAAACTCTTAGTGTGGCACTTTAGTAGAAAAATGAAAAGGTTTATTTTCATTTTTTTCTCAGTTCTTTTTTATCCTTGAGACAAATGCTGTTATTAGAGTGAGCCAGTAGAGAGTTCCATACCATTCTCCAACTTAAATATCTACACACTTATTTTTCTTAACACAGTCACCTCAATTCAAAATCTATTCTGAAGTGAAAAGTGTTGGTCTACAGGGATTGCAATTCTTGCAACTGTCAAGAAGTTTTAAATGTTTTTGAAGAGAAGGCAAATGCTCAGGTTTAGATGAAAGATGCATGTTTGATACACACACATTTCTCCAGAAGGTATTTAAGAAATGTGTATATTAATAATCGATATTATCAGTATATCCTACTAAAGTAGTTTGATTCACTGTTGTAAGAAAGATGCCTGTAGTTTTAGAGTTTTAGAGTGTTTGTGGGACACCCTAATAAACCATCATTTTAGGCTTGTGGAAATGTGATTCCATCTCTGCTCCAGAGAGAAGGGGGGAAATTAATGTTAGAAGACAGCTACTTAGAACACTGCATCCAATTTTTGTTGCCACAATGTAAAAAAGATGTTTAAAATCTAAAAAGAGTGCAGAGAAGAACAACAAAAAATGATTAGGGGATTGGAGGCTAAAACATATGAAAAACAGTTGCAGGAACTGGGTATGTCTAATTTAATGCAAATAAGGACTAGGGATGACATTAGAGCAGTATCCCAATATCTCAAGGGTTGCCATGAAGAAGAGGGAGTCAACCTATTCTCCAAAGCACCCGAAGACAGGACAAGAAACAATGGGTGGAAATTAATCAAGGAGAGAAGCAACTTAGAACTAAGGAAAAATTTCCTGACAGTTAGAACAATTAACCTGTGGAACAGCTTACCTCCAGAAGTTGTAATGCTCCAACATTGGAAGTTTTTAAGAAGAGATAGGATAATTTAATTTATTTAATTTATTCAACTTCTATGTCGCTCAATCCTGTAGGACTCCAGGCCTCACCTTTTCACTTTATGCATACACATATTTGCATAAAAATTGTTTTACAACTTTAGAATGGACAAAACAAGTGTCTGTATGTTGGTGCTATGTTGTCTGCTTTATGGGATTCCAAGTAGAGATATATTACACTAGTACATTGCCACCCCCATAGGTTGATATCCCTTTTCCAGGCTCCATTCTGATTTCCTATTTTGCTCTTTTGAACCTCTTTTGAATCTATATGATCAGCCTGAAAGATTTTTATATGCTGAGATCTTAAGATATAATTGTGAGATTTGTCTTTATATTATATTCGTGTTAAAAGTTCACAACAAGCAAAGTATGTTTTGTATGAATAATAGCACCATAATTTCCCCTCTGGTTCTATTCCTTTTTCTTTCTTTGGCTAGTGAGAACTTCAAGTGAAGTTAACCTTAGCAAGAAAGGCCAAGGATGAAAAGAACAGCAGTTAAGAAAGAAGAAAACAGGACCTTGGACAGCTCCAAATGCATCCTGTTGGCTCTGTGCGTGTTGGGGGAGGATTCCCTCTATTGATTAATAGGACTCTGGGATCCTTTGGCTGGGTGCACTTCAGCAGTGCTTTAGGGGAAACATTTCTTCAAATCCTCTTTGCAGAGCTAGGCACTTCTCAGAGAAAAATCAGGCTGCTACATTGCTTAATTTTGCTTTGCTCAAACAGCATCCTCTAGAAATCTTCTCAAACTCTTACAGCTTCAATCTCAATTGGTCTACCATGGATCTCACCCCAGTCCTAAA
Organism: Erythrolamprus reginae; assembly: GCF_031021105.1. Lineage (NCBI taxonomy): Eukaryota > Metazoa > Chordata > Lepidosauria > Squamata > Dipsadidae > Erythrolamprus > Erythrolamprus reginae. Next base: position 326,750,837 of record NC_091951.1, on the reverse strand, counting down.
AGGTCCGTAAAGGGGGTGTGCATAAATGCACCAGCATGCCTACCATCCCTGTCTTATGTCACCATTTATCTGTACTGATTTCCTTTATTTATGTTTATGTTCATACTTATACATTTATCTTGTACATGTTTGACAAACAAACAAGCAAACAAAATTGTCCCTTCCAGCAATCTGAACTAAAGGAGAATGTCAAGATTGATACAAATCAGCTCAACAATGTGAACAATGTCATTACAAATTGAATGAACATGAAGAGTGTTTTCTGTGTAGCTTAAGCAACCTATAGAGAGCTGGAGGGTAAAATAGGACTTTCAGACAGTTCTACTCAATAAAAGCAGAACTTTTAATACTGAAAGCATTCTGAAGACAATGATAATGATAAGGATAAAGGTAAGGATAATGCCAACAACAACAACAACAACAACAACAAAAGAGTTCCATCCTGACTGGTTCATTTGAACACCATCAGCATTGACAAAAATCACCAATTGCAAATCAATTGCAAATCAGTCAATTGCAAAAGGCAGGTTTACTCAGAACAGCTTAGATACTGTGATGATACTTTTAACACCGTCATACAAGAACAGCTGCCTATCCCTGGTCCTTGGAAAAGGCTTAATAAGTGGGTAAAATCATCATCATCATCATCATTGTCATCATCATCATCATCACCACCACCATCAGCAGCATGCTGATACAATGGCAAATTTACTATCTGCTTAGCTTCAGACATAATCCTGATTGTGAAGTCCTTGGTGCTCTCTGAGTTTGATTGTTTCCTTGCAGATATTTTATTACCTGACTAGATAACATCATCAGTGTGTTTGAATATGGGTTTTCCCATCCTGATTACATATTATACATAAAGTTTTTGGGGGTGTATGGCCCTAATGTAATCCTGATTTCAGGGACTTTCAATCTTCTCCAAATTCTCTCTGGGGCATTCATTCTTTGTGTGAAACAGAAGAAACTCTAATGAAGTATGAAACATGAAGCTAGAATTTCTGGAACCAGTTTGGTCTAGTAGTGAAAAGCACCAGGCTATAAATCAGGAGACTGCAAGTTCTGGTCCTGCCTTACCAGGAAAGTTGGATGAATTTGGGCCAGTCTCTCTCTCTCTCAACCCATTCTGCTTCACAGGGTTCTTCTGGGGAAAATAGGGGCAGGAAGGTGTATTAGGTATGATTGTCCTCTTGAGTTATTTATAAACATAACTCTGGGTCCTCGGAGAGGGGCGGCATACAATAAATTGAATTGAATTGAATAAAGACAGAATGCACGCACGCACACACACACACACACACACATTTTTCCAGGTCTCTTGCCTCTCTCTTAAATGTGATTTTTTTCTAATTGAAATGCAATGTTTCCACAATCTTTAAAGAATGAGTTCATTTTTGGAAAACTGTTTCTCTGCAGAACAATTAGTGCATCTATGAGAATATAATAATTGTATTCATTTCTTCACGACAATTGCACTATGGGCTTAGTAATTTTTCTCTAACCAGATGACAACCAGACCAAAATGTAGCACAAACATTTTCGCCCCTTGATGATCATAGAAAAGACATGACTGATCCATCCTATATTTGTGTGTATGTGTGTGTGTTTTATTTATTATTATTAATTTATTATTTAGATTTGTATGCCGCCCCTCTCTGCAGACTCGGGGCGGCTCACAACAAAGTGAAAACAATTTACAACAAATCTAAATTACTGTTTAAAAATATTTAAAAGACCCCATTTTCTAAACACAAGTCAGTTGTGAAAGATGTCACTTCCATCTCCAGAATGTAGGTTTTTCTAGCAAGCACTTTGAAAAGAAAAGAAAAAATAAATAAAGTGTTGCTTATCTAGCATGGCATTGTCAAATAACACATCATTTCCCCCCCTCCTCCTCAGCAACCACAAATGCTCATGAAGCATTTGAATGACAATGGCACCTAAGTCAAGGCTAGGCATGAAAGCTGAGTGACTGCACCTTCGAACAAGTCACACAAACTATAATTTTGTCACAAAGTCGGAGACATTTCCTATAATCAGACAACAACCCAGGATTTCATCACAGGGAAAAAATAGATACAGAGTAAGAGAGAGAGAGAAATATACTGGTGCAGTGGGCATGGATTAAATCCCCCAAATGTAAGATGGAGAATTTGATGGGAAGTTTCTCTCTTCTCTCTGCTTTTGCTCCTGTTACACTCCACACACAAAACAAACCCAGTGAATGGGGTGCTTGGGGCTTCATCTGAATAGAGCTGTTTAGCAATTTGTTTGTCCTGCTCTCTGTCCCCCCGCCTTACACCACCACACACCCCTTTTCTTTTTTTCATTAAAAATTCGTGGTTAACCGTGGCCAAGCTGATTTGCATGCGTGTGTTCCTGATTTGTTCTCCGCTCGGCCTCCCATCTTCCACATCTTAATCGCATCCGCCCCATTACATTACCAGAAGGGAAGTGATGGACGTCCCTTGACTTCCTCCATGACCCCCTGATAATCCTGTTTCACAGACAGGCTCCCTGCTGGAGGGAACACAAAAGCTTCCAGTGTAGTTCTTTACTTCCAGTCGATATTCTGACAGACTTGATCTAGCAAATTAGTGTGCTGTGGTAGGGGCTCGACAAAAAGACCCCTTTTGACACACTCTGAATCAATACAAAGGCCAAGAGAGAGCCATTTCACCACAGTTCTGTTATTTTTGTTCCCCTTTTGGTGACCCTGTCTTTCCTTAGGGTGGGGGAGGGGGGAAGCTTGCGTGACCTTGTCAGATTTTTTAAAAATGTAATGTTAGAAAAGTCAACGTTGCTGAAGCACACACAAAAAAAATACTGGGTGGGAGGAGGTGAGAAGAAGAGTAGGGTAATTCTAAAAGGCTGAAATTCAAGGGAATGGATGAAATGGTCTTATTTTTTGTTTTGATGTTGTGTTTCTTCATGGCCATCATCATGATTATGTCGTTCTTATTCATCATCAATCAATGCTCACACATTTCTGAAATAGCTTCATGCTTCAGATGCTGATGTACCCAACATCATACCAAATGAGGGATGTAGGATATGGGGCAGACCTTAATGTCTCTTCAAACGATGCACAGTTTTCAAACAGTGTCTTAGTGCGCTCTTTTAGAGCATTTTTTTTTTAAAAAAACTACTAAGGGCAGAAGGGAAAGGGGGGGATATGATCGAAACATTTAAACATGTTAAAGGGTTAAATAAGGTTCAAGAAGTGTTTTTAATAGGAAAGGGAACCCAAGAACAAGGGGCCACAATCTGAGGTTAGTGGGGGGAAAGATCAGAAGCAACCTGAGAAAAGATTATTTTACTGAAAGAGTAGTAGATGCTTGGAACAAACTTCCAGCAGACGTGGTTGGTAAATCCACAGTAACTGAATTTAAACATCCCTGGGATAAACATAGATCCATCCTAAGATAAAATACAGGAAATAGTATAAGGGCAGACTAGATGGACCATGAGGTCTTTTTCTGCCATCAATCTTCTATGTTTCTACTGTATTTATTCAGTTCTTCATTTTTTAAAACATCACAATAATTTTGACACAGATCAATACCCAAACACTTATATCTATTCTATAATCTATTATTGTTGTTAATATTTACAGTATATTTACATGTATTATTCATATTTATATAGTTTGAATTTTTGTATGTTCTTTCACATTCTATCACATAGTTTTATATTTGTTTTCCATAGAATTATACCATTTATTCCAAGTTTTATAATATTCTGAGTTATTTACTCCTTTGGTCTCCATCGTCATGTCTTCTGCGTGGGTCCCACAGACAGCAAGTGCCAAGAAGCTTCCCACTACCCCACCCACTTCTCCTTATGCCAGCCCACTTTCCTTTCAATGCCTCTTTTGCTGTGCCAGGAATGCTCTTGCAAAAATCACAGTGCAGTTCAGGAGAGTAAATATGAGATATATGATGAATATGAGATGTGGCTAAGTACCTGCTATATGGAGACAATACTTAGGCTTTCAACTTTTTTCCACCACCTTTGTTTGTCTGTCTGTCTCTCTGTCTTTCTCTTTCACTCTGTTTTTCTCTCTGCATCTTTCTGTCTCTCTGTGTGTCTTTCTCTCTATCTCTCTGTCTCAACCACATCCACAGTCAGTCTCTCTCTCTTTCTTTCTTTCTTTCTCTTCCCCCCTCCCTATGCATTTTAAAAGACCTGCCCAGAGCACCATCCTGTATTTTTGAAGGCACTTCATTTCTTGTTTTCTTTACTTTGGCACAAATTTCTTCTTGCACAAACAGAAGGGTTTTTATATTGACTGGAGGAAATGAATAACTAATTTTCAATAATACTTTCAATCTTCCAATCCTCAAATGCACCATATAGTTTCTCACTGGAGTTTCTTTGCAAAGGATTTTATACACCATCGCAAAAGGATACTATGAACAGACAGCAGATAGGTTGTGTGATGGGTTGTGTGATAGGTTGTGTGATGTGAGTAGTCCACACTACTATTACTACTAGTTTTTTTCTCATCATTCCTATCACCCAAATCCTTCCTCTTATGACTGTGACTTGTTACTTGTATCCTTAAGATTTTTATTAATATTGATTATTTCCTGATTGTTTATTTGACCCCTATGACAATCATTAAGTGTTGTACTTCGTGATTCTTGACAAATGTATCTTTTCTTTTATGTACACTGAGAGCACAAAGAAAAATTCATTGTGTGTCCAAACACACTTGGCCAATAGATAATTCTATTCTATTCTATTCTATTCTATTCTATTCTACCCTACCCTACCTTACTCTATTCTATTCTATTCTGTTCTATTCTATTCTATTCTATTCTACCCTACCCTACCCTATTCTATTCTATTCCATCTGGATTAGTTGAATACCAAAAGAGATAGGTAGCTTTACCTTATTCAGTATTATAGCTCATTCTCATTTAGCTCTCCTCAGTAGAATTGTTGTTCTTGAAATAGTTTTTCTGTAGAATAAAAACATTAAATACCTGTTTTAGCTAAAGCAGCTTCTCTGTAAGGTTCAATGCATCCCATAAACACAAGTGCAAATTTACAGTTGTGTGCTCCTTCATTGTCAGCTACACAAAAGAACCCAGATTTTTTCCCCCTTGGGAATTTGGGTATTAGAAAGCATGCCAGGTGCCCTGTCCCCAAAACTAGATGGAGTCAAGATAAATAAATAGGCGAAGCCAGAAAAAAAACACAATTAAATAAAATTAAATTTGAATGTAATAATATAAGGGAGGGAAGGAAGTAAACAATTCCTAAGAATGTTTACCCAAAAAAGGGGGGAGAATGGAAGGACATGTCCAGGCAATTGCCTAAAGTCAAGTCTGACTTGGAGACACAAAGGGAATTGGGGGGGGGAGGTAAACTCAACTAATATTACTTCATAGATAATTTCTTTTCTTTATTGCATTCAACATGAAATTGAAAGGATTTTGGACATCACGTGCTGAGGAGGCTGAGATCCACATGACTCTTAATTCATGATTGTGAGAAAAATGCATGCATCGTGTCGATAATAAAAAGATAACCAAGATAAATGATCTTTTCAAGCTGCACTTTTCAAATAGAAACTATGTCGTCTATTTTTGAAATTAAAATCCCGTAGGTATAATGGTTTCTTTCATCCACAAACCTTTTGAAACAGTTCATTCTTTTAGCAGCCTTCTCTTTGCATCTTAAGAACTCCTAGCACTAAAACCTCACCCCCCCCTAAGTCAATATCGTATGAGACATTCCTAGCACTTGAGAGCACTTTTCTTCTTGTGCAAAAAAAATGAAAGCTCTTCCAAAAATACAGGTGGACAAATTGCCTTTCATTTTTGCCATGCAGTATGTACATTTAACCTCTGCTGCACTTCACCATTTTTCAATATATATATATATATACCTTGTTCTCTCAAACAGAACAACCAAATAGCCCCAAGGGATATGACATATTGCATAAGAAATCCAGACCACTTCAGACAATTCATCTTGAGAGCACAGAAGGAAAATTATATCACCTCTTCCAGCCGTAGCTGTCAAAAGAATTTCCCCACCCCACCCTGCCAGTGTGGTCATTGTTTCAATTCAACCTGAAGGAATAATAGAGTATATGCTCAACTTATTTGTGTGGTCATGACTCCATTAAATTAATGGAATTTAGCCAACCTACATAGAAGCAACCTGGTCTATAAATGTGGAACTTCACATTCTTGAAATATTTTCTCGGGTGGTAATAGGCTGCATTAGAAACACCTTTATTTCATTTCATTTATTCATTTGTCCAATACATAAATACATAGGAAGAAAATAGACATGTGATAATATAAAAGAGGGTGAAGGTGAACTTAGAGGAGAGGATATATGAAAGGAAGAGAATGTATAAGAAAGAATGAAAGAAAGGAAAGACAATTGGACAGGGGACGAAAGGCACACCAGTGCACTTATGTACGCCCCTTACTGGCCTCTTAGGAACCTGGAGAGGTCAATCGTGGAGAGTCTAAGGGAGAAATGTTGGGGGTTAGGGGTTGACACAATTGAGTCCGGTAGTGAGTTCCAAGCTTCGATAACTCGATTGTTGAAATCATATTTTTTACAGTCAAGTTTGGCACGGTTCATATTAAGTTTGAATCTGTTGCGTGTTCTTGTGTTATTGCGGTTGAAACTGAAGTAGTCATTGACTGGTAAGACATTGCAGCATATGATCTTGTGGGCAATGCTCAGATCGTGTTTTAGGCGTCGTAGTTCTAGGCTTTCTAGGCCTAGGATTGTTAGTTTATTTTCGTAGGATATTGTGTTTCGAGTGGAGGAGTGAAGGGCTCTTCTGGTGAAATATCTTTGGACATTTTCAAGGATGTTGATGTCTGAGATGTGGTATGGGTTCCAGACAGATTTAGCTTTAGATTCTTAAGAACATAAGAAGAGCCATGCTGAATGAGGCCAAAGCCTGATGACACACAGTGTCTGTGACACACAGTGGCCCATCTTGAGCAGAAGGAGAAGGCAAAACCCTCCCTTTCCTTTGACCCCCAACAATCGGTACGCCAGGGAATCTAACCTGCCCCAACCAACATAGAGGCGGCAAATGGACATCCGTTTCAATAACCACCGATACACTTGGCATTCATGAATCTGTCTAATCCTGCCTTGAAGCTATCAAGGCTGACAGCTGTCACGACTTCTTCTGGAAGTGAATTCCATAAACCAACGACCCTCTGGGTGAAGAAATATTTCCCTTTATTTGTATTTGTATTTGTATTTTGTATTTGTATTTATTAGATTTGTATGCCGCCCCTCTCCGAAGACTCTGGGCGGCTAAAAACAATATAAAAAGACAATATGAACAAATCTAATATTAAAAATAATCTAAAAAACCTCAATTTAAATAACCACTCATACATACAAGCATACCATGTATAAATTCTATAAGCCTAGGGGGAAGGGAGGTGAGTTTTAAGGAGCTTGCGAAAGGCAAGGAGGGTGGGGGCAACTCTGATATCTGGAGGGAGCTGGTTCCAGAGGGTTGGGGCCGCCACAGAGAAGGCTCTTCTCCTGGGTCCCGCCAAATGACATTGCTTAGTCGACAGGACCCAGAGAAGGCCAACTCTGTGGGACCTAACCGGTCGCTGGGATTCGTGCGGCAGAAGGCGGTCCTGGAGATATTCGGGTCCGATGCCATGAAGGGCTTTATAGGTCATAACCAACACTTTGAATTGTGACCTCGCTTTGGACTTTGATTTGTCCTCGCTTTCTTACCCCCTCATCCTAATATTGTGTGATAGAGAAAAGATTTTTTTCTCTATCCAACTTTTCTATCCCATGCATGATTTAATACACTTCGATCAAGTCGCCCCTTAATATTCTTATTATATTAGCCCTAGGGATTCTTTCTGAAGTTCTCACTCACAATATAGTTGATCACACTGTACCAATTTTAGGCCGTTGCAAAAGGGGGAATTGCTTCTGAAGTTTAGCAAGGTTTTTCTGGGAACTATGGACCTTCAAAAGCTTTCTGTTTCTTGAACTCCCTAAGGAACATGACTACTATCTAAGCCTATAAAAGTGGAGTTTATCTGTGTCCATAAACTACATTTCCTTAGTGTAGTGATGGTGAACCTTTTTTTCCTAAGGTGCCGAAAGAAAGTGTGTGTGCACTATCACACATGCACAAGTGCCCACACCCATAATTCAATGCCTGGGAGAGGGCAAAAACAGCTTCCCCCATACCTTGGAGGCCCTTGATGCTGGAAATGGCCTGTTTCCCAACTTCTAGTGGGCCCAGTTAAGCTCGTGTTTTGCCCTCCCCAGGCTGGGGAAGAGTAAACACACCCTCTCCCATCCCTCCTGAGACTCTCTGGAAGCCAAAAATGGCCTCCCAGAGCCTCTGTGCAAGTCAAAAATCAACTGGCCAGCACACATATGCCCGTTGGAACTGAGTTAGGGTAATGGTTTGCATGCTAGCAGATATGGCTCCGTGTTCCACCTGTGGCACTCGTGCCATAGGTTCACCATCACTGCCCTAGTGAATCTGGAAGGTTACAAACTGACCATCACTATATTGGAAGGATGATTTTGAGAATGAATTATGGGCATCTTATTCCTGCTATAGAGGGACGTTGAAGAAACAGATGAATAAATAAACAGATATTTATTTGCATTGATAGATTTAATTTCTACACTGCCTTTCCTCTAAAAACTCAACAACATGCACATCCATGTTTACACATACAGTACAGTGTACAGTGTGTATGTGTATGCACGTCCATGTTTACACATACAGCACGTACAGTGTTTACATTGTATTCTCATAACTTTAAATCTATGAGATTAAATTGTATTGAGTAATGGTAACCCATCCAAGTCGTCAATGGCTTATGGTGAAGTGAGGATGTGACCCAGACACTTTGACCATTGTACAGACTTCATTGTGTATTTTTGAAAGGGCATTTCTAGCAGTTTACTCCTCAAGGTGCTACTCTGCTTCTAAAGTGTCTATAAAATCATTGCTGGTATGGAATGAAATAATTCACAAATACATACAGAGAGACACATTCTCTCAATGGAAGGAAAATATATGGGAGCGACTGATCCATGCTACTCACAATGGAAATGGTATGCTAGCCATTAAACAAGTACCAAGGGGGGAAAAGATATAAAAGCAAAGCTTCCCTCCCTACTCTTTGTTGAGAAAATCAATTGTTTCAAAATAATCACAACGTCTGATTTCATGGGTTGCCTTAAAAATTGCTGTGGTGTGATCGGATGAGTTCAGCTGTGAAGAACAATTATATTCCTGACAAATCAGTTGAAAATTACTCTCCTATTATGTGCTAATTGCTATCAAATACACCCTCGCTCTTCTTCACATGACTTCCCTATTGAAATGTAACATTTTCTATGATAGAATAGTCCAAATTAACAATTTGTTCCACACTTATGGAATGCCCTTCATAAGGGAGTCCACTTCTTGGTTTATTACACAGAGAGAGAGAGAGAGAGAGAGAGAGAGAGAGAGAGAGAGAGAGAGAGAGAGACAGAGAGAGAGAGAGACAGAGAGACAGACAGAGAGACAGAGACAGAGACAGAGAGAGAGACAGAGAGAGACAGAGAGAGACAGAGAGAGAGAGACAGAGACAGAGAGAGACAGAGAGACAGAGACAGAGAGACAGAGAGAGACAGAGAGAGACAGAGAGAGACAGAGAGACAGAGAAAGACAGAGAGAGAGAGAGAGAGAGAGAGAGAGAGAAGATTTCTCCCTGCCATTCTCTCCAATTTCTCAGAGGAATATCTATGATGCTAGCTCAGCATTTCTTTTGATTTTATTTTTTTCTGAGATGAGGGGGGGCAGTTTTAAAAGGGTATAGCCCACCATCATGCTTATTATTCTTAGCAAAAAAAGATTGGAGATAAGAAAGCACTAAATTGAAGTAATCTTAGGCAAGGGGATATAGAGGATTCAATGTCTACTTTAGAATATACTGTATATGTACAGACATCTTGCTAATATGTAGTATGCAACTGTTTTCAACTAGAGATAGAGATTGATATCTGACTAAACAAACCTTTTGATTTTTTGGGGAGAAATCTAACTGTGAATCACATGCTGAAGAAGAAATTCTGGAACATCATGAAAGACAGAAGAGCATATTTATGTATTGTGTTTGCCAGAGATAAATATGCTCTTCTGTCTCATCCAGGCTGGATAAGAAATAAATATTTTAAATATATTAATATTTTAAAGAAGGGATGGGGTGTGGGGAAGAAAGGACATGGCTTACAATCATTGCTTACAATCATTGCTGTCCCTCAGGCAGCAAAATTGCTTGTCTCTGCTCTGTTTTTCTAAGAATTTTGAGTTCCCTTAAAAAAACCAGCTATAATCCCTAGCCTTCTCTGTGGCAGCCTCGACCCTATGGAACCAGCTCCCCCTGGAGATTAGGATTGCCCCCGCCCTCCTTGCCTTTTGTAAACCCCTTAAAATCTGCCTCTGCCATCAGGCATGTGGGAATTGAGACATCTCCTCCGGGCTTATATAGTTTATGCATGGTATGTTTATGTGTATGTTTTTGCTTTTTAGTAAGGGGTTCTTAGTGACTTTTAAATTATTAGATTTGTTGTATATTTTTAAAAATTGTTGTGAGCCACCCTGAGTCTACGGAGAGGGGCGGCATACAAATCTAATAAATAATAATAATAATAATAATAATAATAATAATAATAATAATAATAATAATAATTCTGTACAATACATTTCTTTCTTGGCAAGATGATGCTCCTAATTTTCCACCGGGTAGCTCAAGGTGTTTGTATGGGGAATTTGATGGAGATGGCTGGAGAATTCTGGGAGTTGAAGTCCACAAGTCTTAAAGTTGCCAATTTAGAGGATATCTTAAGTTTGCTCACCAGAAATAAACACCCATACATCCCCCTGATGAAAATGATGAAAGAAATAATGTTAGCTCAGGGTTTATTGTCCACCAGAGGGACTCAGTAGATAGGCTTCCTGTATGCTTTAAGGTTAGGAGAAGAAGGAGTTACTTGAGAACTACCAATTCTTTGCTGCCAAAATCTTTGTTGTTGAACCATTCAATTGTTTCCAACTCAATGTGATCCAATGGATATTGTATTGCCAACATAGACTATCAGCACCGACTTCTTTAAATTCTTGTGAATTTATGTTTGCGTCATCAATGATCACATCTAGTTTCATTTAGTTTAGTTTAGTTTACTTTATAGTCATTGCAATCAAATTAAATGCCATCTTCAGTGTACATTATAACTACAAAAACAAAACACAAATACACATCCTTCACCTTCTAGTTATGCAATTGAATTGAAAACCCCTGATATTGCAATAATAATAATAATAATAATAATAATAATAATAATAATTATTATTATTATTATTATTATTATTATTATTACTATTACTATTACTATTATTATTATTTATTAGATTTGTTTGCCACTCCTCTCTGGAGACTTGGGGCAGCTCACAACAACGATAATAACAATATGACAATGTAACAAATCTAATATTAAAAAAGCATCTAAAAACCCATCATTTAAAAACCATACAACACAAGCATACCATACATAAAACTATATAAGCCTGGGGTGTAGCGGGAGATGTCTCAATTCCCCCATGCCTGGCGATACAGGTGAGTCTTAAGTAATTTGCAAAAGACAAGGAGGGTGGAGGCAGTTCTGATCTCTGGGAGGAGTTGATTCCAGAGGGCCGGGGCCACCACAGAGAAGGCTCTTCCCCTGGGTCCCGCCAGACAACATTGTTTAGTCAACGGGACCTGGAGAAGGCCAACTCTGTGGGACCTTATCGGCCGCTGGGATTCGTGCGGCAGAAGATGGTTCCAGAGGTATTCTGGTCCAATGCCATGTAGGGCTTTAAAGGTCATTGCCAACACTTTGAATTGTGACCAGAAACTGATCAGCAGCCAGTGCAAGCCACGGAGTGTTGGAGAGACGTGGGCAAATCTAGGTAACCCCATGATAGCTCTCACGGCCACATTCTGCACGATATGAAGTTTCCAAACACTTTTCAAAGGTAGCCCCATGTAGAGAGCATTGCAGTAGTCGAACCTCGAGGTGATGAGTAGAATTCAATATAGTTACTGCCCTGGGATAGAAGCTGTTTTTCAGCTGTTTTTCAGCCTATTTGTCCTTGTTTTTATTATCCTGTACCATCTGCCAGATGGTAATAGTTTTTTTTTAAAAAAAGGTACTCAGGATGAACTTTCTTAAGGTAGTGGGAGCTACAGGTATAACGCTCTTCCAAAGAGGGGAGAGGGCAACCAATGATTTTCTGGGCAATGAAGTTGACCCCCTGGAGTACTGTCCTATCTGCCACTGTGCATTTTGCAAACCATACATAGGTGCACTAAGTTAAAATATTCTTTATGGCACAGTAGAAGGTCACCAGAAGTTTTTTCATCCAGTTGTTGTTTCCTGAGAAGTCTCAGGTTGTATAATCTCTGCGGGGTTTTTTGACCAGTGCCGCAATATGAGTGCCCCAGGTCAGGTCCTCTTTTATGATAACACCCAAAAACTTAAAACTGGCCACTTGCTCCACTCAGTCTCTACTAATGAGCAAGTACTGGATGTTTGATATATTCCTTGTAGTCCACTATAAGTTCTTTTGATCTTATTGGTCTCAACACCATGAAAGCGATTGGTCCATCTCATCTCGATTGGCAGAGCCTCGGTGATGCAGCGTTTAAAGTGCAGTAATGCAAGCTATTTCTGCTGATCACAAGCTGCCAGCATTTTGGCAGATCAAATCTTAGTAGGCTCAAGGTTGACTCAGCCTTCCATCCTTCAAAGGTTGGTAAAATGAGGACCCAGATTGTTGAGGGTGATATGCTTACTCCCCGTAAACTGTTTGGAGAGGGCTGTAAAGCACAGTGAAGTGGTATATAAGTCTAAATGCTATTGCTATCCACCCCAGAGATGAGCTCCACCACTGTTGTATCATCTGCAAATTTAGTAATAGTATTAGTAGCATGAGTGGGGATGCAGTCATGCACATAAAAAGTATAGAGTAAGGGACTCAAGTGCAGCCATGTGGTGTACCTGTGTTAATAACAAGGGCTGAAGAGAATAACAAAGTACAAGATCCATAAGTTTAGACCCTAGTTTTTTCAATTGGACTTTAAACAAAAAAACCACCTTTGATCCCCTCCACCGCAAAGCATCAGAGTTTGTGCAATGAATTTTGCATTTTGCATTTGAAATATTTAATCCCTATTACGGAGTCTTCTGTACCGCCAAAGACTTTTCTATAAAACTTTTTCCCAACTCGATTTCATTAAGGGCCACATCAGGATTGTGTTTGACCTTGGAGGGCTGGATGGTTGGAAGTGGCAGGAGTGGCCTGCTGAGAATGGCCATGGCCGAGAATGGCCATGGTGGGCACAACATGGGACTCATGTCAGAGGCACCTGTGGTGGCCAGTTGCTAAGGCAAAACTTCATCCAGACCCTCCTTATAATCTCCTTCCTCCCTCCCTCCCTCTCTCCCTCCCTCCCTTCTCTCCCTCCTTCCCTCCTTCTCTCCCCCTCCCTCTCTCCCTCCTTTCCTCCTTCCTTCTTTCTTTTGCTTCTTTTTCCTTCCCTCTTCATTCTTTTTTCTTCTTCCTCCCCCTCTTTCCTTATTTTCCTTCCTTGCTCTCTTCCCATCTTCTCTTCTTCTTGTCTTTCCTCTTTTCTTTGCACCTTTCCTGTCCCTTATTGCATGGTAAAATACAAAAGGGAAAACATTTCTCCTTTTGTTTTCTTTTTAGTTTGCTTTTATAGCCCTCTGTCAGTAACTCCCCATTCTTAGCTGTGATGGCCCTCTTCTAGTTAAAATGGAGCTCAGCTGGGCACAGGGCACCATGGGCTAGTTGTTTGCTGATTTCAGGCCAGTCCTGTGGGCCAGATCTAAGCACTCCATGAACCAAATCCAAGAAACACAAGTACCTTACGAAGAATAATTTGAAGACCAATCAAAGAGTTTTGAGAAAGTATTTAAGTGCTCTTTTAATCAGCCTGGAGGTTAACTACAACAACAAGGGATTAGAAAGTAAAAGGCAGGCATGATATTAAAAATCACATATCGCAATTTGCAGTAAATTTAAGATGAAGCACAAGAGAAATTAATTAGATTAGTAGCTGCCAAGAACAAGTAAAATGTCAAGATGCATCTGAGGATAGATGACACAGTATTTTCGTGAACTTAAAAATATACTCTTTCAAGTTCTGCTTTTAACTGCCAAGAGATGAAAGAGTCCTTTGGGAATCAGTGAATCTAAGAGGGAATAATAGAACTTATATGAGTAAAGATGTAAATTAATTTTGGAGTAATGTTCAGAGGTGAGAATGGAGAATAAAAGATGGATTACATATGCAGATGTTTTTGAAACCTAGTTCTTCTTAGACTTGCCAGCAAGGGTCATGGCAAGGAATTATGATACTTAGCATTACATGTTATTGATCCCTGTGTAGAGGATCAGTAGAGGCCATATTGAATAATATAGATTAATGATTGGATGGTATGAAAGGACACTCATTTCTGAGTAATACTAAATATCATCCTGTTAGTTTAAAATGGTTTAAAATCAACAATGTACAGAAAAATTGACCTGGTTTAAGACCAGGTTACTTACAGGACCATCTCCTGTATCCCAGACCGTATCCCAGCGACTAGTTAGAGCCCACAGAGTCAGCCTTCTCCAGGTCTCTTCAACCAAGCAATGCTGGCTGGTGGGCCCCTGGAGCAGCTCCGACCCTCTGGAACCAACTCCCTCAGGAGATTTGCACTGCCCCCACTCTCCTGGCCTTCTGGAAGGCTTTAAAAACTTATCTTTGACAGCTGGCTTGGGGCCATTGAGCTCTAACATCTTGCTCTGTCCGTTAGCATGACTGTAGTGTAAATGAGTGTGCTTGCATGGTTTTATAATGTTGGTTTTTAGATCACTTTTAATATTGGTGTTTTGAACTGTTTTCTATTTCTTTTACATGTTGTGAGCCTCCCTGAGTCTTCACAGAAGAACGGTATATAAGTCAAATAAATAGATAGATAGATAGATAGATAGATAGATAGATAGATGGATGGATGGATGGATGGATGGATGGACGGATGGACAGATGGACAGATGGACAGATGGATATATGCATAGATAAATAAATAAATAAAAGATAGATAGATAGATAGATAGATAGATAGATAGATAGATAGATGGATGGATGGATGGATGGATGGATGGATTGATGGATGGATGGATGGATGAATAGATGGATAGATGGATAGATGGATAGATGATAGATGATGGTTAGATGGATACATAGATAGATACATACATAAATAATAGATAGATAGATAGATAGATAGATAGATAGATAGATAGATAGATAGATAGATAGATCAGTCAGTCAGATACAGTATTGGTCAATGTGCCTACAGACAGCGCTATGAAAGCGATAGGACCTACATGCCCATACAGGTTTTTAAAAAAACAATTCAGATTCTCCTACTTACTTACACTGCCACTTTTCTTTTCCTTCATGCC
The DNA here is from genome assembly GCF_031021105.1 of Erythrolamprus reginae. Classification (NCBI taxonomy): domain Eukaryota; kingdom Metazoa; phylum Chordata; class Lepidosauria; order Squamata; family Dipsadidae; genus Erythrolamprus; species Erythrolamprus reginae. Next base: position 326,735,278 of record NC_091951.1, on the reverse strand, counting down.
CTTGAGCTGTCAGGTCAGTAGCAGTAGTGAGATTTGGCAGCGACTAAAGTGGATGTCAAATGTGAAATATATACTTTTCCAACAGTAGTTTCTTGGCAGGAGAATGATCCTCTGCATGGATGCATGGCTAGTGATGTAATTTTTTTAATATATATAATACCTCTCCACAGAGAGAATATGAGCAATGGGAGGTAACTTCTTTATAAAATCAGCCCCCTCATTTTTCTCTTCAGCATTTTTCCCCAATCCCTTCTCAGAAACATAGAAACATAGAAGATTGATGGCAGAAAAAGACCTCAAGGTCCATCTAGTCTGCCCTTATACTATTTCCTGTATTTTATCTTAGGATGGATCTATGTTTATTCCAGGCATGTTTAAATTCTGTTACTGTGGATTTACCAACCACGTCTGCTGGAAGTTTGTTCCAAGCATCTACTACTCTTTCAGTAAAATAATATTTTCTCAGGTTGCTTCTGATCTTTCCCCCAACTAACCTCAGATTGTGGCCCCTTGTTCTTGAGTTCACTTTCTTATTAAAAACACTTCCCTCCTGAACCTTTTTTTAACCCTTTAACATATTTAAATGTTTCGATCATGTCCCCCCCCCCCCCTTTATCCCAGAAGCTAAGGGAAGACTAGATGAACCAGGAGATCTTTTTCTACCATCAATCTTCTATGCGAGACCGCCTTCTGCCGCACGAATCCCAGTGGCCGGTTAGGTCCCACAGAGTTGGTCTTCTCTGGGTCCCGTCAACTAAACAATGTCATCTGGCGGGACCCATGGGAAGAGCCTTCTCTGTGGTGGCTCCGACCCTCTGCAATCAACTCCCCCCAGAGATTAGGACTGCCCCCACCCTCCTTGCCTTTCGTAAACTCCTTAAAACCCACCTCTGTCATCAGGCTTGGGGGAACTGAGACATCCCCCCCTTGCCTATGTAATTTTGTGCATGATATGACTGTATGTATGTATTTTATCTATTGGGTTTTTTTCTTTTTAGACTTTGTAATGTAAAACTGTTTTTTTAGATTTTAATTATTAGATTTGTTACCATGTATTGTTTTTATCACTGTTGTGAGCCACCCCGAGTCAACGGAGAGGAGTGGCATACAAATCTAATAAATAATAATAATAATAATAATAATAATAATAATAATAATAATAATAATAATGTTTCTAATATGGAAAAAGTGAAGAGATCACATGAAATTGTTCCATTCTTTCCTGCTCACAGGATGATTGTGATTAACGAGGAGAAACCTGTGATACAAACATAGCAAGACTCCTGAGAGCATATGTCGTTGGTAATACATACACAGTTTGTACAGACATTTGAGGGTGAAATTCAAAAAATTTCTGTGGACCTGGCTTGGTGGGTGAGGCAGGTGAAGGACACTGCAAAATCTCCATTCCCACCCCATTCTGGAGCCAGCCAAAGGTGGTATTTGCTAGTTCTCCAAAGTGCTCAAAATTTCTGTAACCAGTTTTGGTCAGAAAACCTTTCAGAACCTGATGGATTTCATTCCTGCTGTACACCTGCTATAACAAATGCAGTTTATTTTATTTTTTTTATTTTAAATATAATTTATTAGTTTTATAAAAGGGGAAGGGGGAGAAGGGAGTACAAAATCGAAAAGGGGGGAGGGGAGGGAAGAGTACAAATATAATAAGTTTAAGGTGAATTTACAAAGATTTACAGAGGTCAGTTGTATTCCTTAGTGTATATATTGTTACAATATTTCTATTCATATTTCAATCTTAGTTTATATTCCATTGACCGTATCTATCATCTTTACCATATATAACTTAACAAATCTAAAGAGGAAGTGGGGTAGGGAAAGAAATTGTCTCCTTCAATAGCAGACCTTGAAGTTAGTGACTTGTCGTTTTTATTGGGCGGTGAGAAGTAGGAAATGAGAGTAGTAAAGTATTTAAGAGTTGAGATTAAGGTTGAGTTAGTAGGATTGAATTTAGACATCTTTTGGGTTACTTCATGTTCTAGATAACCATTGGTACCATTTCTCCCAGGCCTTGCAGAAATCTGTTTCTTTTTTATTTCGCAGCTCCATCGTCATTTTAGATAATTTTAGTAATAATATTTATGGTTGTGGGTATTGTATCCTGTTTCCAATGTTGGGCGTATGTTATTCTGGCTGCAGTTAATATTTGTGTAATGAGGTATTTGTCTTGTTTTTTGATTGTTTGTCTAAATATGCCTAGTAGGAATAGTTTAATTGACAAAAGAACGTTCTGGTTTTGTACATGCAAAGAATTACACTCCCTCCTGCCCACTCCCGGGTTTATACTTACCTCTATTCCTTTGCCCATAGCACAGCTGATCAGCTCCTTTCAGGCTGATTCTAGCTACTGAGAAGCAGAATTGCAAGAGGGGAAACACACGAGCCAAACATCACAATGTGAACAGGTGGCAAAGATAAGTGGAACCCACTCCTGAGATTGGTGTGCTTTGCTATGCAAGTTTTTGAGTTACTTTTTTATTGTTGCAAAAGTCGAGGGGACAGAGGCAGTAATGGGCAGCCAAAATTTTTACTGCCATAACCTGGGTGTGGCTTATTTTGTGGGTGTGGCTTAATGGTCATGTGACTGGATAGGAGTGGCTTGCCAGCCATGTGACCAGGTGGGAGTGGCTTGAACGATCATCATTCAACTGTTGAGTCCTCGACCTGGAACCTCACCAGTGTCGCTTGCTGGAGTGACAATTTGCTTCATGTTTCCCACACTCTCCTTCCTGGGTCGCCCCCGCTTCAGGCTGGTAGCTAGGTGAACGGGTGCCATCAGAAGCATAAATGCTGCTAGTGCCACTTCCACCAACGCCTTCTGCTTGCACCTCAGGCAGGAGGTGGCCACGTGAGGCTGGAGGGAAGCCGGGCAGGAGAGAGGGAAGCTCATCCAAGGCCAGGAAGGAGGAAAGAGGAAAAAAGCGAGGAGCGCAGACACAGCAGCAGCAGCAGGGGATAAAAGGAGAGCTGAGCCCAGACCAGTAATCCAGGAAGTGACAGCCACCAATTAGCTGGAGCTGCGTATGCATCTTCATTTCCGCTGGTGGAACTGCCTTCTACCCCGTCCTGCCTGCTGTCCACCCCTGGACAGAGGGCATGGTGGATGCCAAGGAAAATCCCAGAGGTTCTATAGTAGTCTTGAGCACCATGCTGGAGATTTCATTCTTATCAGTGAAACCCTCCACACATATATCTATTTCACAATAGTCGCCATGAAGAGAAGGAAAGAGAAGCAAAGGTAAATGGGATGAAATGACGAGTTTTTGAGGCTTACTCTAAATTTCTATCATGGGAGATGAAGGCCCAGATAAAATATGTGTTTAATTTGATTTAGGTTTTTTTTTAAAAAAAATGCAGTTTAATCATCTCTTTCCTGTTTCTGTAAATTGTGTATAAGGATTAGGTTTCATTAGCCATGTTCTGTTTCCCCCCTGTTCATATTACTGGTTTTGGTGGGCTCTTATGAATGCCTGGAAAGGTACATGCTTGTAACTAAGTTATTATCTCCTCCAACTGAGGGGGCAGGAGGGAAAAAAAATCAGCAAATCTCATCAGAATATGAAGCTCAGCAGGTAAGCAGCTTGCTATCTTTCAGCCTAATGCTCAACTTCTTTACATGAAAGAAAGTCCCCCTGGTTTCAATTTCCTAACTGTTGCGTAATTATACTTAGGACCCTGTGCAGGCGTAATTTTCTTTTCAGGATAATCTCAGCTCCTGAACACCAGCTACAAAAGCCATTGTTCAAATTACTCTCCCTTTTCTTCCCAGTGTCACTCAAGAGGACAATCTCAGTTTCTCCAAATGTTGGAACTTTTGCTGTTTTAATCATTATCTGCAAGCAACGGCAAGAGAACATCGCCCGCAAACATTGTTATTTTTAAAATAATAATTAAAGCTGCAAGATTTGACAAGGTGTTGTGGTTGGAAAGTCAATTAATCTGCTCTTCAATATAGCAGCTTTTTCTGCTGAGAACAGTTTTAGTCTCTGAGGTCCCCTGAGAGACAGGAGAACTGTAGTGGTAGGATTGGAGGTTTATAGCAAATTTTAAGAATTAATTAACAAATAAATAAATAAATAAATAAATAAATAAATAAATAAATAAATAAATAAATAAATAAATAAATAAATGAATAAATGAATGAATAAATGAATAAACAAACAAATTAATTAATCAATCAATCAATTACTTTGTTTGTTTGTTTCTTTGTTCATTTGTTTGTTTGTTTGTTCGTTCATTCATTCATTCATTCATTCATTCATTTATTCGATTTTTATGCCGCCCTTCTCCTTAGACTCAGGGCGGCTTACAACATGCTAGCAATAGCACTTTTTTAACAGAGCTAGGCTATTGCCCCCACAATCCGGGTCCTCATTTTACCCACCTCAGAAGGATGGAAGGCTGAGTCAACCTTGAGCCGGTGATGAGATTTGAACCGCTGACCTTCAGATCTATAAGTCAGCTTCAGTGGCCTGCAGTGCAGCACTCTACCTGCTGTGCCACTCCGGCTCATTTTTTAAAATGAATGCTTTTTCTTAATTAAGACCATGGATGAAATGCTCCCGGTTCACTTGTTCCTGTTGGTTATCGAAGGCAGTGTGAGACTCTTACTGGATGCCACCATTTGGGTTATTTTACCCTTTATGCATGCACAGAAGGTAAAATAATCCCAATGGTGGCATCCAGGTGTGTGGGCGGAGCCTCCTGCTGCCTTTGCGACCGGCTCTTTAATGACCGATAGGCACGAGCAAACCGGGAGTATTTCACCCCCGATTAAGATCCTTTTCCTAACTCTTGGAATATCTTTGCAAAGAACATGACATTGGCAATGGAGATAAAACCACCATTTTTAGCAGTAATACTAGAACCACCGGGAGAAGGGGGAATAGAGCTGAAATTTTTAGGAGTTGCTCTTCGATTTGATTACAATTACTTTCAAAATGTACACTGCTCAAAAAAAAATAAAGGGAACACTTAAACAACACAATATAACACCAAGTAAATCAAACTTCTGTGAAATCAAACTGTCCACTTAGGAAGCAACGCTGATTGACAATTCACATGCTGTTGTGCACATTCAACTTTGTACAGAACAAAGTATTCAATGAGAATATTTCATTCATTCAGATCTAGGATGCGTTATTTGAGTGTTCCCTTCATTTTTTATTTTTTTAATATTTAAGTGGATGAAAAGAAAGATTCTCTTATGAATTATTTCCCTTCTTTGCTTTGTGTATGAAAATTCAACATGCTAACATTTTTTGAACATCAAACTTCAGTTCTTACAGACTAGGGTCAATCTTCATGTAGATAGTAATGTTCAATTTCAGCTTAGCATGTTAGTTAGTTTTAACCGATGTGGTTTATTAAACTGTACTGCTAAAAAAAAATAAAGGGAACACTCAAATAACATCCTAGATCTGAATGAATGAAATATTCTCACTGAATACTTTGTTCTGTACAAAGTTGAATGTGCACAACAGCATGTGAAATTGATTGTCAATCAGTGTTGCTTCCTAAGTGGACAGTTTGATTTCACAGAAGTTTGATTTACTTGAAGTTATATTGTGTTGTTTAAGTGTTCCCCTTAGTTTTTTGAACAGTGTATATCTAAGAGTTATTTTAAATGTGATTTATAGTTTAACAGGATAAATGACGCTATGGTTAGGTTTCGGCCCACTAGTATCCTGGAATTTCTGAGGGACAAACTACATGATATAATATTATCATTCAATTATAAGAATTGGAAAGACTCATTTAACTGATTGAACCTTTACTCAGAGTCATATCTGTAAAAGGCTATCAATCATCTTTTGGAATACGTCTACTAAAAAGGAGACCATTGCTTTTTTTTATTTGTCCTAGCTACTGGGATTTTTTTCTTCTTCTAAAAATCAACTGGAAGCTTCTTTCCTGTATTATTTCCTTCCTGTGCCCTGAGATCATAAAAAACGAGGACTACACTTTCATCTATGTGATACCTCTTGAAAATAAAGTGTATTATCAGCTGCTTTTTTCTCAAGATTAAACACTGTTAGTTTCCTCCTGTACAAATAGTTGATGGTCTTTGGACCATCTTCATTGTCTCTTTTGTGCTTGTACTACCTATGTTTGCAGTATCACTTATGGGAGGGAGGAGAATAATTATCTTCATGAATAACTCTTTTTTTACAGCTGTGGGTCTATCAAAAAATGGAAGATTTCGTCCTAGTACTAAATATAGAGAACTAGACAACACAGTATCAACAGTAGAGACCTTCAAATTTCTAGGTTCTATCATATCTCAAGACCTAAAATGGTCACCTAACATCAAAAACATCATCAAAAAAGCACAACAAAGAATGTTCTTTCTGCGCCAGCTCAGGAAGCTCAAACTGCCCAAGGAGCTGCTGATACAGTTCTACAGAGGAATCATTGAGTCTGTCATCTGCACCTCTATAACTGCCTGGTTTGGTGCTGCAACCCAACAGGACCGACACAGACTTCAGAGGATAATCAGAACTGCAGAAAAAACAATTGCTGCCAACCTGCCTTCCATTGAGGACCTGTATACTGCACGAGTCAAAAAGAGGGCGGGAAAAATATTTACTGACCCCTCATATCCTGGACACAAATTGTTTCAACTCCTACCCTCAAAACGTCGCTACAGAGCACTGCACGCCAAGACAACTAGACACAAGAACAGTTTTTTTCCAAACACCATCACTCTACTAAACAAATAATTCCCTCAACACTGTCAGACTTTCTACTAAATCTGCACTTCTATTCTATTAGTTTTTCTCATCATTCCTTTCACCCGTTTCCTCCCATGTTGACTGTATGACTGTAACTTGTTGCTTATATCCTAAGATTTTTTTTAATATTGCTTCTTCATTGCTTATTTGACCCCTATGACAATCATTAAGTGTTGTACCACATGATTCTTGACAAATGTATATTTTATTTTATGTACGCTGAGAGCATATGCACCAAGAAAAATTCCTTGTGTGTCCAATCACACTTGTCCAATAAAAATTCTATTCTATTCTATTAACTTGTTCCTCCAGGGGAAAAAAAACCAAATTATTTATATGCTAGTATCCCCCTTCCCAAAAGTGTGGGAGAATTGCTGACAAAAAATTGCACTTACCTCATATGCTAAGATAATACTTAACACTTACCTCATATGCTAAGATAATACTCAACATTTTGCAATCCAAACTTTAACAATATAAGGAAGGAAAACCGCCAGATGTACAAGTTATGTTCAAAATAAGTAGAAACACCTGAGAGCATACTGCTAACATCCAGTGATTAATGGAAAAGTCTTGCTATAAACAAACCATATATTTTAAAAAAACCTTTGTTATATAGAGGCATTTGACCATGAACAAATTAAACCTGAATATCTCCTCTCTTATTAAATAATTTGCATAATGACCAGGAAGCACCAATTAACTAGTGGTTTATATGTTGTCAATTTATTTACATGCAAAACATAGCATGAAGAATGATTGACTAAGGGGCATAAACAAGAAAGACTTTGGATATATGACATTTACAAATAAATGATACATAAAGAATCTGTTGCTGAAGGTGAAAGAAGATTATATTATATATATTCACCTGGACTGGCAGCAAACCACTGGTGATGTCACAACATCATGAAACCAGCTGGCAGCAGAGTCGGACAGCCAGGAGGCTGGTGTTGTGATCCGCTATTTTCTGACAGGCCTGTGGCCACTGCCCTGGGGGGGGGGGGTTACTAGCGAAGTTGGCCCATGAATGTATAGATTGCTGTAATTATTTTAAATTGAAATGTTTTTATATTGATCCATGTTTATTTTTATTGTGAGCCGCCCTGAGATGTAGGGAGTTGGGTGGCATAGAAAGACAGACAGACAGACAGACAGACAGACAGACAGACAGACAGACAGACAGACAGACAGATAATGTCTGTGTGAATATGTGCTTGCAAGAGCAATTGAAGACTACTTGATCTTCGGAAAAATTGGAAGCAATTGAAAAGACTCTTGAGAGAAGACATTTAGTATATATATTTCAAAATGGTTTTAGGCACATATTCATTTTCATCTTAGAGTGGGATGAAATGGATTTATAAGTGAACATAGAGTAACTGAAATGGTCCAGGCATGGCTAACAGTCAATACTAATTGCAAGAATAGTACCAACACAAGGCTCTTTTCCAAATGATATATGATTTCTTTTCAAAGGGACTTTAACTTCATTTATATCTCCCTATTTTGCTTATTCCATTGAGCTGTGAGATGTACTACAAATAAAGTAGCTTGAATAGTCTCCCATAATTGCCATTTGCTTCTTTCGGTAAGGAAGAAATAGATCAATAGTTTATGAAAGGAAGAATAAGAATCTTCAATAGCCCTCTTTTTATTGCTTTTCACAAAGATTTCTTTCCTTCTTTGAGACTAATTTATAATTATGATTGAGCAATTTTGGGAACTAGGAAATGAAAATTAACAAAGGGAGATGCTTGCAACTTGGGTGTTTCACAACAGCATGTATGAACAATTGTGTAGAAATCCCCCTTCAAGTATTTAGACATCTTAATACAGAATCAATATTGCTATATGACCTCCAAGTAACGTACATGTTTTTCATGCAAAGGTGTGTGTGTGTGTGTAGTCTTTAACTTATAACCATTCATTTAGCAACCATTTGAACAACAATGCACTGAAAAAAGTTACCTTCAGTTTAAAAGTTATAACTGTTCCTTGCAAACATAACTGTTCCAGCACATCTGCAGTTATGTAATCAATATTTATGTGCTTGGCAATCAGCATGTATTTATGGTGGTTGTAATGTACTGGTGACACATGATTAACATTTTCAATGTGAGTGATCGGCTTTTTTAAGAAATGGGGTTTTAGTTTGTTTTAATTTTAGATTTCTATATGTCATGTATTCACTTTGGTTGTGAGCTGCCCTGAGTCTGAGAAATAAGGCAGCATAGAAATCTAATGAAAGAAAGAAAGAAAGAAAGAAAGAAAGAAAGAATGGGTATATAATTGCTTTTCAAGGTCACTATCTTGATTTTTTCTGCTCAGACACCAAATTTTGTTTAAAGTCCCACGCTAATATCCCCATTGTATTTCCCTGGATTCTCAGCCAATACTTCAAAGTACAACAATACAACAATGCACTGAAAAAAGTTACCTTCAGTTTAAAAGTTCTAGTTTCATAGAAAATCATGACAAGTAAAGATCAGACTAGTTAATTATTTAATTTTTCACTGAAGTTTGGATGGGAAATATTGATGTTATGCGGTGCAGAAAATTGTCTGTTCTATTCATAGAAATCAGTACAATTAAAATGAACAAACCAATGTTCATTTGGTACAATGTTCACGTACTGTACTGTGATTCAAACAGTGGAGCATCACCCTGAATGAGAAAGTACACTTGTAAAAATAAATAGAAAGGAATTAGATTCTCTCCTACGTTAATTATATCGGCCTCTGAAAAGCACAAACCACTTCCTGTGTTCTTAAAAATGTTTCCTCTGTTCATTTGTTGTGTGTATGAAGTAGGGCTGGGCCAACAGTCAAAAGACACACTTTGCCAAATGGGTTTATGTGAGTAAAGCCCCTCTCTTTGAAGTGTTAAGGCAGTGGCATCTTTTGCCAGCCTCCAGCAGCTGCTTCCAAAGTTGTCCTCAGCTGTGTCTCTGTGCATGCATGCACAGCCACTTGGCGGATGATCCAGCAGATGTGCTCTTTGTTCACACAGCTGGCGATAGCTTTCAGACAAGATGTTATTTTCAAGATGGGCTTCAGGTTCAGGATGTTTGAGTGCTGGCAAGAGTGCCTTTCAGCCTGTGCAAAATGTGAGAAGAAATTCCACGTTCATCTCATAGAACAACTGTTCCGTTACAAAGTCTTGTCCTTGTTCTCTGTTCACTCAAGAGGCTTTGCCTGTGATTTCGATACAGAAAATGCTATTGCATATAGAAATTAATGTGTAATACAGTATACATGCATTGGGAGTTTTTTTAATTATTTGGACAGGGAGTCTCTGCGCACAGTCACTCATGCCCTCATCACCTTGAGGTTCGACTACTGTAACGCTCTCTACATGGGGCTACCTTTGAAAAGTGTTCAGAAACTTCAGATCGTGCAGAATGCGGCTGTGAGAGCAATCATGGGCCTTCCCAGATACGCCCATGTTTCATTTCCGGGGGGAGCTGATTCCAGAGCGCCGGGGCCACCACAGAGATGGCTCTTCTCCTGGGTCCTACCAGATGACATTGTTTAGTCGACGAGACCTGGAGAAGGCCAACTCTGTGGGACCTAATCGGCTGCTAGGATTTGTGCAGCAGAAGACGGTCCCATAGATATTCTGGTCCGATACCATGTAGGGCTTTATAGGTCATAACCAACACTTTGAATTGTGACCGGAAACTGATCGGCTGCCAGTGCAAGTCGTTTGGCGGGACCTAGGGGAAGAGCCTTCTCTCTGGTGGCCCGCCCCCTGGCCCCCAGCTCCAGGGAAGCCTTTCAACTTTAATAATAAATAAATAAGTTTAAGTTTAATCAGATTTGTATGCCGCCCCTCTCCGCAGACTCGGGGCGGCTCACAGCAATAGCAATACAATGTAAGACAAATCCAATATTTAAATTAATTTAAAAAACCCCACAAGTTAAAACCAATCATACACACTAGCGTACCATGCATAATTTTTATAAGCCTAGGGGGAAGGAGCATGTCAATTCCCCCATGCCTGACGACAGAGGTGGGTTTTAAGGAGCTTACGAAAGGCTAGGAGGGTGGGGGCAACTCTGATATCTGGGGGGAGTTGGTTCCAAAGGGTCGGGGCCGCCACAGAGAAGGCTCTTCCCCTGGGTCCTGCCAAACGACATTGTTTAGTTGACGGGACCCGGAGAAGGCCAACTCTGTGGGACCTAACTGGTTGCTGGGATTCGTGCGGCAGAAGGCAGTCCCGGAGATATTCTGGTCCAGTGCCATGAAGGGCTTTATAGGTCATAACCAACACTTTGAATTGTGACCGGAAACTGATCAGCAACCAGTGCAGACTGCGGAGTGTTGGTGTGACATGTGCAAATTTAGGAAAGCCCATGATAGCTCTCGCAGCTGCATTCTGCACGATCTGAAGTTTCCGAACACTTTTCAAAGGTAGCCCCATGTAGAGAGCATTACAGTAGTCGAGCCTCGAGGTGATGAGGGCATGAGTGACTGTGAGCAGTGACTCCCGGTCCAAATAGGGCCGCAACTGGTGCACCAGGAGAACCTGGGCAAACGCCCCCCTCGCCACAGCTGAAAGATGTTTCTCTAATGTGAGCTGTGGATCGAGGAGGATGCCCAAGTTGCGAACCCTCTCTGAGGGGGTTAGTGACTCCCCCCCCAGGGTGATGGACGGACAGATGGAATTGTCCTTGGGAGGCAAAACCCACAGCCACTCCGTCTTATCCGGGTTGAGCTTGAGTCTGTTGACACCCATCCAGACCCCAACAGCCTCCAGGCACCAGCACATCACTTCCACTGCTTCGCCGACTGGACAAGGGGTGGAGATGTAAAGCTGGGTATCATCTGCATACTGATGATACCTCACCCCATGCCCTTGGATGATCTCACCCAGCGGTTTCATGTAGATATTCAATAGTAGGGGGGAGAGGACCGACCCCTGAGGCACCCCACAAGGGAGTAACCTAGAGGTCGACCTCTGACCCCCCACTAACACCGACTGCGACCGACCAGAGAGGTAGGAAGAGAACCACTCCCACTCCCAACCCCTCCAGCCGGCGCAGAAGGATACCATGGTCGATGGTATCGAAAGCCGCTGAGAGGTCAAGAAGCACCAGGACAGAGGATAAACCCCTGTCCTGGGCCTGCCAGAGATTTCATGTGTATATAATCAGCCTGAATCAGCTCAGTGTATAATAAAAATATCTTCATTGAAGGTTGTAAAGCATAATCTATTACTCTGATCCAATGTGAGTCAAGGGCCAAGGTGACCAGCGTGTAATGCATCTGGTCTGTGGGTTGCAAGTTTGACAAACCCTGTTTTCTAGAATTTTGCTTCTTTTGAAACAGGTATTGCAACTTTCTTTTTCTCGAGAATGCTGCTTTTCATTCAGAGAACTAAGTTCTTTGAGTGTTCCTGCTATTGTTCTGGGGTTGCTAAAATATTTGTTTTGCATAGAACAAGTCTTGCTATTTAGGTTTCCTTTGCTTTTTGGAATTACCATGAAGCTGTAAACACAGTGTATTTTTAAGGTAGTTTCTCCACTTAAGGCAAGGCAACAGCTATCTGCGGCTGTGTTCCCGTGGCATTGTTTTCCTCCTGTGCCTCACTCAGTGGGGAGGAGAGACAGGCTTAATTAAGATGGGCTTTTTAAAAAAGCTTTGCCAGGGCTAAAATAGCACTTTCCAGTATATTCCAATATAGCTCAAAGCGACCCTACAGTGTGCTAGGCTCAGTCACCCACTTATGAAGGGAAATGAAGGGACTTGAAACAGAGGCAACAGAGGCTTGTGGATAGCAGTTTTCTGTTGAATGGGTGAATTAGTGATCTAACTCAAATGGAAGAGTAAAAGCCAGAGAGGTGTAGTGGTTAAGACATTGCATAAAAACAAGAAAATCCAGGTTTTAGACTTGCCTTAGACTACAGAAGCTAGTTCAGTGATACCTCATCTTATCAACCCCTCTTCATACAAACTTTTCCTGATACGTACCTGGTGTTTAAGATTTTTTTGCCTCTTCTTCTGGACTATTTTCAGCTTATGAACCCGAGCCGCCGCTGCTGGGATGCCCCACCTTCAGACTTCCACTGCCAATCGAAGCATTGCTGGGATTTCCCTGAGCCTCGCCTCGCTGGGATTCCCTTCATTTTTGCTGGCGCTGCTTTGAATCCCAGCGAGGAGAGGTTCATAGAAATCCCAGCAATGCAAGAACGGGTATTTTGGCTGGCAACGGAAGTCCGGAGGTGAGGTTTCCCAGCAAGGGGAGGCTCAGGGGAATACCAGTGCTTCGGCTGGCAACGGAAGTCTGGAGGCGGGGAGTCCCAGCAGCACAAGGCAAAAGGGGTGAGTTTTGGGATGGGGTTGCATGCATTATTTGCTTTTACATTGATTCCTATGGGGAAAATTGCTTCGTTTTATGAACCTTTCGACTTACGAACCTCATCAGGGAATTAATTAAGTTCGTAAGACAAGGTATGACTGTATTCTCTTTCTCTCTCTCTCTCTTTCACACACACACACCACTATGTCACTCTCTCCCTCTCTCTCTTTCTCACACATACACAGAATATCTCTCTCTCTCTCTCTCACACACACACACACACACACACCACTATGCCTCTCTCATGCACACATACAAAGAATCTCTCTCTCTCTCACACACACACACACACACACACCACACATGGTTTAATGCACAGGTATCAAACCTGATGGTGTCACATTATATATAGCGATTTATCGTGACTTTCCTTTGCGGAGCTGGGGTGGGTGTGGCCTGCATGTGACACATCTGAGCCATGGGCCTCCAGTTCCACACCCCTGGTTTAGTGGGTTTATTGATATTCTCCAGCAACTCCCTTCACCCAAACCCCAAAATTGTCCAAATTAACTCCGGCCACAATATTAGTCCACAGAGCAATGGCCAATGAGTCCACAAGGCAGTTTGAAAGTTTCCCAGTCAAAATAAAATTAAATCCATGATGCAAGAATGTTCACGAGACAAGAGAGTTCACAAGGCATGAGTCAAGTCAAGGCATTCAATCCAAAGTGAGAATCGCAATGACCAGAAAACACACAGTTAGGAAATGAACATGTTGCTCCCATCATCACTTCCATCTGTCTGCTTTGCTAAATAGCCAGCTCCTAGTGCAGCCCATCGAGAAGGGTGAGGACTTCTCCTTGTGAGTAATCTGAATTTTTCTCTCCTGCCTTTTCTCTGCCCTACGTGGATCAGGTACAGAAGGCAGTTCCTCTTCCTCATCATTGACTGACTGCAGCTGCATGCTTTTTCCACATGAAACCTCAAGAATATAATATTGTAGCTGTGTTTCAGTCAAATCCCTCTCATTTGGCTGCTTGGAGTCTTTGACCAATTCCTCTCCAGATATACCTGGAACTGGTGACATCTAGAGTGGTATCTGAGGAAGCATCCAGGGAAGTCATCACAGCTAGCTGGATAACCCTAGTCCAACCTTTTTCTTTCAATCCTATGAGGAATGGTAAGTCAGTTCTGAAAAAGCCGCCAAGAAAAATACAGGGACTTGTCCACGTAGTCATCACGTGGCTAAATAAAGGCAATCAGAATAGAACATCAAATATCCTAAAATAGTAATAGTAATAGTTAGTAATAATAATAGTAACAACAACTATTACTATTATTATTATTACTACTAGAGTGCCTTCCATCCCCTGTCCTATAGCTCTCCTATATCTACTATTCCTTTCTTCTATTCCTATATCTCTTCTTCTATTCTTTTATTGATATGTTCTATTCCTATATCTTCTTTTCTATTCTTTCATAGATATATTTTACTATGAGTATCTCCTCTATAACCTTCATCATGTATTTTACTGTGTGTGTGTGTGTGTGTGTGTGTGTGTGTGTGTATATATATATATATATATATATATATATATATATATATATATATATATATATATACCCACTAAAACTCTCATTGTGTATTGGACAAAATAGATAGATAGATAGATAGATAGATAGATAGATAGATAGATAGATAGATAGATGATAGATAGATAGATAGATAGATAGATAGATAGATAGATAGATAGATAGATAGATAGATAGATAATTAGGATTAGGATTTGTATCCCGCCCCTCTCCAAGGACTCGGGACAGTTTATAGCATGTGAAAAACAATACAATTCTGAAATCCAATAATAACTAAAAACAGTCTAAAACCCCAATTTAATTTAAAAACAGTCATTTCCAATCCACCAGCATACTTTCCATTGAACATACATTCATCCATAGACAGGAGCTGATGATTAATGTTCCCAGACCTGTTGGCAGAATTCTTACAGAAGGCAAGGAGGGTGTGGGGACAGTACGAATCTCTGGGGGGAGCTGATTCCAGAGAGCCGGGGTCCCCACAGAAAAGACTCTTCCCCTGGGTCCTGCCAAGAACATTATCTAATTGACAGGATCTGGAGAAGGCTGACTCTGTGGGACATGAACGGTTGCTGGGGCTCATGTGTCAGAAGTAACCTGTCTATCTCCTATTTATAAACAACAATAGTCTATGTGCATAGGTTCTTCACTGTAATGACAAAAAGGAGAGACTTTAGTTATGGGAGGATCTTTAGGAAGCAAATACTGGCTGCCCATCAGTTTCTGATCACAATTCAAAGTGTTGGTTATGACCTATAAAGCCCTACATGGCATTGGACCAGAATACCTACATGACCACCTTCTGCCACATGAATCCCAGCGGCCGATTAGGTCCCACAGAGTTGGTCTTCTCCAGGTCCCGTCAACTAAACAATGTCGGCTGGCGGAACCCAGGGGAAGAGCCTTCTTTGTGGTGGCCCTGGCCCTCTGAAATCAACTCCCTCCGAAGATTCGGACAGCTCCCACCCTCCTCGCCTTCCGTAAAATGCTGAAGACTCACCTCTGTCGCTAGGCGTGGGGATGATTAGTCATTTTGCAAATACAGGTCTGGACAGTAAAACAAACTTTTAAAATAGCCCATATTAATAAAGAATTTTAAAAAAACAAGACTGCTGGTCTTTAAAGTTGTGAAGTAGTTTATTTCTCTTCTATTTGCTTTTTAATGATAGAGGGTATATACATTTTTCTTTTAGAAAAATGTATAAAGAGAGAGGGGGGGCAGTACGGCTTACTGTTTAATATGTTTGTATTGAATATTCTGAAGGAATATCAATGGTGAAATTCAATTAGAAGACAATTGGTTTATCTGGATGACAAAATTAGAAAGTTGGAAGTGAGGAGAAAGGATTTATACCGAAATTACATAGGTATGAATTGAGAATTTTTGGTGATGATATATGACTTTTAACACTACATTGTTTTTATTGTATTGGAAACAGAAGGTATATTGTATTGTACTTATGTATGTGTAGAATTTTTTTTAAAAAAAAATACAAACACACACACACCCAAAAAAGAAAAAAGAAAGTTGTGAAGTAGAGGCAGAGGAGAGGACACAGGTTTTGTCTGTGTTTGTATATGCACTGGGGTGGGTGGGGAACACATGTTATCTCTTCTCTCAGGAAGCTCAAACTGCCCAAGGAGCTGCTGATACAGTTCTACAGAGGAATCTTTGAGTCTGTCATCTGCGCCTCTATAACTGTCTGGTTTGGTTCGGCAACCCAACAGGACCGACACAGACATCAGAGGATAATCAGAACTGCAGAAAAAACAATTGCTGCCAACCTGCCTTCCATTGAGGACCTGTATACTGCACGAGTCAAAAAAGAGGGCTGTGAAAATATTTACTGACCCCTCACATCCTGGACATAAACTGTTTCAACTCCTACCCTCAAAATATCGCTACAGAGCACTGCACACAAGAACAGTTTTTTCCTGAACGCCATCACTCTGCTAAACAAATAATTCCCTCAACACTGCCAAACTATTTACTAAGTCTGCACTACTATTACTACTAGTTTTTTCTCATCATTCTTATCACCCATCTCCTCCCACTTATGACTGTATGACTGTAACTTGTGGCTTGTATCTATAAGATTTTTATTAATATTGATTGTTTCTTCATTGCTAATTTGACCCCCTATGACAATCATTAAGTGTTGTACCGCATGATTCTTGACACTGAGAGCATGATTCTTTTATGTACACTGAGAGCATATGCACCAAAGACAAATCCCTTGTGTGTCCAATCACTCATCCTAAATGCCACTTCTTCTTAATTAGAAAGGTCCTTGAAGGTTAACTGAAGACTATGAACTATATGATGCTCACGTCCCTTGGGTAATTTATAGATGAGCCAATTGTACAAACCTTACCACTGTGGAATTGACCATAATAACTTAGCTTTCGCAAAGCAAAAAGGAAGCCATTTCCCCCTCTCAGACCGAGGACAAATAGTTCCCTAAATAAAACTAGAGAGAAATTTAGCAGAGCACTGCTCCGAACCGAAGTACATTTATATCACTCTTTAGCTATAAACTCATTCAGAATGCCTATTGTTCCCCCCCCCCTTTTCTTTCTGCGAGAAAAATTAAGGGAGGAAAAAAATGAAATTGCAAAGCTGTCTTACTCTAGATGAGGCACCCCTCAGCTCACAGGAGAAACCAACACTCTCAATGAACAGTTTTGTGATACCCTGAAAATAAATGAGGTTGAAGATCATCATCTTCTTCCTCGTCGTCGTTATCTTCTTCTTCTTCTTTTCGTCTCTTTGCTGCTGCACGCGGTAGTGAATATCACACACAGCAGGATACAGTGGCACCTGGCTATCCAGACAGAGTGTAGCACAAAGCCATCTGGGGGTAATTACGACAAGGTATTCTTTAAGACCAGATGGGTCCAAGGAACAGAAGCCCCCCAGTCCACCCTGTCATTTACAACATAATTCCTTTCAATGATATACTTAATCCTCCCACCAGCTAAGCTTTTCAGCTCCTGCTTGTCACTGTTCCTTTATGTTAATTCAGCAGAGAGACAGGAAGGGGGGGTAGAAGGGCAGGCCACGGGTAACTCAAGAGACTCAAAGAAATTATTCATGTTTAAATTCTTTCCAATGCATCAAGTACAGTAACATTTTTTTCCCCAAAAGGGGGGGAGGAAGGAGATGAAATTATCACCAAGAAGGTCTGTGCAACGCCAGCTGAGGTTTATTCAGCCACCTGTTAGCTGAAAGGGTCCCGCAAATGCTTGCCAAGCATTTACCCCGTTTAAAGGAGCTTTTTTCCCTATTGACTGGAAGGTCCCCGACATTCAGAAGACGGCGTTCGTGTTCCTGCTTTGTGATCGTATGTGGCGCACGCGACTTAATTCAATTATGCTCTAAGCCTCCGCAGTTTGCTTTGGCGCCCTTTTGTGTAATTTGTTAAGTGTTTTGCTTTTTTGTCTTTTTTGCTTTTTAATTAAGCGTGAAAGGTGTTTCAGAGACAATCGTCCTCATTTATTTATTTTTTTCTGGTCATGCCCACTCATTTGCAGATAGATCTGGCCTACCCTATCTGAATAAGAAGGTTTTTATCATATTAAATAACATGCATTGGGTCCCCTTTAAAATAATAATAACAATTAACAGCAGAAAAATCTAATGGACTTTTCAGTAGTATTTGAAAACAAGATGCAATACTCAGCAATCATCAGAAACAAAGCTTGATTATTATTGTTGATTTACTGTATATATGACTTTTTAACTTTTTTCTTTTTTGGAATTGTTTATTTACCTCATTGGAATGTTGTCAGTAACAATTGTGGTAGAACTGTCATTTGGGGGTTTATAAATTGCAGCATGAATACAAATATTTCCACTGATGTTATTTATACAATAACAATAATAGATTGTTATTGTTATTTTTTACAAGCTAGAGGTTGCAAGAATTGGGTTTGTCTATTCCAGTGTTTCCCAACCTTGGCAACTTGAAGATATCTGGACTTCAACTCCCAGAATTCCCCAGCCAGCATTCGCTGGCTGGGGAATTCTGGGAGTTGAAGTCCAGATATCTTCAAGTTGCCAAGGTTGGGAAACACTGGTCTAGTCTAGTGAAAATGAGGAAATGAACACTCAAAGACCGAGCTGGATAATAAATGGGTCACTGTATTGAAAATGACAGAAAGAGACCTGCAGGGGTCACCAAATGGGGTGGAATTTCCTGAACACAACGTACATGGGCAACTAATGGGCATAATTCCTTGCTTGGTAAGATTGAGGCGTGCCTTGCCTGCACCCAAACATGAAAGCCACGCCCAGCATGTGGGAGGGCTCACCCTCATGACCCAGAACCGGAAATGATGTGGATGACCCCAACAGCTCCCCCTTCACACCGTTTCAACCGGTTAGGGAGCACGAGTTGTGGAATGGGGGAGCCCATCATCTTTCAAAAGATGCCCAAGGGAGAACACACAGTTGCTACTGATACCCTTTCCGTCCCATTTCTGCCATATAGTGACCAAATTTAAACATAGAATTGTAAAACCAAAACCTATTAACAAACAGACTCATCCCCTAACCACTATATCATCCCACCCCATCCAGGATGCAGAAGGCAAAAAAAACCCAAAACAATCTGGAATAAAATCTTGAGATTGCAAAATTTTCCTACCTCTAAAAGACACCCTGGATTGAGTGGAGGGTGGGTGGGTGTCCATTGAGGTGAAGATCAGGGAAGCGAAGGGAAGCGTGGGTAGGGAGCAGCCCCTGAAATAGGCTGGTAGCCACGCCCACACTTCCCAGCAGTCCCTGCAAGCCAATAATAGCTACTGAGCACTCTCGTGCTAACGTGCGAGTGTGCCCAGCTGGGAGGCGGTGTTTTTGCTCCTCCCCGCTTTCCACAAATGTCGGCCAGGCGGTAGTTTGCCCAGCCTCTCAAATAGATGGAAACTAATCAAAGAAAGAAGCCACCTAGAACTAAGGAGAAATTTCCTAACAGTGAGAAAAATTAATCAGTGGAACAACTTGCCTTCTTAAGTTATGAGTGCTCCATCACCGGAGCAACACACAGGACAGCCACTTGTCTGGAATGGTTAAGGGCAGTGATGGCGAACATTCTTTGGTTCACTTGCCAAAAGGGGATGTGTGGGTGTGCTAGCATGTGTGCATGCCCCCACACTCCTTTCCTAATCCCATGCATGCTCACCCTCCAGCACTGCCCCAGCGCATGTGCACAGGAATTTCTGAAGCCTGGTAGGCAATGGTAGGTTCATACTGATGTGATCCGGATTGCCATACCGTTAGGAACCCACTGAAACAATTTTTGGGATTTTTTTTTCTGGTGTCTCCATGTCAGAAGAAGCCTTCCAGCCCACCCTCATCTTAATTGGTTTCCGGTCACAATTCAAAGTGTTGGTTATAACCTATAAAGCCCTTCATGGCATTGGACCAGAATACCTTCAGGACCGCCTACTGCTGCACGAATCCCAGAGACCAATTAGGTCCCACAGAGTTGGCCTTCTCAACAAAACAATGTAATCTGGCGGGACCCAGGGGAAGAGCCTTCTCTGTGGCGGCCCCATCCCTATGGAATCAACTCTCCCCAGAGATTAGTACTGCCCCCACCCTCCTTGCCTTTTGCAAACTTCTTAAAATCCACCTTTGCTGCCAGGCATGGGGAAATTCATTCCCCTCTGCCGCCCCGTTTTATGTATGATCTGTTTGGGTTGTATGATTGTATTTTAAATTAAAGGTTTTAACTGTTTTGTTTTAATCATTGGATTTGTATTCTGTATTGTTGTTGTGAGCCGCTCCGAGTCTTTGGAGAGGGGCGGCATACAAGTCTAATAAATTATTATTATTATTATTAATTATTAAATTATTAATGTCTTTGTCCAAAGCACAGCTGGGAAGCTCCTTCTCAGGAGACGCCAGAAGACAATCTCCAAAAATTGCATCAAAGGATTCCTACGATGCGCCACTCTGAACCACACCGGTATGAACCCACTACTGCTGGTAGGTGAAAAAAATGCCCAAACGAGCAAACCGGCATTTTTCTGAACTTCCTGTTTATCCATTGGGGGAATTTTTTGCCTCCAGGGCTTCAGGGAAGTTTGCCTAAAGTGTCTAGAGCAGAGGTCCCCAACCTTTTTAGCACCAGGGACCGGCTTTAAGTTAGACGAGTTTTCTACGGCCCGGTGGGGGGGGGCTTTGGTCATATGGGGGTGGGGTTATGGAGGGGTGGAGCTTAGTGACGCAGCCCTCCACACTTCTCCACAGGGCGGGGAGAATGAGGAGGCTCCTTTGGCGGCTGGGGGCTGCCTGGCTTTGTGATTTTGACTGGGGGGGGACTTAGGAAGGTCCTACTTCTCCCCCCCCCAGCCAAAAACTCAAAGCCTATCTGCTCCAGAAACTTGGCGATCGCGCCCCACCGCCGCCGCCTCCTCCGTTTCCCCCAACGGCAAGCAATCTAAACGCGGGAAGGGCATTCCGGCGCTTCCCTTCAGCCTCAGAAGCCCCCTCGACGCTGGAGGGATGGTTATGAGGGGAGCGAGCGAGGAGAAGAAGACGTCCCACTCATCGCTCCTGAGGGAACGGGCGAGGGCGTCGGAGACCCAAAGCCCATCCTGCGTGGAGGGAGACGGAGCCAAGCGGGGCCACCCGGAGACCTTTTCCCGTCTTCTTCTCCTCACTCGCTCCCCTCATAACCAGCAGCCCCGCTCGCGGGGGGATGCCCGTTCGTAGCTACCAGCCCGCCAAGCGTCGAGGGGGCTTCTGAGGCTGAAGGGAAGAGCCGGAATGCCCTTCCCGCGTTTAGATTGGGGGAAACGGAGGAGGCGGCGGTTGTTTTCTCCTCGCTCCAGAAACTAGGCGATCGCGCCCCACCGCCGCCGCCGCCTCCTCCGTTTCCCCCAACGGCAAGCAATCTAAACGCGGGAAGGGCATTCCGGCTCTTCCCTTCAGCCTCAGAAGCCCCCTCGACGCTTGGCGGGCTGGCGTAGCTACGAACAGGCATCCCCCCGCGAGCGGGGCTGCTGGTTATGAGGGGAGCGAGCGAGGAGAAGAAGACGGGAAAAGGTCTCCGGGTGGCCCCGCTTGGCTCCGTCTCCCTCCACGCAGGATGGGCTTTGGGTCTCCGACGCCGCGGACCGGCTGGAAAACCCCAACGGCCCGGTCCCGGTCCGCGGACCGGCGGTTGGGGACCTCTGGTCTAGAGGACAAAATTATTATTATTATTATTATTATTATTATTATTATTATTATTATTATTTAGATTTGTATGCCCCCTCTCTCCGCAGACTCGTGGTGTTTTGCAAGGCTGAAAATCAATTGGCCAGTATGCGCATGTGCACTGGAGGTGAAACATGGGAAAGTATTGCGTGATCTCCCATATGGCTATGCGTGCCACCTGTGGCACGTGTGCCATAGGTTAGCCATCATAGGTATAGGGTCTCCTGCTTGAGTAGCAGGGTTGGACTAGAAGACCTCCAAGGTCCCTTACATCTCTATTATTCTGAACCATTCTAAAGCTTTCACCCAGCTTCTCTATAGTTAACTTATATTTCTATCTTTTAATATCTAGCAGCCTGAAGAAGTGGCCCAAACAACACATTGTTTGTGTGATAAATAAACCACAGTTTACAGAAGTGAGGGAACATGTACAATCCATGCAAGTTTGAGATTCAATTCAATTCAATTCAATTTATTAGATTTGCATGCCGCCCCTCTCCGAAGACTCGGGGCAGCTCACAACAACAATAAAAACAGTATAACAATGGAACAAATCTAATAATAGAATTACATTAAAAAACCCCAACAATTTAAAAACCATACAACACATACATACTGAACATAAAATATAAGAAAGCCTGGGGGAGATGTCTTAATTCCCCCATGCCTGGCGATATAGGTGGGTGTTGAGTAACTTGCGAAAGACAAGGAGGGTGGGGGCTGTTCTAATCTCCGGGGGGAGTTGATTCCAGAGGGCTGGGGCTGCCACAGAGAAGGCTCTTCCCCTGGGGCCTGCCAAATGACATTGTTTGGTCAACTGGACCCGAAGAAGGCCAACTCTGTGGGACCTTATCGGCCCCTGGGATTCGTGCGGTAGAAGGCGGTTCTGGAGGTATTCTGGTCCAATGCCATGAAGGGCTTTAAAGGTCATTACCAACACTTTGAATTGTGACCAGAAACCGATCGGCAGCCAGTGCAGGCCATGGAGTGTTGTAGAAACGTGGGCGAATCTAGGAAGCCCCACGATAGCTCTTGCAGCTGCATTCTGCACGATCTGAAGTTTCTGAACACTTTTCAAAGGTAGCCTCATGTAGAGAGCATTGCAGTAGTCGAACCTCGAGGTGATAAGGGCATGAGCGACTGTGAGCAATGACTCCCTGTCCAAATAGGGCCGCAACTGGTGCACCAGGCGAACCTGGGCAAACGCCCTCTTTGCCACAGCCAAAAGATGGTGTTCCAATGTTAGCTGTGGATCGAGGAGGACGCCCAAGTTGCGAACCCTCTCTAAGGGGGTCAATAATTCCCCCCCACCAGGGTAATGGATGGACAGATGGAATTGTCCTTGGGAGGCAAAACCCACAGCCATTCCATCTTGTCTGGATTGAGTTTGAGATGTTATCTGTTCCATGTTTGTTCCACCAATATGCCATTTTTTAAAACTCCTGTTTGCCCCTGCAAATTCCGAGAAGCAAACAACCCAGTTTAATTAGATCTGTTCATGGTAAAAGGTGGACAAAATGTTATTTTCCTTATCATTAAAAAATATTAAATCTCTACTCTGCTTCCTGCTTCCTTTTAAAAGAAGTGGAGGCGAGAGAAGGGGCCATCCATCTCAGGATACAAGAGGTTAAAGCTCTTGTTATTTGCTCTTGTTATTTTTACCCCGTGATTTGATCATGCCGTTTGTACCAGGTTCGGAGAAGATAAAGGTAGCCATCATTACATCCAGTAAGCTAATTTGGAACACAGAGAAAATTGCCCTGAACCAAAAGTAGAGACAATTAGGTTGGATAGAACAGGGACAGCTGCAATGGAAGAAAAGCCAACAGTCTGCCCATATGAAGGCCTTTGCACTTTGAATGGTTCTGTACACCATGCTGCATCTTGATGCACTTCGCAAAGAGGCTGCATTGTACTACGATACAATAATTTCACTATGCAGGGAACCACTGAGCTTGTTTGAAAATTCACCTTTTTTGGTGTTCGTCAACCCTGCGCTTTCTGTTAGGGGCGGCCACTGCTTCTTTTCTGGATTAGTGAAAATGTTTATCATTAGTCATAATAAAGATGGGATAATATGCAGGAAAATGTACACAGATTTGGTCTAAATGACAACAGATTTAAGACGAGCGAGGATAAAGAAATGAATTGTCAAGTATAATTCATGATGACATACAAATACTTTGGGAAACTCCCTAGATTAATGTTTTATAGCAGGAGGTTTTTAAGAGGAGTCTGGACAGCCACCTGTCTGAAATAGGGTCTCCTGTTTGAGCAGGGGGTTAGACTAGAAGTCCTCCAAGGTCCCAAGAATTGTTGCTGATATAGTGTAGGATATGTAAAATGATTCAAATGGAAAATACTTACGTTTAGCAAATGGTAATGATCAAAGTTCCTTAATGATCAATGTTCCCTCCAATTTTTTTTCGGTGTGGGCGGAAAAGTATACTGTCTGAGCGACAGTCCCTTTGGGACTGGGCGGCATAGAAAAATAAATAAATAAATAAATGAATAAGAAAAAAAATTCCCTTTTTTTTAAATTAAAAGAAATTAATAATAAAACAAAACCCAAATCTATTACTATTATCTTCTTTTTTTCCATCCCTGTCTCCTCCCCCCTTGTGCGTGTGTGTGTTTATGTGTGTGTGTGAACTCTTGAACCATTTCCAATTAGAGGTGAGCTATTGGAAATGGTTCAAGAGTTCACACACACACACACACACACACACAAACGGCTGGAGGTTTTTTTCTCTGTTATTATTTGGGTGCTTTTTACCATATGCTTTAAATCAAGAGTCATTTCTCTCTCTTTCTCTCTCCCCCTCTTGCTCTCTCTCTCTCTCTCTTTCTCTCTCTATTGCTTTATTTCTCTCTCACTCTTTCTTTCTAACTCTCTTGCTTTCTTTCTCTTCTCTCTCTTTCTATCTCTCTCCCCCCCTTTCATCTCTCTCTCTCTTTTTCTCTTGTTTTCTTTCTCTCTCTCTATTGCTTTCTTTCTCTTCTCTCTCTTGCTATCTCTCCCCCCCCCTTTCTCTCTTTCTCTCAGCAGCAGCATTGGGCAGTAGCCGTGGGGCGGCGGCAGGGTGATCAGCTGTGAGGCAGAGCTCCGGAATGGAGGCATCGACGGCGAGGGGGCTGCGAGAGCGCTTTCTCCCAGCGCTTCGGAAATGCTTGCCCTGCCTCTACTGCAGCCCCCTTGCTGGAAGTCTGGGATGAAAGCGCTCCCAGCGAAGGGGCTGCGAGAAGGGTGGGGCGGGCATTCCCGAAGCCCGCGGAGAAAGCCCTCTCTCGCAGCCCCCTGGCTGGCAGCGCTTTCATCTCACAGCCGCCACTGCCGCAGGAGAAGTCGCGTGCCAAGGCAGGTGGCGGCGGAGGAGGAGAGGGGGCAGATCGGGTGGGCAGGGGGCAGGGCAGAGAAGCCAGGAGCGCGTTTGGCCGGAGGCACTGTGGGGAAGCAGGGGCGGCTGCGGCTCCCTTTCCTCCTACTGCCGCACCTCCCTGACCCCCCCAGCGGGCTGGCAGGGGAATGGGAAGCACGTGCCCATGGAAAAGGGTGTGTGTGGGGTTATTTGGGGGCATGCGCGTGCACGTGCGCAGCTTACAGGAAACAGTAGTAATGATTATTGTCTTAATGACATTAACACATTGAGTATGTAACCAAAATAGTTGTGAAAAAGGTAAAGATATACAGAATGATGGTTGATTTGGGAAATTGAGTTATGGTATGAAACTGAGCTGGTTGATTGAGTAATCAATCACATATTCCCCCTCTTTTCCTCCACTCACTCCCTGCCCTTAAAACTATGTGTCCTTGGTTTTAATGTCTGTTTTTAACTTTTTATGATTTAACTGTATATGCAACTGTAAGCAGGGGTGGGCAGGAAGTGGAATGGCATGGAACACCGTTCTACTGGCGGAAATGGAGCTGCCCTTTACTGACTGTAAGCCAACCATAGTTACCCTATGGTAAGATGCTCAGCCAATAATATTTACAAATTATAAATAAACTTTACAAATGCATCCTAAAACCATTTCCGTAATGTTTAAACAACACAGCTCAAATGACCATTTGCTTTGACTTAAGCAGATTAATGGGGGGGGAAATCATTAAAACTGCAGCAGTTGCTGTGCTACAATCTGCGCTTGCACTGGAAGTATGAAATGGTTATAGATATTTAAGAAAAATTATAACCACCATTCAATGAACTATAAGGTCAAAAACAAATTTGGAAAAGAAGTTTGCAAATGTAAGTATAATTACATTTTTTATGAAAATATATTTAGGGTTAATATGTTACTTATAGCCCTACTTCTCCTGAGATTACAGTACGCTATGAATGGTTTCCAAAGACTTTCCATCTGGTATGGTTCAAATCCACACCAGCTTATCCTCAGCAACCAAATTATGAATATTAGTGAACTTTTCATTGTGTAATTGTTTAACCTAAGTAACAGCTAGGTTCACCCAAGATGGTAAGCCAACAGCAAACAAATCGTACTATGGTTTACTGTGATACATGGCTCGAATTGTTGGTAGTCTTGTTGTATCACAGCTAAGTGGTTTCATTAGGACATAATGATTAGGCTCACACATTTCCCTAACCATATTGTGGCTTATTTGTATTTGGCAAGTAAACATTGTATGAACCCAATCATTATCTCATCTAACTGGAAGAAACACTCTCATGCTCAATCAAAAGTCCTTCCAAACATTGACTGTA
Organism: Erythrolamprus reginae; assembly: GCF_031021105.1. Classification (NCBI taxonomy): domain Eukaryota; kingdom Metazoa; phylum Chordata; class Lepidosauria; order Squamata; family Dipsadidae; genus Erythrolamprus; species Erythrolamprus reginae. The sequence goes on along the minus strand of NC_091951.1, from coordinate 326,708,701 downwards.
TCATTAGCAGAAGTGAGATGTGTTCTTATTAAATCTTTACTGTACAAAAGGAACATTGGATGGTTCTATGATCATCTAAGGCAATCCAAATAGAAAAAGAATTGTAGTGGCAAATTAATATTAATAATAAGTCAACTAACCTTGGAGAGAGGCGGCATATAAATCAAATCAAATAAAAAAACAAACAAACACACTTACCTAAACAGAAGATAAACAGAATCACCACAAATGGCAAAAAAGCAGTGAGGTTTGTGTGTGTGTATGTGTGAGCACAACTTTTGACTTCCTGCCAGCTTCCCCATTCACTTTGTTTAAGGGAAGCTGGCAGGGACTGTTGGAAATCACAATCATGTGACCACAGTGCTGCAAAGATCACAACTCTCTGAATAAATCTGGTCTGAATATGGTGGAAATTTCAATTCTGCAAGAATAATGGATCCCAGATCCATTATCACAAGGTGATTTCATGGAGATTGAAGCCATGATCCTCATGTATGAGCACTAAAAATGTTTAGAGTTTCTCTATAATATCAGCTCTTCCCATTCATGCTTTTAAAAATATATATTTTTCAATGATTGGCAGCTAGACAATCGGCTAAGCAGTCACAGAGCTAATGGGATGAAGATAATCCCCATTCAGGTGCAAAATATTACATACGGTAAATTGTAATAAATATTGGTACATTGCTACTGAGTCATATCTATTAAGACAGTAATCGTTTCACATCTTTTATTGATTTTATATGGGATGTGTACAAATAGTCACCCTAAGCATGGGGCAATTAAACTGGTAGCAGAGAATCTAAAATAAAGAAAGAATTGAGCTTAAAAGACCTCAAAATACTAGTTGAAAGAATTTATAAATCACCACATAAACCAGAATAGAATCCAGGGATTGGCAACATATTTCAGTAAATTTATTTCCAGGGATTGGCGATATGTTTCAGTGAATTTATTCTTTTTTTTAAAGAAGTGATTGAAAGCTTGTGAAATTATCAAATGGGGTGATTCTTGTCTAAAATCTCCAAAGTTGTTTATTTTATTTATTTATTTATTTTATTAGATTTGTATGTCGCCCCTCTCCGTAGAAGACCATAGAGTTGTCTTGGCTTGGTGTAAAACATATGCACTAGACACAAATATTTAACATATGAATAAAAATTAAGCAGTACTGTATAGTTTTTCTATAATAATATCATTTTTTTTGTTTCAATCCCCTTGAGATACACTATAGAAAAAAATTCCTCCAACTATAAAAAATTAAATTGAAATTTAGACTCATAAAATGTCTTGTTTTCACATTTCATAAGTTGCATCCAAAATTCCAAGGGGAAATATAAACAAATGTCTTTCTATTTAGATGTAGCTCTTTCTAGAGGTAAGCAAAAAGGTTGGTTGCCCTGAAGATACTAAAATGCATTGTATTACATTGTATACTGAACCTTTTCTTTTTTTCTTTGCTTTTCATCTCTTTTCTTTTTTCTTTCCTTTCCTTTTCTTCTTTTCTTCTTTCTTAGTTAAGTCAGCTCATAAATATGTAAGAGCTTTCTAAAGAAGAGCAGTAAAAAAAGTAAAATGTAATCTGTATACCGGGGCAGCTACAAAGGAGCAATAAATTATTACAGTAATGACATGCTAATTAAAATTTGGCTTGTAAGTCATGTAAAGCGTTTGAAGCACGGCAAATTTCTTCTTTTCATTTGCTGAGTATCGAGGTAAATTGCCTGGTGACAGTGGAACATTGCTAACAAGTACAAATTGAATAACATGTGAACTTCCATTCTATTAGGCCTGCCTGAATTAGAGATGCAGTACCCTCTCTCATTGTAGTCTTGATTGATAAACGCGGAGGAAAATTTGTCAAAACATCATGGGCTCCACCCTGTGGGACATCAATATGCTCCATTTAGTCACCCACCAGACACTTCCTTCATAGGATTGTCACATAAAATTAAGACTAGCCGCTAACCAGCCATCAAGCCTGCGTCCCTCCTGACATCAGTCAGCCCGTATTCTGTATGCATATTAGCCACATGCTAAACAATTTGGCTTGTCAGGTCTAAAGCATGTCGGTGACCTCTGGAGCACAGGCTGGCCTTTCTGAGTACACGGAGACATTGTGCTCAGCTGTTCAAGATTTTTATGCCATTTCCTGCCAGATTCATGCGCAGATGCACTGCCCTAAGCTATAGTCTGCAGCCGGGAACCCAAAATGACAAATGGCAGAGCACAGATTATTGCATTATATATTAAGTAACTACAAGTCTGTAAATTATAAGTGAAGTCCTATTCAGTCCAAATGTCTCTCTCAGCTGGCAGCATGTTTTCCCTTCTCCCCTATGAGGCCTAATAAATATCAGGTGCACCGAGAGATCAAGAGCACCCTCAGGCAAAAATAAATTGTGTCTATTGCTAATTAGCTGCTTTGAATATGAAACAGTTTGGTGCCAACTGCATAACTGAACAGGTTTCTATATGGTTAGTCGAACTCTTACCAGCACTGCTGGTGGGTAAAAAAAAGAAATATTGACCAAATATGAATTTGACAACTCTCTAACAATGGCCAACTACTTGCCTTCCAAAAAGTGTTCAAACAAACACAATGGCCTTTGTCATATATCCTTTGTCCCCAAAACCAACATGTGATTGGATTGGGATTGTCCCTTTGAAAGTGAACTTTTGACTACAATTTGAATATAATTCTAAAAAGCTTTGTGAGTCAATCATTTCAATAAATTATTTTGTTTTCCAGTGATGGTTAGTCAGTCAATATTCAATCAGTTTTGACTACTTGTGATCCACAGCTGTGACTGCTGTTTTGAGCTCTTGAAAACTCATGCTTGTTCCTTCAGTGATAGCAACCAAACACCTTGTCTTCTGACAGTCTTTTTTTCAAATTGCATTCATTTTTTTTCAAGTATTGCATCTTCTCTAGTGGCTTGCTTTCAGTTATGTCAAAAAAGTCTGATCTTGCAGAGAATCTAATCTAGATTTGAATGATTTGTTGTTGTTGTTATTGTTGTTGCACAACAACCAAAACATTCACTACAATTTTCTCCAACACCATTCAAAGGCATTTGAAATGTTTTTTTCTTCAGTCCTTCTCTTGGCCTAGCTTTGAAAGACACAGCAAAAAAAAAACCCATGATATTGACAATGCATGCCTTTGTTGTGAGTGTGATGTGTAAATAGTGTAAAACAATATTTTCATATTGTTGTATGCAAAACCTCAAGCACTTGTAGTCAAACTGCATCTTGTATGGTCTTCTCCTGGTTCACTCGTGCCTGTCAGTCATTGGAGAGCCACTTGCAAAGGGACTGACAGGCACGAGCGAACCGGGAGCATTTCATGGAGAATAAAATCAAACTATTACTTTCTAAGATTTGTTGAGGCAACCGAAAACTATGTTAGTTTGTATTTATTTCTTTTTTCCATTTACCATATTTTTCAGAGTATAAGACACACCTTAATTTTGGGGGAGGAAAATAGAATAGAATTTTATTGGCCAAGTGTGATTGGACACACAAGGAATTTGTCTTGGTGCATATGCTCTCAGCGTACATAAAATAAAATAGGGCAGGGGAATCTGCCTACCAGGTATTCATCTGGCTAGCATCCTTAATCTGATCAGCTTCAGCACATTATTTTATCCCCTGGGCAGGGCTTTAAAAAAAGCTTATTTGGAGAGGGTAACAATGAAAGAGTCTGCAATCCGGTAAGAGCTGGGAACATCATTAGCTCCTTGTTAGGACTGGAAAGAAACTTATTTGGAGTAAATAGAACAATAAAAAAGCCTGCAAAGACTTAGGGCTAGAAAAATAAAAGAGTCTGCAAGTTAAAAGCTAGGAAGATCATTGTCACGTACTTAGGGCTGGAAAAAAAAGCTTCAAAAAAAAGCTACATTCAGAGTATAAGATGCACCCAAATTCTAAGCCTCTTTTAGGGAGGAAAAAGGTGCATTTTATATTCCGAAAAATAGAGTACATCACAAAGTCGACTTCTATTTAATTTACAATTAACTGCTATCCCAAAGGGTTTTTTCCCCCCCAAAATATTGTTGCTTTGGATGTATTTAATTGTTTCATAATCTATTTCCTAACTAAATAACTAACGACTCTTTGTTACATTGCATTCTGATAATTTCATCCCATTTCTCCAAACTTCTAAGATAATCTTGAACTTTGAAGAGCCATAGGTTTCCCATACTGTATCATATTCTTTTCTCTATCTCTCTAAATTCTTTTCTCTATCACACAATACTAGAACAAGGGGGGTCTCCCTAAAACTCATAGGTAAGAAAGTGAGGAAAAATAATGGGAAATATTTCTTCACCCAGTCGTTATTGAAACGGATGTCCAAGTGCCGCCTCTATGTCAGTTGAGGCAGGTAGGATTCCCTTGGGTACTATTTGTTGGGGGGTCAAAGGAAAGAGAGGATTTTGTTTTTTCTTTCTGCTCAAGATCCCCAAGGACAATTGTTAGGCCACTGTGTGACACAGAATGCTGGACTCGATGGGCTTTGGCCCTATTCAGCATGGCTCTTTTTATGTTCTTATGTGTGCAGATATAAACCCAGACATGGAGATAAATGAAACAGATTATATAGACATTAAGGTATGATATTAGCCATTACCAATTCACTAATTGCATAAAATTGCACAAAAAAATTGCAATTATTTCAAAAGGGTTTGAGAGTAAACAGAAAAATACAACAACAAAAAAGAGAGAACAAAACACATACAATGCATTTTGTTTTACTTTATGAGAGTGTTGCTTACTAATTCACTCCCAAGACAATTCAATCTTAACTGATTTAGGACTGAAGTAGCTGAGAAAGTAGCTCTGCTCTCATATGAGACTGGCCAGTTCCTAATACAGTTAGAGATTGTGATATCACCCTGAGTTCCTTCCACATCAAACCCAAATAGACTATTAGTTTCACCTAATAATCGGACAGATGGAGAGGTTTTTCTGGCCATTACTATGCCATAAGATCCATTTTTACTTGCGGGACCACCTCCTGCTGCATGACTCCCAGCGATCGGTTAAGTCTCACAGAGTCGGCCTTCTCCACATCTCGTCAACTAGACAATTTTGCTTGCCAGGGCCTAGGGGAAGAGCCTTCTCTGTGGGGACCCTGGGCCTCTGGAATCAGCTCCCCCCAGAGATCAGCACTGCCCCTATCCTCCTCGCCTTCCGCAAGAGTCTCAAGACTCATTTATACTGCCAGGCTTGGGGCTATTAGACCCTAACTCCCTGGCTGACAAAGGTAGTGTATGTTTGTTGTGTGAATGGAAATGACTGATTTTAATATTACAGGGGTTTTAGATTAACCATTTTAAATTGATTGGATTATGATGTTGCATTGTTGTTTATATGTTGTAAGCAGCCCTGAGTCCTCGGAGAGGAGCAGCATATAAATCCAATTAAATATTAAAATATTAAAATATTTTTGCTAGAAGCCTACATGAAACTCTTTTAGCATACAAGAGGATACGGCAGAGCCTGGAGTTGGAGTTAGAAGAGGAATCAGCCTAGAACCGTAATGGCGAACTTATGGCACGCGTGCCACAGGTGGCATGTGGAGCCATATGGGAGGGCAAGCGAGACTTTTCCATGTTTCAGATCCAGCACACATACTGGAGAAAGGCTGTTTCGTCTTACATAGAAGCATAGAAGACTGACGGCAGAAAAAGACCTCATGGTCCGTCTAGTCTGCCCTTATACTGTTTCCTGTATTTTATCTTAGGATGGATATATGTTTCTCCCAGGCATGTTTAAATTCAGTTACTGTGGATTTACCAACCACGTCTGCTGGGAGTTTGTGCCTAGCACCTACAACTCTTTCAGTCAAATAATATTTTCTCACGTTGCTTCTGATCTTTCCCCCAACTAACTTCAAATTGTGTCTCATTGTTCTTGTGTTCACTTTCTTATTAAAAACACTTCCCCCCTGAACCTTATTTAACCCTTTAACATATTTAAATGTTTTGATCATGCCCCTCCTTTTCCTTCTGTCCTCCAGACTATACAGATTGAGTTCATTAAGTCTTTCCTGATGTAAGTGTCTTATATATATGATATATATGATATGATACTTTCCTGATATAAGTGTCTTCTGGAGCCCTGAAGCAAAAATATCCCCCAAGACAAACCGGAAGTTTGGAAAAACACATTTTTCCCCCACCTACCAGCAGTGGTAGGTTCATATTCGTGTGGTCTGCAGTGCTGCACCAATAGGAACCCACTGATGCAATTTTTGGTGATATTTTCCAGCGTCTCCTGAGAAGGAGATTCTCAGCTGTGCTTCGGATGAACAAATTAAGACGAGGGTGGGCCAGAGGGCATCTTTTGACACAGAGACCACCTTCTGCCTCACGAATCCCAGCGACTGATTAGGTCCCACAGAGTGGGCCTTCTCCGGGTCCCGTCAACTAAACAATGTCGGTTGGCGGGCCCCAGGGGAAGAGCCTTCTCTGTGGCGGCACCGGCCCTCTGGAACCAACTCCACCCAGAGATTAGAACTGCCCCTACTCTCCTTGCCTTTCGTAAGCTCCTTAAAACCCACCTTTGTCGTCAGGCATGGGGGAACTCAGACATCTCCCCCGGGCATATACAATTTATGAATGGTATGTTTGTATGTATGTTTGTTTAGTAAATGGGGTTTTTAAATATTTTAAACTACAATTTAGATTTGTTATGAATTGTTTTATTCTGTTGTGAGCCACCCTGAGTCTGCGGAGAGGGGCGGCATTCAAATCTAAATAATAAATAAATAAATAAATTTAAAAAATTGCTGAAAATTGCATCAGTGGGTTCCTGCCAGTGAATCACTCCGGACTACACTTCCATGAACCCACCACTTCCTATCAGACTTCAAAAAAGCTTGTTTGCATGCAGGGTGGCAGTGCGGGTTGTGTGTGCGCATGCAAGGGGTAGAGGGAAGGGGTGTGGGCACATGCACATATCCTAGCAAAGTGATGGTGAACCTTTTTCCTCTCAGGTGCCAAAAGAGCGTGGCCGAGCACTATCACATATGCGCAAGTGCCCACACCCATAATTCAATGACTGGGGAAGTTCACAGCTTGCCCCGCCCCCTGGAGGCCCTCTAGAGGGCGGAAGCGGCCTGTTTCCCAACTTCTGGTGGCCCCAGTAGTGTTTCACTCTCCCCAGGCGCCAAAGGCTTCCCAGGAGCTGGGAGAGGGTAAGAAGGCTCTCCCCCATCCCCCTGGAGGCTCTCTGGAAGCCAAAAACGCCCTCCCAGAGCCTCTATGAGCCAAAAATCAGCTGGCCGGCACAAACATGCACATTGGAGCTGAGCTAGGACAACAGCTTGGGTGCCAGCAGATATCGCTCCGTGTGCCACCTGCGGTACCCGTGCCATAGGTTCGCCATCACTGTCCTACCACAACCACAACCACATATACAACCACATACCCTTTTGGCACACGAACCAAAACAGATTTGCCATCACTGCCCTGGAGTCTCTACATAGCTTTTGATCATTATCTAGTGCCAAAATAGCACTAACAGTTAGTTTAGTACATTCTTATACATAGACATGAGTAACGATAAATCACTTTCATTGGAATTTCATATATGGGCCTGATTTTATGGGCCTGATATTCAGTTTTCAAGCGTCAGACCAATGTTAGCTTTTATGCTGTCAAATTCAGGTTGATATAAACTGCTTGTTGGTGTTCATAATCATGGCCTATCTATCACCTACCATCTTTTTAATCCTTTATCTAGCCTTGTTAGCTGCTCCAAATGTTTTCCATCAGAAAACTGGTACAGCCATATTTCAAATAATAAATAAAAGAAAGTATTATGGCTCTGGACAAAGATGAAGGAAATAAAAACTGAGGTCTTCAGTGCTATAACTCTGATTTTTAGAAGGGGGGAAGTGAATATGGATGGATGGACTTACTAAAGCCATATATTACTCCAAAATGTTTCCAGGATACATTACCAAATGAAATAAGAATTTGGTTTATCGGTTTCCTGATTGAACCCATCAGATGTAAAATGTTGCTTCAGTGTTATGGAGGTAGCAAGGTTATAAAAGAAACAATAGCCTGCTTTTGTTGGCAAAAGTTATAGAGAACCATTTTTTCCTGTTCCCTCCATACATACCTGCATGCTCTTTTTAGTTTAATTTAACTTTAGTTTTGTTATAGCATTTCTTAACAATTTGCTGCCTTTCTTTGATTTTGTCACTGGTAAAGGCAATCGTAAATTGACACTGGTAAAGGGACTCGCAGGAGAAGACTCCTGCAAGTCCCTTGGACTGCAAGGGGTGTCAACCCGGTCAATTCTAGAGGAGATCAACCCTGATTGCTCTTTAGAAGGCCAGATCCTGAAGATTGTTCTGGTTAGCTCTGGCCCAGCTCCTGCCCCAAGGACTGTGGATGTGGGGGAGACATCCACATGCTGCAGGCCTGTTTTGCCCCTGGTGGAATCTGCTGATGAAGGCTCCTCTGGCCAAGAAGACATGAGTGACAGGGAGGAGGATAGTGTGACAGACAGCTCAGAAGGAGATCAATTATCTAGCTCCTCCTTGGATTCGGAACAAGAGTTAATTATACAGCCACGCATGCGGAGAGCGATGCATAGGCAACAACAACTGAGAGATTATTATCAAAGAAAATGAGGCCACCTGTGATTGGGTGGGGCTGTGGTAATTAGTGAGGCTGCTATAAATAGCAGCCTGTGGGTTTGGCCATTGTGGAGGATTATCTGATCATTGTGTTTCATGACTGCTTTACTGACTTGGACCTTTTGTGTGCTGATTTTTCCCCGCTTTGAAACTAAACCAGAGCAAAGTGTGTTTCACTTTGTGAAAGAAGAAGGACTGCGAATTGCCTCACAGCTGCAAGCTAAGTATCTCAGAACTGATAAGGGACTTGTACAAATTACCAGTTTGTTTGAGACGAGTGCTCTTTGCTATATCAAAAGAGGGCTTAGTTTAAGTGAATTTTCATTATAAAGAACATTGTTTTGAATTTTCAAACGTGTGTGTGTGTGTGTCTGAAATTTGTACCTGTGAATTTTTGGGAGGAGTCTACCAGAGATCCCGACAGAACAAGATTAAACTCAAATACTTTGGCCATCTAATGAGAAGGAAGGACTCACAGGAAAAGAGCCTAATAATGGTAGAGACTGAGGGCAAAAGAAGAAGGGGGTGAGATAGAATGAGGTGGCTGGATGAAGTCACTGAGGCAGTAGGTATGAACTTAAGGGCACTCCAAAGGATGGTAGAGAACAGAAAGGCCTGGAAAATCCATGGGGTTGCGATTGGTCGGACACAACTTTGCAACTAACAACAAAAAGGCTATTGTAGAAAACAAATATTTTAAATTCATGTTTGTGTAGATCAAAATAACAAAAACTCTGGAATCAGTCTGATCCAGTCTGAATTATTGATTTACACTGCACAATCAATTTTATTTGAACCACCAATTTCACTTGAAAAGTTGTACAGATTTTATGACTGGAACCGAATTAAATTGCTATATTAAATCTAATATGATTAGAATCAATTCAAAAGTGCAAAAGTATTCCAGATCAATCTAACTTAACTGGAAGTTGACCAATTCAATTCAATGCATTGAATCAATTCTTTTATTTTATTTGGCAAATCAACTTGATTTATAAATGTGAAAGAATGACCTTCAACTGACTCTCTCAATCACAGTTTTTTAGTCCCCCAAGAATGATATACAGTCTATATAAAAAGTGTGCATAACCCTGTTAAAATGTCAGGTTTTGAGATTTAAAATAAATCAAATCAAGATAAATCATTTCAGGATTGTTTCTGTCTTTAATATAACATGTACAAATCAATTGAAAAACAAATTCTAATCTTTGGGGGGGGGGCGTTAAAAATAAATTTTTTAATGTTTCCAAATGTAAAATAATGCACTTGGGGAAAAGGAATCCTCAATCTGAGTATTGTATTGACAGTTCTGTGTTAGCAAAAACTTCAGAAGAGAAGGATTTAGGGGTAGTGATTTCTGACAGTCTCAAAATGGGTGAACAGTGCAGTCAGGCGGTAGGGAAACCAGAAAGCAGGAAGAGGGAGATTATGATCCCGCTATACAGAGTGCTGGTGAGACCACATTTGGAATACTGTGTTCAGTTCTGGAGACCTCACCTACAAAAAGATATTGACAAAATTGAACGGGTCCAAAGACAGGCTACAAGAATGGTGGAAGGTCTTAAGCGTAAAACGTATCAGGAAAGACTTCATGAACTCAATCTGTATAGTCTGGAGGACAGAAGGAAAAGGGGGGACATGATCGAAACATTTAAATATGTTAAAGGGTTAAATAAGGTTCAGGAGGGAAGTGTTTTTAATAGGAAATAGAACACAAGAACAAGGGGACACAATCTGAAGTTAGTTGGGGGAAAGATCAAAAGCCACATGAGAAAATATTATTTTACTGAAAGAGTAGTAGATCCTTGGAACAAACTTCCAGCAAACGTGGTTGATAAATCCACAGTAACTGAATTTAAACGTGCCTGGGATAAACATAGATCCATCCTAAGATAAAATACAGGAAATAGTATAAGGGCAGACTAGATGGACCATGAGGTCTTTTTCTGCCATCAGACTTCTATGTTTCTATGTTTCTATTAACAGGAGGGTAGGTTTTTTTTTTAATGTCTGTTGGACTTTCAAAAGCAAAAGACACAACGAACCCACAAATGAATTGCTTATCTTGCCAAGGAAGTCACAGCATGCAACAATGCAGTGCCTATTCAACTTGTAGCAAAAGGTGACACTGTGCTTCCCTTGCCTAAGGCCATATGCAGATAATGGATAACATAACAGATGGGCCTTTCCCTTCACTTTGCTCCTAAATTCACTTCTCTAATTGTCATCAATATCATCAGTGATACCAGATGAAGCCAGGAGTGCAAGGGGAGAAACCTTCACATCCTACATCTTGAATTGCTGCTGCTTCTCTGGGGGGTTGTCCCTTTTGCTGAGGCAATCTGTGGCACTACTTAGCACTGGAACCCTTGCTGTGTTGCAGCAGAGAACAGCTGACTGATATGGATTCCCAGTCAGGGGGGGCTGGGCACTAATGCAGGCCTCTCCAGTTTTGTGTTTGGAATATTACAGCTGGTGGTGGCCGAACCTGATGCCCTATTTCTAGGCAAAGTAGGTGGGGGAGGTAAATGACAGCACATTAATTCTACCTTGCAATATTGACCCCACGAACTGTTATGCTTGGGTATGCACCGTATGTGTGTAATCCCGTTTCTGATTCAACTCTGTTATTCATGTATTCATTCTTTTCCTCTTGGATTGAGATAATGTCTGCCTAATTATTTACTTTAAGTGGGATGGGGGGGAGAGTGTGGGGGAGAAGATCATCTCTGATTTGTTAAACACACACACACACACACACACACACACATACACAGAGAGAGATTAGTGAGGGGCTTTGCAGGGTGCGATCAGGTACGCAGAACCGGTAGAAAAAAATTGATTTTTTCCCCCCTCTTTTTTTCCCTTCTGGGCTCTGGGTATGTTTTTCCTATCGCAGTAAATGAGGTTGAATGTGTATTTATTTATTTTATTTATTTATTAGATTTGCATGCCGCCCCTCTCTGCAGACTCGGGGCGGCTCACAACAATAATAATAACAATATTTTTTTCCCCGAACGCCATCACTCTACTAAACAAATAATTCCCTCAACACTGTCAGACTTTCTACTAAATCTGCACTTCTATTCTACTAGTTTTTCTCATCATTCCTTTCACCCATTTCCTCCCATGTTGACTGTATGACTGTAACTTGTTGCTTATATCCTAAGATTTATATTAATATTGCTTCTTCATTGCTTATTTGACCCCTATGACAATCATTAAGTGTTGTACCACATGATTCTTGACAAATGTATATTTTATTTTATGTACGCTGAGAGCATATGCACCAAGACAAATTCCTTGTGTGTCCAATCGCACTTGGCCAATAAAATTCTATTCTATTCTATTCTATTCTATTCTATATACAATGTAAAAAATCTAATATTAAAAGAATCTAAAAACCCGTCAATTAAAAAAGCATACAACACAAGCATACCATATATAAACTCTGTAAGTCTGGGGGAGATGTCTCAATTCCCCTATGCCTGGCGAAATAGGTGGGTCTTAAGCAATTTACGAAAGGCAAGGAGGGTGGGGGCACTTCTGATCTCTGGGGGAGAGTTGATTCCAGAAGGCCAGGGCCGCCACAGAGAAGGTTCTTCCCCTGGGGCCCGCCAGACGACACTCTGTGGGACCTTATCGGCCACTGGGATTCATGTGGCAGTAGATGGTCCCGGAGATATTCTGGTCCAATGCCATGTAGGGCTTTCTAGGTCATTACCAATATTTTGAATTGTGACCAGAAACTGATTGGCAGCCAATGCAAGCCACGGAGTGTTGGAGAGATGTGGGCAAACCTAGGTAACCCCACAATACCTCTTGCGGCCGCATTCTGCACAATCTGAAGTTTCTGAACACTTTTCAAAGGTAGCCCCATGTAGAGAGCATTACAGTAGTTGAACCTCAAGGTGGTGAGGGCATGAGCAACTGTGAGCAATGACTCCCTGTCCAAATAAGGCCACAAGTAGTGCACCAGGCGAACCTGTGCAAACACCCTCCTCGCCACAGCCGAAAGATGATGTTCCAATGTCAGTTGTGGATTGAGGAAGAAGCCCAAGTTGTGGACCGTCTCTGAGGGGGGGCAGTAATCCCCCCCCAGGGTAATGGACGGACAGATGGAATTGTCCTTGGGAGGCAGAACCCACAGCCACTCTGTCTTGTCTGGGTTGAGTTTGACCTTGTTGACACCCATCCAGACCCCAACAGCCTCCAGGCACCAGCACATCACTTCCACTGCTTCGCTGACTGGACATGGGGTGGAGATGTATAACTGGGTATCATCAGCATTCATTCATGCATTCATTCATTCATTCATGCATTCATTCATGCATTCATTCATTCATTGGACTTTTATGCTGCCCCTCTCCAAGGACTCGGGGTAGCTTAAAGTAATATTGCTTAAAGTAAACAAAGTAAATACTTTAAAGAAAGCAATGTGAAGATTCTTTCTGTATATTTTGCTGTATAAATTAAGCATTTCTTTATATCAGCTACTTTAGGAACTTTTATTTTATTTATTTTACTTATTTATTTATTTTGTCCAAAACACAATGAGGTTACAGGGGATATACACATAGTACATCAATCAATGAGAGAATAGAGGAGAAGATGTAGGAATAATATAAAATATAGGAAGAGTAAAAGAAGAAGAGATAGAGCTATAGTGACAGAAGAAAAAAATAAACAGATATAGGAGAGACAATAGGACAGGAGATGGGGGGCATGCTGGTGCACTTATGTACGCTCCTTACTGACTTCTTAGGAATCTGGAGAGGTCAACCGTGGATAGTCTAAGGGTAAAGTGTTGGGGGTTAGGGTATGACACTATGATGTCCTGTAATGAGTTCCACGCTTCAACAATTCGATTGCTAAAGTCGTATTTTTTACAGTCAAGTTTGGAGCGGTTAATATTGAGCTTGTATCTGTTGTGTGCTCTTGTGTTGGTGTGATAGAAGCTGAAGTAGTTGTTGACAGGCAGGACGTTGCAGCATATGATCTTGTGAGCAATACGTAGATCATGTTTAAAGCGTCGGACTTCAGGTAATGGGAACAGAGTAAAGGGAACAGAGCAGCCTTGGAAGATGACCGGTTACCAAGTCCTATCTTGAAAACCATCATAAACCTTACTTACTTACTTACTTACTTACTTACTTACTTACTTACTTACTTACTTACTTACTTATTTAATTTGTATGCCGCCCCTCTCCGTAGACTTGGGGCGGCTCACAGCAGTAATAGAAAAACAATACACAATACAAATCTAATAATTAAAACTAAAACCCCATAATTTAAAAAACATGCACACAACATACCATACATAAACAATATAGGCCTGGGGAAGTTATCTCAGTTCCCCCATGCCTGACGACAGAGGTGAGTTTTAAGGAGCTTACAAAAGGCGAAGAGGGTGGGGGCAATTCTGTCTCTGGGGGGAGTTGGTTCCAGAGAGTCAGGGCCGCCACAGAGAAGGCTCTTCCCCTGGGTCCCACCAACCTTAACTTTAACCTAAACCTTAGCCTAAATCACCAAAAAGGGAAAAAAAGAAGAAGAAAAAGAACATAATACCAATGTAATTCAGTCCTAAAAAAAGGAATGTTGTCAGCATGATTTTTTTTTAGCTATCAAAAACGATAGAAATAGAATTGCTTCCTCTGGGAAATAAACCACGTTCATTTCTATCTTTAACTCTCCCATGTTCTAAATAAAGCAGGGGGAAAAGCCACTTTTTGGAGTGCATCTCAAATCAAACCAGCACAACGGAATCCATCTCTTCTTCTCAGCCTGATGGTAACTTAATTACCCACAGTGAAAATAAGTTTGTCACATTGTTGCTGTATATCTTGGGATGCATGGTGTGATTGTACCGTTTGAGAAATACATAGGGGTTTTTAACTATAGGTTTTTTTAACCTATGAGATTTGTACTGTATGCTGTGTTTTGATATCTACTCTGTGAGCTGCCCCGGGTTTTCGGAGAAGGACGGCATACACATTTAAATAATAATAATAATAATAATAATAATAATAATAATAATAATAATAACAACAACAACAACAACAAATTCCATTGGAACTTGTGCCAGAACTACCATCTATCAGTGGCAAAGAATTGGTGGGATCAAAAGCCCGAAAAAGTGGTCAAAAATGAGCAAGCAAATCTACTGTGGGATTTCTGACTTCCGACTGACCGAATTCTGAACCATAACCCACCAGACATCCTGATTGTGGAGAAAAAGAAAGTATGGATCATTGACATCGCAATCCCAGGGGACAGGAGAATTGAGGAGAAGCAGCTAGAGAAATTAGTGAAATATGAAGACCTAAAAATCGAGCTGCAACAACTCTGCCATAAACCAGTGAAAGTGGTTCCAGTGGTCCTTGGCACCCTGGATGCAGTGCTAGAGGATCTCAGCGGACATTTGAAAACCATCAGAATTGACAAAATCTCTATCTGTCAATTGCAAAAAGCTGCTTTACTGAGATCGGCAAACATAATTCGCTGCTATTTATATTAATTGGATTTCTGATGTGTTATTGTATATTGTTCTTTTGATATGTTGTGAGTCGCCCCAAATCCACGGAGAGGGGCGGCATACAAGTCCAATTAAAAATAAATAAATAAATAAATAAACAAACAAACAAGCAAATGAATGAATGAATACATTCATTTTAAGGTTTTTCCTGGTACAAAGATTATTTTATGTGTACCTATGTACACATTTTTATATATCGCTAGAAGTAGTCCTCAACTTACAATATTTTTAGTGACAATTCAAAGTTACAACGACACTAAAAATGGCTTATGATTGGTCCTCACCCTTATGACCATTGCAGCATTTATTTATTTGTTTGTTTGTTTGTTTGTTTGTTTGTTTGTTCGTTCGTTCGTTCGTTCATTCATTCATTCAATTTTATGCCAGATAGAAGGCTGAGTCATACTTGAGCCGGTGATGAGATTTGAACCGCTAACCTACAGATCTACAGTCAGCTTCAGTGGCCTGCAGTACAGCCTTCTACCTGCTGTGCCACCCCGGCTCTTCATTCCCATGGTTACATAATTAAAATGTGGGTGCTTGGAAACGGATATGTATTTATAATGGTTGCAGCATCCCAAGGTCACATGACCCCATGTGCAACCTTCCTAGCTGGCTTCCAATAAACAAAGTCAATGGGAGAGGTTTGTTTAATAAGCATGTATTCACTTAATAACCCCAATAATTTGCTTAATGGTTCAGGCAAAAAAGTCATAAAATTCCCTCTGACTCAATTAATGACCACCTTGCTTTGGAATGGAAATTCTGCTCCCTGCTGTGGTTGTAAGTTGAGGACAACCTATATTGTTAAGATCCACGGGTTTGTATATTTTGAACTGCAAACCATGCCATAACATTCTGGGAAAGGCAAGTTTTGCTATGCACACACGCTGACTCACAATAGATTTGGGTGGGGTAAATTCAATCAATTCGCAAAACAACAAATGATTAAAGAAGGGTGAACGCAACTCCCAGCCATCCTTAATAGCACTGAGCTGTAAGTATATTTTAGAGCAGGCTCCGGTAGCTTTGTTTTCATTGATACATCCAGGGACAACTCCTAGCCACTTAATTGAAGTTCAAAGAACAACAATAACAATGATGTAACTGAATTCTTTTTTTCTTTACCACCTGCTTTTCCAAAAGGAGACAAAAATATGTGAGGCAGTTCTCCTCAAGACCTGAGGTAAAATGCTCCCGGTTCGCTCATAACTGTCAGTCATCAGAAAACCGGCCATGAAGGCAACATGAGATTCTGCCAGGGTTGGGCAGTAGCTGGTGCATTCGGGGTGTTCTGTCTGGGTCACTCCGGAAGCTATAACCAACCCAAAAAGATAAGCCAGACACACCGTAAAATTCAAATACAGTTTTATAATGTTCAAGGAAAACGAAGCTAACAGAAACTGTCCTTACAAAGCAGGAAAATACTGGAACTCCAAATATATACACGAAGGTAATTGTCCATGCATCAATATAGGATTCTTGCTGCCAAGACGAGGCTGTAGATAACAGACATACACCTCCCACGGTTCTTCAAGACTGCTGGGCCACAAGCCAGGAACAGAGACGCTTGAGAAACAATGCAGGTTACAGGAACTCCAAACTGATAACACTCCACATGGCTTCAATAGCTTGCCTGCCTTATAAACCCTTCCCTGCTAATGAGGACCACACCCAAGCCCTGATGTTCCTTATTCAATGCTGATAATATCTCCTCAGTTGATCCTTCCTTTGATCTGAACGTCTCTGTCGCATGTCAATGACAGCTTGTGCCTCATCACCTAATGACTCCAAGCTACTGGCAGGGGAGGGCCCCTCCCCGGGGCTCCCATGCTGTTCTTCCTCATCACATTCCTGACTGGACCCTCCCCCGTCCGATTGTTCAGCCCCCTTCTCTTCGCTGAAAGTCTCCTCCGGGCATGGAGCCAGCAGAGACGCAGCTGGCCTTTGATCTGCCTCAGGCTGAACCACAACACGGGGGCTGCGTCCTGGTAGTAATTTCTGGGATGTGTGCAAAATCTCACGTGAGGACTTTTGCATGCACAGAAACAAAAATATCACCAAAAATCACCAAAATCGCTTTCTCGTGCATGGACATAAGCCAAATCTCATGCCGACGAGCAGGCACCGTATGGGTGTGCACACATCAGCAATGGCCTCGGAGACCATTCCAGTAGAAGGTAAGGTGAGGGGCCCTTCACTGGGCTTCACTGGGCTTCATTTACTTGCCCAGATGTGCCTCAATGCACAGAGTGTAAAAGAACCCAAATGGCAGCATTTAGGTGGGTGGGCGGAGTCTCATGCAGCCTTCACAACCAGCTATCCAATGACTGACAGGCACGAATGAACCGGGAGCATTTCACCCCTGCCTCAAGGGAGATTGTGGTCCTGCTGTGTTCAGTTCTGGAGACTTCGCCTACAAAAAGATATTGACAAAATTGAACGGGTCCAGAGACGGGCTACAAGAATGGTGGAAGGTCTTAAGCATAAAACTTCGCCTACAAAAAGATATTGACAAAATTGAACGGGTCCAGAGATGGGCTACAAGAATGGTGGAAGGTCTTAAGCATAAAACATATCAGGAAAGACTTAATGAACTCAATCTGTATAGTCTGGAGGACAGAAGGAAAAGGGGGGACATGATCGAAGCATTTAAATATGTTAAAGGGTTAAATAAGGTCCAGGAGGGAAGTGTTTTTAATAGAAACATAGAAACATAGAAGCATAGAAGTCTGACGGCAGAAAAAGACCTCGTGGTCCATCTAGTCTGCCCTTATACTATTTTCTGTATTTTATCTTAGGATGGATATATGTTTATCCCAGGCATGTTTAAATTCAGTTACTGTGGATTTATCCACCACGTCTGCTGGAAGTTTGTTCCAAGGATCTAATACTCTTTCAGTAAAATAATATTTTCTCATGTTGCCTTTGATCTTTCCCCCAACTAACTTCAGATTGTGTCCCCTTGTTCTTGTGTTCACTTTCCTATTAAAAACACTTCCCTCCTGGACCTTATTTAACCCTTTAATATATTTAAATGTTTCGATCATGTCCCCCCTTTTCCTTCTGTCCTCCAGACTATACATATTGAGTTCATTAAGTCTTTCCTGATACGTTTTATGCTTAAGACCTTCCACCATTCTTGTAGCCCGTCTTTGGACCCGTTCAATTTTGTCAATATCTTTTTGTAGGTGAGGTCTCCAGAACTGAACACAGTATTCCAAATGTGGTCTCACCAGCATTCTATATAGCGGGATCATAATCTCCCTCTTCCTGCTTGTTATCACCCAACACAAGAACACAAGAACAAGGGGACAGAATCTGAGGTTAGTTGGGGAAAAGATCAGAAGCAACATGAGAAAATATTATTTTACTATTTTATTATTTTAAGGGAAAGGGGGGACATGATTGAAACAGTCCTTTGGTATTGGGCGACATAGAAGTTGAATGAATGAATGAATGAATGAATGAATAAACAAACAAACAAGCAAAACAAACAAATACTGGTAAATAAATTTAAATATGTTAAAGGGTTAAATAAGGTTCAGGAGGGAAGTGTTTGTAATAGGAAAGTGAACACAAGGACAAGGGGCCACAATCTGAGGTTAGTTGGGGGAAAGATGAGAAAATATTATTTTACTGAAAGAGTAGTAGATGCTTGGAACAAACTTCCAGCAGACGTGGTTGGTAAATCCACAGTAGCTGAATTTAAACATGCCTGGGATAAACATATATCCATCCTAAGATAAAATACAGGAAATAGTATAAGGGCAAACTAGATGGACCATAAAGTCTTTTTCTGTGGTCAATCTCTATGTTTCTATGTTTAAATATATGGGTATATATGCATATATAAACACAGAAATACACACACAAACACCCCTACATGTGCATAGTGCTATCAAGAGATAATGTACATGTGACTGACTGAGAATCTCTACAGACGTCCCCTCAACGGTTAAATTTTACCTCATAAGTGAAGATCAGTTTATTAAGGGTGCATGCAGGTTAAATACACGGATTCCTCATCTTATACACAGTAAGGCAGCAACAAGTCAAACATTGTGACCGTGCTGATTAATTAGGTACTCCTTCTCCCTGCCCTTGAGAGTGATTTATTCAGACACATCTCCTACCCGATCCATTGTGGTGACTGGATTAATGAAGTGCGCCAATGAAATTTCCCTGGCAACGTTGGATGAAGTGCACGGGAACTTTTCTCCTTAGAAGTTCCTTATCTCGCTTATTGACAGAATATTAATGAGGACAAAATAGACGTGTCTTAACTCATTATCTCTTGATAGCGCTGTGCACATGTGGATGGGTTAGATGAATGTGTGCGAATGCGTGTGTATTTGTGTGTTCACAGCATATCAGTCCATTCCAGGGGAGAGGAAATGTGATTGCGCATATTTAGCCAACAGTTTGAAAACCCGCATATAACCTACAGATAGTCCTTGACTTACAACAGTTTGTTTAGCTTCGGTTATCTGGCATGTGTGTCTGTCCCAGTGTGTTTTTGCTTCTGCGCATGCACAGAAAGCAAAATTTTGTGTGGGGACATCTGCGTGGGTGAGATTTTGGTGATTTTTGTGCTTCCGCGCATGTGCAGAAGCAAAAAAAAAATTCACTGAAATTCATGCGCGCGTCCTCTCATGTTATTTTGCTTCCTGCACTGGGAAGCACATGCATGTATCAAGATAACTGAAGCTGCGTGCACAGCACAGTGATCACTACTGGTGCGCCATCCTGTAGCGTACCCGTAGCAACCCGCTACTGGTGACAGGAATTAGAGCGCTGGTGAGACTACACTTGGAATACTGTGTTCAGTTCTGGAGACCTCACCTACAAAAAGATATTGACAAAATAGAACGGGTCCAAAGACGGGCTACAAGAATGGTGGAAGGTCTTAAGCATAAAACTGATCAGCAAAGACTTAATGAACTCAATCTGTATAGTCTGGAGGACAGAAGGAAAAGGGGGGGACATGATCGAAACATTTAAATATGCTAAAGGGTTAAATAAGGTTCAGGAGGGAAATTTTTTTAATAGGAAAGTGAACACAAGAACCAAGGGGGCACAATCTGAGGTTAGTTGGGGGAAAGATCAGAAGCAACGTGAGAAAATATTATTTTACTGAAAGACTAGTAGATGCTTGGAACAAACTTCCAGCAGACGTGTTTGGTAAATCCACAGTAACTGAATTTAAACATGCCTGGGATAAACATATATCCATCCTAAGATAAAATACAGGAAATAGTATAAGGGCAGACTAGATGGACCATGAGGTCTTTTTCTGCTGTCAATCTTCTATGTTTCTCTGTTTCTAGGAAAGGCCTTAAAATGGGGCAAAACTCAACAACTGTTCCACTTAGCAACAGAACGTTTGGGCTCAATTGTGGTTGAAAATCAGACTATGCAGCAGGTAGAGTGCAATACTGCAGGCCACTAAAGCTGACTGCTAGATCTGCAGCTCAGAGGTTCAGATCTCATCACCAGCTCAAGGTTGACTCAGCCTTCCATCCTTCCAAGGTAGTAAAATGAGGACCTGGATTGTGGGGGCAATATTATTATTGTTATTGTTGCTGTTGCTGTTGCTGTTGTTGCTGTTGTTGTTATTAATTAGATTTGTATGTTACCCTTCTCTGAAGACTCGGGGTGGCTCACAGAATACAAAAAACAATACGACAACAAATCTAATAATTAAAAATGACTACTAAAGTCCCATATACATTAAAATCAATCAGCCAACTCATTAAAAAATGCTAATGCTAATATGTTGTAAGGCGCCCTGAGTCTAAGGAGAAGGGCGGCATAAAAAAAATCCAATAAATAAAACAAATAAAATAAAATATATAGTCTTGCTTCAGGAGAATATATACATGCATACCTACCTACCTACCTACCTACCTACCTACTTACATACATACATACACATACACATACACATACACATACACATATACATATACATATACACCCAGGACCATTTCAAGGCAGTTAATTTATTCATAGCCGACAACTATATTCTGTATATATCAAGGAAAGGTGTGGCTAGCTGATGAGGTCGAAACGTCGCCAGAAATTTCCAAATCCTACATGGGAAGAAACCCGAATATACCAAGACCGTCATACCTGTACCCGTGAAAATCTACGAAAACATATATATATGTACAGATATGATATACATACATATATGTGTGTGTGTGTGTGTGTGTGTGTGTGTGTGTGTGTGTGTGTGTGTTTTGTTTTTTGTTTATGTCCGATCATATTCTGTATGTATGTAGTTGTCGGCTATGAATAAATTAACTGCCTTGAAATGGTCCTGGGTTGGGCCTAGAGGCAAAAAGGAGCTGTGACGTTCCTTCAATATACCAGGGTGATCCGACATAAAAAAACCCAACATATAGCCCCTCCCTGGTACAGAGCTGGAGGGATCAAGGTCTGGTGGCTCAACTGCTAATTCTCTATCCTAGGGCTTCAACAGAAAAAAACATGTGTGTGTATATATATATGTGTGTGTGTGTGTGTGTGTGTGTGTGTGTGTGTGTGTGTGCGCGTGTGTGCGTGTGTGTGTGTGTGTTTATGTCGGATCACCCTGGTATATAGAAGGAACGTCACAGCTCCTTTTTGCAAAATGTTTTTTTGCTAAAAAAACATGTTCATATTTTGGGGATATTTTTCTATAGAAAAAAAAAAGAAAAAAAGAAAAGAAAAATATCCCCAAAATATGAACAAGCGGGATGATACCTCCCGCCTACTGTTGTGATTCCGTCTGAGGCCCCTCAGGGAACGGCTGATCCTCTGCCGGCTTCCTGCTCAGAGGGGGAGGATGAGGAACAGGAGGTTCAGGCAGACGGGGAGGAGGAATCTCAGGCTGAGGGAGAGGGAGGACAGCCAGAGTCCCCCGAGAGGGAGCTCTCCCCAGCAAGCAGCCTGGATTCCTTAGATGAAAATGCACAAGCAATAATCGATCTCCGGCAGAGAAGAGCAATACAACGAAGGGGACAATTAGCCAGGTACTTTCAGCACTAAAGAGGCAACAGCTGGGTTTGGGTGTGGTGCTCTCTGGAAAGGCTGAAAAGGCAGACCCACCCTTCCTGGCTTGTGGAGTATTATCTTTGGGAGTCCTGGGACCTGGCTGTGATCTTTGGCGTCTTGGAATTCTGGTTTGTGACTTTGAATACTGAAACCTTGGGGGAAAAAGGTGTGGGTCTTATTCTCTACAGTGGTGAGTGTGCCAGCAAGAAGTCTGCTGTATTGTCTGGCCATCAGGACTCTGCTGTGAAGTCTCATATCCTGCCTGTTGGGAAGAACAGGTTTTTCTCTGTGTTTATTTTTCAAACTATAAAGTGCTTTTGCTTTTACCAGCGTGTCTGGCTGCTTTTTCCAGTTGGTGTTGAAGTCTGGGGGCACCCAGACAGAACACCTACCAGACATCTGGAAACCAGCCCTCAAACGTAACCCAGCCATAAAAACAGAAACTAGACTCAGAACACATATTGCAAAACAATCAAGTAGCCTGCAAGCTCCAACTACTCAGGATATCACGCCTAATCAACAACCATTAACTAATCAGCATACTTCAGCTACATCAAGGACCCCAGATGTTACCCCCCACTGACTCACCAGGAAGTTTCTACACAGCAGGCAATTGCTGAGCCATCAAACCACACCCAGCCACCAGTATTTATAGAAGGAAGGCAGCTTAGGTCTCGCACTGTTCGCCTTAAACAAGGACAGAAACACCAGCATTATATAGAATATTCTGCTGATTCTAAAAATCGCAGTAAATCCAGCCTAGGCAAAACCTCTGGGTCACATTATTGCTGTGCGCAAGCAAATATGGATCTTGGAACACACTTAGCATTTCTCAGGGAAGCTCAGCAGTGGCTGGCAAGCCATTCTTCATCTCCCTTCCATTACTGCCTTCTGACCGGGGGGTGGGAGGGAGGAGGGAAGGGTCACCAAAACAGCATATAGACAGCACTAAAATGTAGGATTGCCTACATTCCATTTCCTTTCTTGACCTATAATTCCAAACTCGGCTTACTCAAGTGTCGTCCTATTGCACTCTTTTTTTAAAAAATGAGCCACCTAATCTGCGATAATAAGGAGCTGAAAGAAGGCGAGCATAAACAGTGGCTATAGATTGGCATACATTAGCACTTTAAGGTTTCTGCATATCAGCACATTACAAAAACAATAATTTCTGAAAGTTAAATGGGATCAACCAATTCCACCATCTCTTCCTCTTCAGCCACCACCACCGTCACTCCCGAACCAACTTAGTATTCTGGGCAATGCACACCCTAGATGCAAAGCTAATTATCCTTTTCATATGTAGAAGGCTTCCCAGTCATTTTAAGGGGGAATATTCCATCAAAACAAGTCCATGATAAGAAGCTTCATCTTCCTGCATTTCAATTTGCCCTCAGTCATTCCATTATTGAGCATCTGCTTAATGTTACCAGATGGAAACTGGAGACTTTAAAACTTGCTAAACTTGACTCGGCTTTGGAAATAAAACAGGAGTTGAAGGATTTTTTTCAAACATGTTCAAGTAGCAACCCAAATAAGAATGTAGAATAACAACAACTGCAACGCACAGGCTTAGCACACTAGTCCAATCAAAAGTGCAGATCAAAATACTGTGTAAAATTTCTTTTACACGTCTATGTAAAACTTTCCTTTTCCAGCAGGCCTGGAGCCATTGATTGGATTGCATACCATCAAAATCCAGCCATAAATGGAATGTATGATTTTTCGTTACTGTCGGTTTTAAATTGTTTCTAAACTTCTTTTTTTTTGGATGTTCGAATATTATACTGCATGTTTTATTTTTTTTGTGTTGTGAGCCACCTCGAGTCCCTAGGGAATTGGGCAGCATACAAATGTAAACAAACGAACATTTAACACACTTACACTTGTGTTAAACATAGAAACATAGAAGACTAATGGCAGAAAAAGACCTCATGGTCCATCTAGTCTGCCCTCATACTATTTTCTGTATTTTTATCTTAGGATGGATATATGTTTGTCCCAGGCACGTTTAAATTCAGTTACTGTGGATTTACCAACCATGTCTGCTGGAAGTTTGTTCCAAGGATCTACTACTCTTTCAGTAAAATAATATTTTCTCATGTTGCTTTTGATCTTTCCCCCAACTGACTTCAGATTGTGTCCCCTTGTTCTTGTGTTCACTTTCCTATTAAAAAGACTTCCCTCCTGGACCTTATTTAACCCTTTAACATATTTAAATGTTTCGATCATGTCCCCCCTTTTCCTTCTGTCTTCCAGACTATACAGATTGAGTTCATTAAGTCTTTCCTGATACGTTTCATGCTTAAGACCTTCCACCATTCTTGTAGCCCGTCTTTGGACCCGTTCAATTTTAGTCAATATCTTTTTATAGGTGAGGTCTCCAGAACTGAACACAGTATTCCAAATGTGGTCTCACCAGCACTCTATATAGAGGGATCATAATCTCCCTCTTACTGCTTGTTATACCTCTAGCTATGCAGCCAAGCATCCTACTTGAGTCCCTAGGGAATTGGGCGGCATACAAATGTAAACAAACGAACATGTAACACACTTACACTTGTGTTTGTGTGGGCGTTTGTTTACCTGCTACTGTTTGACTCAGAATTTAGAAAGTTCAGTCACAACTGTTTTAAAGTTTTGCCGGAAAAGCAGCTCAGAAGATGGAAAAGCTATTAGTGAATTCCTAGTTGTGTAACAGACTTCATTAGCAGTTGGAGGGTAGGGAGGAGGATGTAAGGAGGATAGTAAGTGCTACTAAAAATGTTGGCTCTAGAAATTAGAGATAGGAAAGCATCTGTCAAGGTTATTGTGGGCTTCCTAAAAGGAATCTGTGTATATCCCATTGCCTAAGTAGTTATCAAGTAATTTGGCACACCACTGCAAAGTAATTGCTCAAATTTGAGAAGGGTAGAGGTTGCGGTTCAACCTTGGAGTTTCCCGTGAAAACATAATTTTTGCCTCTCTTTTTGCTCACCTCTTAAAAGAAATCAGATGTGCCTGTAATTGAATGTAGTTCTACAGAATGCAGGAGGGAAAGAAGCTTTTGCAGAAATACAGAACACTTTCAATAAAAAAAAACATCAGCGTTGCTCTCTTTTCAAATGAAGGGATTCACAGAATATTATAGAAAAGATTTTTGACAGTTCCTTTTCTTTGGAGATGTCAGAATATTATATTTCAGGTTGACTGAATAATATACCGTACTTTTTAAAAAATAAACAGGAAACACATATATGCACAGTATGAAGTTATCATGTTTGGGGTCCATTTAATATTTCCACAGGTGGCATGCAGAGCCATATCTGCTGGCACACAAGCCATTGTTCTAGCTCAGCACCAACATGCAAGTGTGTGCTGGCCAGCTGATTTTTGGCTCACACAGAGGCTCTCGGAGGGCATTTTTGGCTTCCAGAGAGCTTCCAGAGGGATGGAGGAGGGCATTATTACCCAAGGAAGCCTTTGGAGCCTGGGGAGGGTGAGACAGGATTTTATTTTATTTTATTGGATTTGTATGCCGCCCCTTTCCGTAGATTCGGGGCGGCTAACAACAGTAGTAAACAGCATATGATAATCCAATATTAAAACAGTTAAAAACCCTTATTGTAAAACCAAACATACATACAGACATACCATGCATAAAATTGTAAAGGCCTAGGGGGAGGCAGCAGAGGTGGGTTTTAAGAAGCTTACGAAAGGCAAGGAGGGTGGGAGCAATTCTAATCTCTGGGGGGATTTGGTTCCAGAGGGCTGGGGCTGCCACAGAGAAGGCTCTTCCCCTGGGTCCTGCCAAGCGACATTGTTTAGTTGACGGAACCCGGAGAAGACCCACTCTGTGGGACCTAACTGGTCGCTGGGATTCGTGCAGCAGAAGGCGGTCCCTGAGATATTCTGGCCCGATGCCATGAAGGGCTTTATAGGTCATAACCAACACTTTGAATTGTGACCGGAAACTGATCGGCAACCAATGCAGACTGGTGTAACATGGGCGTATTTGGGAAAGCCAATGATTGCTCTCGCAGCTGCATTCTGCACGACCTGAAGTTTCCGAACACTGGGCCCATCAGAAATTGGGAAACAGGCAGTTTCCAACTTCCAGATGGCCTCCGTGGAGTGGGGGAAGCTGTTTTTGCCATCCCCAGGCATTGAATTATGGGCATGGGCACTCATGCATGCTGGATAGTGCACGCACATGCTCTTTTGACACCTGAGGGGAAAAAAGGTTTGCCATTATTGCTATAAAATAAGACGGGAATGCTAGTTAAGGTTCTTTAACCCCACAGACTCATGAAAATTGTGTAACTGAACTAATAAGCCAACTTCACATACATACTGATACACTTATTCAGATAGTAAGTAGATAGATAGTCCACACTCCAAAGCTTTTGGCAATCAAACATTGCACAATGAAAACAAATACAAGCATTTTTTTTGAATCAAGTTATGTGATGTTTGAAATCAGGCTTAACTATTATTTAGAAATGCAAAATATTACATTGGGCTCTGGGATTTATCTTTCAACCAAATGTGGAGACTTAATACATATGTATCAAGAAAATCTGATCATCTGTCCTAGCCTTACAAAATATTCCATTGTAACATTTTGAATGTTTTCCACCATGCCTTTTCTTCTTTTCCTTTGACTAGTTCAGCTTCATTCATTACTCTTGGTTGCAACTGCTCACTACTTTTCTCTTCTGGAGCTTTCCTTGACAAACCAAGATGGTGTTGGAGCCAATTCTTCTTTTACACCATGCCAATCTTCAAGTCAATACATTTCTATTGTTTAATCATATAGAGTAAACACGTATTTAAAAAACGCTAGTGGTAGAGCACTGTTAGACCATGGATTGAGGTTTAGGTCAAGTTTAGCAGAGTTTTTGTTATCAGGGGATTCCTGAATATGGAGGTTAAGTGCCTGAATAGTGACGGTTAACTATCCTGTCTGGCAGAGTTAAAATATATGCTCAAGCCACTGGAGAGCTAGTTAAAGTGTTGAAATAGGATTGAGGAGATACATGTTCTAGTCCACTCTTAGCCATGAACATTTCCCAAACAACTTTGGACCAATTACTGTCTCTCAGACCAATCTACTTCATATGTTTTTGGGAAATATATTTTTTACTAGTCATAATTCCAAGGCCTGTCAACAAAAAAAGTCACAATATACTGAGATACATGTTTATGGCTACATGGATGAATTAAAAACTGGAAAAGATATATGTGACTGACTATATCAGGGAACTTAAATCAGGAGAATATTCAATAATGGTTGTACTAACAGAATATATTCACAATACATAGATGTTTAACCAAATGTAACCAAGAATGACTTCCTTTAAAAAAAAAAAATTATTGACTTTTCTTTAAGACAGACAAGACAAACAACATTTAACATTTAGAGGAGCTACCATTGCTCCGCTAAGTATAGAGGTCTTACTAATACAAAAAAGAAAACTAATTATACTTCAGATCAATACAGAAAAATAATTCTTAATATGCTACTGTAATATAACATCTATTTCAATATTCCCATTTTAACATTGTGATTAAAATAATTGAAATCAATTAATAAATCTAAAAAAACATTATTTATAATATTTCTTAATATACTACTGGGATATAGTATCTACTTCAACATTTATGTTATAACATTGTGGTTAAATATATAAAATCAATTACTAAAATTAAAAACTTATCTGTAAAATTTCAATATATCATTTATTCAGTTTAATATTCCAACAATTATATACTTTCTCCCAAGTTTTATAAAACTCTGTTTCCATTTGATTATTTAGCTGTCTCGTCATCATATCTAATTCTGCACATTCCAGGATTTTCTTAAAAACCTCCTCGTCTTTTGATATTTCCTTTTCTTTCCATTGTTGTGCAAATGTAATTCTTGCCGCTACTAATATGTGAATTATTAAATAGTATATTTCTTTTTTATATTTGGTATCAGTGATACCTAGTAGGAAGAATTCCGGAGTCTTTTTAATCTCCTTGTTCGTTATTTCCTTTAACCATTTTTCTACCTTGTTCCAATAGGTCCTATTGGACCTAAGAATGACTTCCACATATATCACATATTTATGCCACACAAGAGAATACCAGTTTGCTGTGGTGGATAAGGCAGAGGTGTCATACTGATGGCCCATGCAGCTCCATGAAGGGAAAAGTGTTGTGATACATCATAGGATGGCAACGTGACACAGTAAGCTTGACACCCGTGGGTTAAGATATCAATTTATAACAAGAGACTCTGAATTCTAGTTCCCCCTTAGGCACAAAACCAGCAGGGTAATATTTGGCCAGTCACTCTCTCTCAGCCCTAGGAAGGAAGCAATGGCAAGCCACTTCTGAAATCTTGCCAAAAAGCTGTCAAGGCAGTTGCTAGGAGTCAATACTGACCTAAAGGAACAATACAATTTAGATTTGTATGCCGCGGAGAGGGGCGGCATACAAATCTAAATAATAAATAAATAAATAAATAAATAATAATAATAATAGACAACAAGAAAAATTAAATTTCTGGGGTACAGCTTTTAAAAGTGAAAAAGGAAGTTAAACAAAGAACTAAAATCAGAAAGACTTAAATGTTTATCAGTATTGTATATTACAGTGCAACACCTATGAGATGAAGAAGTAAACTTTTTCCTGTAATATTTTAATCATTTTTCTACCGCTTTGTTGTTATTGCATTGTAATCTTAATTTTTTTTTAAAAGAAACCCAATATGAAGAATTTGGTATTTAGTTCAGAATTTTTTAAAAATAATAATCTATAACCCTTTTTTTTTATTGCAAAAATAACATAATTCTCTTTTTAACGGTTAATTTTCAATCAATGATATACAGTGGAACCCCGACATAAGAGCTGCTCGACTTAAGAGCTACTCGAGATAAGAGCTGGGAGAGGAGAGACATTTTTTTATTTTATTTTATTTATTACTTGGATTTGTATGCCGCCCCTCTCCGCGATACGAGCCGAGAAGAGCCGTGCTGGCTTACTTTCCTTCCTTCCCGCGCTGATGCAGAGCCACTCGAACAAAGCGTCGCGCCCCTCTGATGCTTTCGGCGGCTTCCGAAGCGACGCTGGGCTCTTTTGCCGCCAAAAGCGTCAGGGGGGCATGACGCTTTGTTCAAGTGGCTCTGCATCAGCGCGGGAAGGAAGGAAAGTAAGCCAGCCCGGCTCTTCTCGGCTCGTATCCCGGCACTTGGTGAGTGGAGAGGCGGTCGCCTCCCCTGCCGCCCCACTCTGGGGGTCCTTGGTTTCTGCTGGGGGTGGGGGGATCCGAACGCTGTTTTGAATTTCACATTCCGAGTGGCCCAAACGCCAAAGGCGAACTTCCGCACCTCAGGAGTTAGCTCGCAAACGGCGCGGCTGTTTTAAAACATCGCTGCCGGCCTGGGGGGGGAGAGGGAAAGGGGGGAGAGGGGGGAGAGAAAGAGAGAGGGAGAGAGAGAAAGAGAGAGGGAAAGGGGGGGAGAGGGAGGAGAGAAAGAGAGAGGGATAGAAAGAGAGAGAGAGTGAGAGATGCTCAGTGAGCCTTTCTTTGAAGTTGCCTTTCTTTCTTTCTTTCTTTCTTTCTTTCTCTCTCTCTTTCTTTTTCTCTCTTGCTCTCTCATTCTTTTTTCTTTCTCTTTCTTTCTTTCTTTCTCTTTCTTTCTTTCTTTCTCTTTCTTTCTCTCCTTCCTTCCCTCCTTCCATTTCTTTCATTCTCCCTCTCTATTTTTATTTCTCTTTCATTTTCTTTCTTTCTCTCTTGCTTGCTTTCTTTCTTGCTCTTTTTCTTTCTCTCTTTTACCTTCCCTTCCTCTATTTCTTGCTTTCCTTTTCCTTCCTCCCTTCTTTCCTCCCTCTACAGGATTGGGTGGCAGTGAAGTTACTCTCCCCTTTCATAAGTTTCCTTGCTTCCTTCCTCTGTTCCTGTCCCTTCACCCTTTCTTTCTTCCTTTCTTTCTTTCTTTCCTTCCTTTCCTCCCTCCATTTCTTGCTTTCCTTTTCCTCCCTCCCTTCTTTCCTCCCTCTACAGGATTGGGTGGCAGTGAAGTTGAATAAATAACTACAGTTTAATGAATAAAAATAAAAGTTTGCCATGTTGATTGTTTTGGGTAAAAAGAGGAAGGGAAGGAAAGCTCTCAGCTTATCATCTTATTAATAAGTAAAGTTACATTTATTCTTGCAATGTCTTTTTGCATAATTTAGACTAACTTTGTGAGTTTTTTGAGGGCTGGAACCAATTAAAATTATTTACATTAATTCCTATGGGGAAAAGTCGTTCGAGATAAGAGCTGCTCGACTTAAGAGCGCAGGTCCGGAACGAATTAAACTCGTATCTCGAGGTACCACTGTACTGAGCATTAACTGTACAGCCTTGGTAATGTCTCAGTTCACTCATTTTTTTTAATTTTGCTTGTTTATTTATTATTATTTTAAAATATATATAAATGGCTTTTTAAAAAAAAATTGAGGCCACTATGTATCTCTTTTTGAACTCATGGATAGATGGTAAAAAAAATTAAACAAATTATCCAGATCGTGCAGAATGCAGCTGCGAGAGCAATCATGGGCTTTCCCAAATATGCCCATGTTACACCAATACTCCGCAGTCTGCATTGGTTGCCGGTCAGTTTCCGGTCACAATTCAAAGTGTTGGTTATGACCTATAAAGCCCTTCATGGCATTGGACCAGATTATCTCAGGGACCGCCTTCTGCTGCACGAATTTCAGCGACCGATTAGGTCCCACAGAGTGGGTCTTCTCTGGGTCCTGTCAACTAAACAATGTTGCTTGGCAGGACCCAGGGGAAGAGCTTTCTCTGCAGCGGCCCCGGCCCTCTGGAACCAACTCCCCCCGGAGATTAGAATTGCCCCCACCCTCCTTGCCTTCCGTAAGCTCCTTAAAACCCACCTCTGCCACCAGGCATGGGGGAATTGAGATACTCTTTCCCCCTAGGCCTCTACAATTTTATGCATGGTATATATGTATGTATGTTTCGTTTTTATAATAATGGGTTTTTAACTATTTTTAGTATTGGATTATTATTATATGCTGTTTTATTACTGTTGTTAGCGAGTCTGCAGAGAGAGGCGGCATATAAATCCAATAAATAAATAAATAAATTAAATAAATAAATATCCCTGAATACTGCAATCTTATTGGCTGTGGCAGAGTCCCACTTTCATCATCCAACAATGATGGATGGCTAATGCCAATGTCATCAGTAGGCGTTATGTAGACTGCACCTGAGGTAGCAAAAATATTTTACAGATAGTTTACATAAAAAGAAGAAATAATTATTACTGTTCAAGCATGCCTCCAAAACCATATAAATAATAATTTCCCAACATTAGCATTAAGCTCACTACAGTTATCTTTTTTCTCTAACCCAACTCTTACCACATGAAACATTTTGTGCTTTTTAGAAGCCAGACAATAAAATATTGTCTACAATTCTAGCCCAATTCTAGCTTTCTTTCTTTCTTTCTTTCTTTCTTTATTTATTTCTTTCTTTCTTTCTTTCTTTCTTTCTTTCTCTCTCTCTCTCTCTTTCTTTCTTTCTTTCTCTCTCTTTTCCTCCCTCCCTCCCTCTTTCTTTCTTTCTTTCTCTCTCCCTCTCTTTCTTTCTTTCTTTCTTTCTTTCTTTCTTTCTGTCTGTCTGTCTGTCTGTCTGTCTCTCTCTCTCTCTCTCTCTCTCTTTCTTTCTTTCTTTTGTGCCTCTGCAAATATTTTAGAATATCAGTTCATTTGTATGAATTTTCATATTCTCTTTTCTTTATGGTTTTAAACTATTATATCAAGGTTTTTTTTTTAAAAAAAGAAAGTTTAATCTTTTAGTTTTCTATAAACCAAAGATTGTGTGTCACTTTAGCAATGCTAAATAGAATGCAATACACCAGATTTGTTTGAAATCTCCCATTTCTTTATTTTATTATCCAAGAACATATAAAGTAACATTTGAATTCAAGAATTGTGTGTAAGCTCTTGATCTCCCAATATCTCCTTGAGCATTTCCAAAAAATGTTTGAGCAAACCAACATGATTTGCATTACCTCACACGCAAGAGTTTGAACTTTCACAAATTTTAAGACAACAGAGGTAAAACCTACCCCTGAGGTCCATAATATTTGCTTGTAAGCTGACAGAAGCTGGCTGATTAGCAATCTTTCACAGAAGCAAGTAAGCATGTCATATCCTTTTTTAAAAGAGTTTATTAAGCAAATTGTCTGTTGTAATGGCTTAAAGAGCCATACAAAATGGTCGTCCTGTCCTCATTATTCTTTTAACCAATAATTATAGAGCGTGTCAAGTGTATGGTGAAATAACAGGTGTGTGATAAAGCAGAACTGTTTATAATGGCTGGCACAGATCCCAGAACTCAACCCATTTTGACTTGTCCTGATCTCCCCTGAGCCAAGTTTGTGTTGTGTGTGTGTGTGTTTTTTCTCCCCGACGTCAGCTCAAAACAGGGTGTGGAAGTAGAAGGAGAGAGCCTGAAGATTGAAGCCAGCGGGGGTGGGTGGGTGGGGGTTGTCATTTGTTTCTAGAGAATATCTCCTCACCTTAAATGCTCCTGGATATCCGATTTCCATCCTGGCTGTCATGCTCGGGAGCTTTCAATGGGCTGCGGGTATCCTTCATAGGAAAGCAATAAGGCATTGCAAGGCTAACTTCACACTTTGCTCGTCTATCAAGGAGGTCAGCCCTTCTCAACAATGCTCCAATGTTTTGGTAGGCCAGCTCTAGTCCACTTAGCATGTGAGTAGGCATGGATGGAATGTCAGGTATGTCTGCGCAACGGAGCGGCACAGGCAGGCTGACGCCAGGGGAGAATGGCCAGGTACCTATTGAATTACAGGATTTCTACAAATCTAATCCATATGTAACACGAGACTTATTACACAGCCAACCTTTGCCAGGGCAATGAAAATGTGAGCCGAGAGCAGCCCAAGAAACAATGATCCCACTTAACTCATTCTAACCCTGTCTCAGCCATGTAAAATCAATGCCCTTTTCTTGTCTTTTTTTGTTCTGGGGGCCAAAAAATCTTTGTAATTCCCCTTATAAACAGTAGCGATTATCGGCCACATCTTAACTTTCTTAATAACACTTTGATGCTTAGCATGAGATAAGACCTTGCTCAACAGTTTTACTTCCCTTGGTCGCACAGAAAACTTTGTGAAGGAGGCCAGAAATGAGAAAAAGACAGAATAAAGATGATCCCAAATATTATACTAGGAGATCTTAGCTTCTGTTTATTTGTCCTAACTTGTGGTTTGCAAAAAGGATCTGCTTTTATGTGTTTCTTGGTATTGTTTCAAAACATTGGCCATAAAATGAATCATGAGGATTTTTTTTTAATCTTTTAAAATTGTTATTTTCCTTTCGGAAGGGCAGACATGGATCATATCTCTTTAGTTTAATGTGTGTAATTCAATGGACAGCTATCTATCTATCTATCTATCTATCTATCTATCTATCTATCTATCTATCTATCTATCTCCTAATCTCCTATACCTTTCTTCTATTCCTATATCTCTTCTTCTATTCTTTCATTGGTATGTTTTATTCCTATATCTTCTCTTCTTTCTTAGATATATTTTATTATGAGTATATCCTCTATAACCTTCATTATATATTTTACTATGTGTATACCCACTAAAAACCCTCATTGTGTATTGGACAAAATAAATAAATAAAAATAAATAAATAAAATAAATAATATCTATCTATCTATCTATCTATCTATCTATCTATCTATGTATCTATCTATCTATCTATCTATCTATCTATCTATCTATCTATCTATCTATCTATCTATCTATCTATCTATCTATATCTATATATCTATTTATTTATTGGATTTATATGCCGCCCCTCTGCGGGGACTTGGAGCGGCTTACAGCATATAAAAAGAACAATACAATACAAATCCTAAATCCAATGAATATAAAACCCACTAGTTTAATCTAAAATCACCATTATATTAAAAATCAATCATTCCCATTCAACAACAACCTACATTTGTCCGCCAGGGGGCTAGAGTCTAATGGCCCCAAGCCTGGTGGCATAAATGAATCTTTAGACTCTTACAGAAGTCAAGGTGGGTGGGGGCAGTGTGAATCTCTGGGGGAGCTGATTCCAGAGGGCCGAGGCCCACACAGAGAAGGCTCTTCCCCTAGGTCCCGCCAAACGACATTGTCCAGTTGACAGGCCTGGAAAAGGCCGACTCTGTGGGATATAACAAATTGCTAGGATTCATGCAGCAGGAGACGGTCCCACATGTAATCTGGTCCGATGCCATGTAGGGCTTTATAGGTCATAACATGGGTGGGCTACTGCCCGGATGGGAGGGAATGCATTGGGGTAGCAAAAATGGAGCTCTACCCCAGAGCACCCAATTTGTATTGAAAGGTGTTGAAAGAAAATGCATAAGCCATGCCCACAGTGTGGTCGTAAAAATTTTGGTAGCCCTTCACTGGTCATAACCAACAATTGACAATCTATTGTGATTTATTTAAAGAAGTTATATCACTTTCCGTGTTTTTAAAAAAATGTTCCAAATGATATTCAACAAGTATAACATGTAGATAAAATGTCCTGTAAAATGCTAAAGCAATAAAGAAACGTTGTGAACAAACAATAAGAACAAGGCTTAGAGTAGCTGGCCAAATTAGAGTTTTGTTTTTGTTTTTTTAAATCCATTTTGCTGAAAAGCCTTCATAGTGTGGTCTGTTTAATTGCTAGCAGAATTTTCCTCAACAGGGTAAGCACTACAGCAGAGAATAATTGGGCATCTTCGTAGTTTTGCTACTTTTGTTCCATCCCTATTGTGCATGTGTTGCAAAACTAGTAAAAAAAATGGCAGGGTACCACAACAACACAATGATGCTTCTCTAGCTTGCGTCTTACTGCAGTACCTTTATACCATACCTCTGTACCACATAGCTATATATTTTTTTCTTATTTCAAAAGCTTTTGGGAGGGGTGCTTTCAAGTTACTTATTTTACTTTGTCAATTACTTAGATTAGTATCAAAAAAGAAAAATGATGCTCAATGAGGTTGGTTGTTCTCTTGCAGATGTCTCAATACTCAAACTTGATAACATCATCAATGCTGTAGGAAATGTCTGGAAGAAAACAATCAAACTCATAGAATACCAAAGACCCTTATTTAGACTAGAAGCAAGATTTCAGAAGTTTCATCTCAATGTAACTCTTGTCGGGAATGCCTGTGATGTCCCAAATGCTCTGCCAGTGAAAATGGGCTTCTGCCCTCTGTTTTCAGCTGTGATGGCCTCTTGCAACCCTCTGCCAATGAAAACAGAGCTTTGGAGGACCACCTGTAGTCCTTGCAAGCTTTGTTTTCATTGGCAGGTGTACTATGGGCCCAGTGAAGGGCTGCAAAAACTTTTACTACCACACTGTGGGCATGGCTTATTTTGTGGGTGTGGCTTGCCAACCATGTGAGCAGGTGGGAGTGGCTTGATCATGTGACCAGAGGTAGATTAAAGATCATGTGACAGGCTTAATTTGACATCACTCATGTCAAGGATTTGGGTTAGGGTTAGGGTTCTCCTCACATTAAAGAGATACAATTTCGCTATCTGTTTACTATTACTGAACATCCAAAATATACTATTTAATCTTATGTATGTATTTATTTATTTATTTATTCATTTGTCCAATACACAAATACATAGGAAGAAAAATAGTCATGTAGTAATATATATAAGGGTAAAAGTGAACTTAGAGGAGAGGATATATGAAAGAAAGAGAATGTATATGATAAGTGAGAGAAAGGAAAGACAATTGGACAGGGGACGAAAGGCACACTAGTGCACTTATGTACGCCCCTTACTGGCCTCTTATGCCATATGTGTACATCCATATTACAGAGGCACACAAAAATATACATTATCTACTATATAAACTGTATGTGTATTCACACACACACACGCATGCACCGCTCTTTTAAAATGATACACATTCAACCTCATTTACTGTGATAGGAAAAACATACCCAGAACCCAGAAGGTAAAAAAAGAAAAAAAATTCAAAATTTTACTACTAGTTCTGCATACCTGACCAAAATTTTACTACCGGTACTGCGTAACTGACCGTACCCATAGGACCCCATCACTGCATGGGCCAGTCCTTTGCCGTTTCCAAGGCAGCCCTGTGGATCAGGGCTAAGTATTCCACGGGCTGGATCAGCCCCCGGACCTTGAGTTTGACAATCCTGTCTTAAAGGGTCCCAAGTTAAGAACCTCTGTGTGTCTGTTATAACTCCTTGAGATAGTCTATTCTGAGCCAAGTGAACTGCTGTCTGATGCTGCAGGTGAAAAGCAGACAGAGCTGGGAGGGTTGGAGTTAAGTGCATCATCAGTTGAGAATCCTTATGTTTCCACAAGTGCTCCAAGCCCAACCCTTTCTGAATTCCATTGAACCTCACCTGGCACCCATTTAATGTTGAACTTGAATTGACCAGATTCTTCTGTAGGCTTGAATCCAATCTTCTAATGCTGCCAATGGTCCTTGTTCTTTGTGCCTGACAGACACAATATAAGGCAACACCCTAAATTCCTAAAGAGGTTATGAACTAGGCCAGGGATGGCAAACATTTTATGGTTCACGTGCCAAAAGAGTCCTTGGAGAGGGGCGGCATACAAATCTAATAAATTGTTATTACTATTGCTATTGCTATTGCTATTGCGTGTGTGCATGTGCCAGCATGCGCAAACGTGCCCACACCCATTCCCTCCCCCCCCACACACATGTGAATCCCCGTACTGCCCCTCACACATGCGCACAGGCCTCACTAAAGCCTGGAACAGTGAAAAAACAGCCAAATGGGCAAACCGGAAGTTTGGAAAATAGACTTCCGGTTTGTCCGGTGTGCTGTTTTTCACACTCTGGGGCTTCAGGAAGGCTCCAGGGTGCAAAACACAATGCTACAGTCAAGCTGGAGGTCTGTTTTTCTGAACTTCCAGTGTGCCCATTGGGTGATTTTTTTTCCTACTCCGGAGCTTCAGAGAAGCTTCCCTGAAACCTCTAGGGAGCGAAACAGCCTTCTCCAAGGCCAAAATGCATGCTGGAGCTGTCATGGGGCAATGCCTCACCTGCTCTCTGATATAGAAACATAGAAACATAGAAAATTGACGGCAGAAAATGACCTCATGGTCCATCTAGTCTGCCCTTAAATTATTTCCTGTGTTTTATCTTAGGATGGATATATATTTATCCCAGGCACATTTAAATTCAGTTACTGTGTATTTACCAACAACATCTGCTGGAAGTTTGTTCCAAGCATCTACTACTCTTTCAGTAAAATAATATTTTCTCAGGTTGCTTCTGATCTTTCCCCAAACTAACCTCAGATTGTGCCCCCTTGTTCTTGTGTTCACTTTCCTATTAAAAACACTTCCCTCCTGAACCTTATTTAACCCTTTAACATATTTAAATGTTTCGATCATATCCCCTCTTTCCCTTCTGTCCTCCAGACTATACAGATTGAGTTCATGAAGTCTTTCCTGGTAAGTTTTAGGCTTAAGACCTTCCACCATTTTTGTAGCCTGTCTTTGGACCCGTTCAATTTTGTCAATATCTTTTTGTAGGTGGGGTCTCCAGAACTGAACACAGTATTCCAAATGTGGTCTCACCAGCACTCTATATAGCGGGATCACAAACTCCCTCTTTCTGCTTGTTATACCTCTACCTATGCAGCCAAGCATTCTACTTGCTTTCCCTACCGCCTGACCACACTGTTCACCCATTTTGAGACTGTCAGAAATCACTTTCCCTAAATCCTTCTCTTCTGAAATTTTTGCTAACACAGAACTGCCAATACAATACAGACTGAGGTTTCCATATGCGTGCTATATGTTCGCCATCACGGAACTAGGCTTTCCTTGTCCTATCTCAATAATCTAATATAATGATGGAAAATACATAGTTCTCTAAATTGTTCAATCCTTCAGTTGCGCATCCACATATGAGTGGTAAGAGATATATTCCATGGGTGGTAAGAGATATAGTCAAACTATAGATATAGTACTGGTACCTGGAGTGCTTCAATCTGTTCATCCCTATTTTAATCATCAAATGTCATTAATGATTAGATTTTTTTGTATGTCTGATGTAAATCTGGTAGCATTCCAAGTTTATCCAAAAGTCTACACATGAGTATGTAATAAACAATTTTGTGAAAGGTGAATTCATTTCCATTTCATGTTATATATGGTTACGCAAGCAGAATGATTTTCTTCAGTTTATTTATTTCTTAAACTTCCTAGTAATCTCCAAGAGGGTATCTCAACCATGCCCCATGCAATATGGATTTGTGATAGATAAATCCATATACTGTACATTCATGGTGGCTATTGAAAGACTATTTGTTGGATGATTTGCATAAGGTGATTTAGTGTGTTTTAATCTACTACACATCAGAAAAATAGCTTTCCCTTGCCTCTCCTTTCTTCACTGCCACCCCCACCCCACCCTTGGCTAGGTTTATTTATCCCTGCTTAACCTCTGTTGTAGGTAAGAAGACACTGTTAATCAGTGCTTGCAGTTGTGTAGACCTCTTAGAAACAGCATTCAAAACCTGCCAAAGCAAAAATGCAGAGAGGTAATCTACTGTAATCTTCTCAGTGCTGAAAACACTTTTGATTAAAATGATAAAGCATTTGGGGGGAAAAAGCATCTTCTATTATGGTGTTGTTGTAAAAATAAATATACTAAATTGGAAAGAGTAGGAAGATTTTTTTTTAAAAAAAGAAAGAAAAATATTTTCTAAAACTATTTATATTCATTTCATTACTAAAGGAGCCACCGATTTCTGCTTCCCACACCCAAGACTGCATTGTATAGAACAGCTTCTTTACATTTGTGTGGCCATATAAGGTTTCAGATATTGAATATTACCGAGTAGTATTTATTAATTTATTAATAGCTACATGTTAAATATCATATTTAAAATGTCCAAAGTGCTCAGCGGAATGGGGGGAAAAATCAATAGCCACAGGAAAGTGAGACATCTTACAAAAATCCCTCATGAAATGAATTTGCATGAAAAATGTGATGCCAGGGAAGGACTCTGTAGGGATATCAATAAACAGATTTCACAGTTCAATGTTAGTAACAGTGAAAGGACCTAATTCAGAATTCCAGACATCTAAAATTGGCCTCCAGGTCAATTCTATTTCAACAAATCTCAGACAACGGGTAATATCAGAGGTATCAAGGCAAGAATTGTTCCTCAAGATAATTTATCCTGTCATGCGGCTCTGTCCTATGTACATGATTTATTGTTCACCCACAATCAAAACAAAACCAGGACAACTCCCTGAATCTTCAGAGGGGAAATATGTGTCATTTAAGGTTCAAAATCACATACAGATAATCTTCAGCTTAAAATCAATCCTTTCAAATATGTTCACCTATACTTTTATATCTTTTCTTCTATTCTTTTCTTTACTTATATTATTACATATCTTTCTCTTCAATGTGTTTTATGTATTGGACAAAATAAGTAAGTAAGTAAGTAAGTAAGTAAGTAAGTAAGTAAGTAAGTAAGTAAGTAAGTAAGTAAGTAAGTAAATAAATACCTTCATTTAACAACTGTTCAAAGTTATAATGGCACTAAAAAGGGTAATGTTTGTTTGTTTGTTTGTTTGTTTGTTTGACTGACTTCTATGCCACTCAATCCCGAAGGACTCAGGGCGGCTTACAACAATATAAAAATTACAAAAACAAGACGTCAAATATAGTCTGCGGAGAGGGGCAGCATACAAGTCTAATAAATAATAATAATAATAATAATATTATTATTATTATTATTATTTTTAAAAAATTAAACTATAAAATCTTAATTAAAAAACATAATAACTAACCCATCAACATGAATACATAACATTCAAACAATATGGCCATGATAGTTGTTAAAAATTTATAACGTGCAACTGATCCTCACATTTATGACTTGCTGCAGCATTCCATGATCACATGATGTAGTGTGTTTTATATCCTTCTTGCTGTTTTACTGTTATTACTTTTTGTATTGTTTTTAAATTATTATTATTATTGTTGTTGTTGTTGTTGTTGTTGTTGTGATTATTGTGAGCCACCTAGAGTCCTATTGGAATTGGGTGGTATAATGAATGAATGAATGAATGAATGAATGAATGAATGAATAAAGGTGTAAATCAATATGCTTTTATAATGGTTGCACGTCCTGGAGTCATGTGATCACCATTTGTGAGATTCCCAACCTGCACGTGTCAAAAATAGGGCTGTGAAAATATCTACAGACCCCTCACACCCTGGATACAAATTGTTTCAACTCCTACCCTCAAAATGACGCTATAGAATTTAAAACTTCTTAATTTTGTGAGAGACTGAATTTTTCAAAAGAGGCTGACAAAATGCTGGTCCTTTGCAAGACAATTGGCAAGTTGATAGTTAGAAATAACCAAAGACATGCTTGAACATTTTCGATAAATCATCATTTGATGTTTTCAGAAGGTGACCTTTTTATTTCTTTGGCTTTCACTTGGCTGTGTCTTAATGAATGGATTATGATGGTCAGTTTGTAATACCATGAATGAAAGATTTAGGGTTTGTAATCTTAAGAACTCTGCTTGGCGCCAGTAGGCAAACAATGCTACACAACATATTGTCTTAGCGAGCTAAGCTTTCACTACTTACCTTCTCTCAAACAATACCAGTTTACTGACTACAAGACTCAGTTGGTTCAGAAGGTAGCATGTGTTTCCTATAGTTATTAGGAACATTTTTAACAAGACTATATTTTAAAAATGAACACAGAATTGTTTTATCTTTTAGATGCCATCACAAAAGAAGCACGTCAAAAAATAAGTTTTGAGGGAAAGGCCAAACCTGGTGACATAAACAAAAAAATTATAAAGGCTTGAGCTACTTTGTACTTTAAAATTATACCAAATTTATCTTTGAACATTATGTGAAATATTTTTAAAATGGTATTGTTTCATCAGTTTAAGAAAATAGTCCTTTGCAAATAGTTAATACTTGTGAGTTCAGCATATTGAATCCAAAATTTATTATAAGTCATGGGACTTGTTATGGATACTCATGTTTTAAAATAAGTATATGTGTGTGTATGTGTGTGTCTATTTGTATATATGTGTGCGTGTCTGTATAATATAATAATGTAAATATATGTATAATATTAATATGAAAGTACATTCTATACTATTCTGCACAGTGCTGATCAGCTTTGAATTATATAACAATTATTTCTTGGGATAAAATGTTTCAATCATGTTCAGATAATTGTCTGATAAACGTCTATGCATATCTGTATGGAAAACCAACCATGGACTATAAGCAACCTAAAATATAATTCTATATTTTATAGACGTATCCTGATTTTTAAAATATATGATTATATAAAACATCTGTATGTCAGAATTCAAATCAGATTGTGCCATCTAATTTCTGATATGGAGCATAAAAATGAATTCCTTCTAAAAAGGAATTGTATAGGATTACCTAATATTAGCATTTAAAATAGAAAGTATTGGATACAATCCTTTGAGATCT
Source organism: Erythrolamprus reginae (assembly GCF_031021105.1). Taxonomy (NCBI): domain Eukaryota; kingdom Metazoa; phylum Chordata; class Lepidosauria; order Squamata; family Dipsadidae; genus Erythrolamprus; species Erythrolamprus reginae. The sequence continues at coordinate 326,666,879 of NC_091951.1, read as the reverse complement.
CAAAATATTGATATCCTATTGAAATATTGACTCTGTAACTTTAAAAGTTGGAGAATAATATCTATTTTACTTAATTTAAATTAAATGTAAATAAATAAATGAATTAGACTTTTTTTTCATCTTTATCTACTGTTTCATCTTTATCTACTCCTTTTAGAAAGAAAGCCTCTGAGAGGTGGAGCGATCCTCTCCCCTTGACAAAACCTGCACATTCCTGATTTAAAATATTGAAAAGACAATGAGGAATGGTAATTATATGGTTATAAATGGGTTGAGACCTGCTTTAGTTATTCCTGCAATTAGTGGGGTTTTGTATCATTGCAAAAGCTATTGGATACATATCAGATACAGTCAGAGATTATGTTGCAAGTTTATGCCTTAATTGCACTCTCAGCTATATGACCCACTTTTTATTATACTGCTAAATGACAGACTTTGTGCTAAATAATAAGGATTTTATATTCATGGCACAGCAGAATTGTGTATTAGGCTCTTAGACAACCATCTGAGGACCAAATAATACATTTTAAAATCATGAGCCCTTTGTCACCTCATATTCAGGATCAAGATAAACAGGGGGCTAAACTTATTTTTATCCCTGTTTCAGAGGACAAGCCCATCTAAAATTTAAATTACTATGGTTACAGACTTCAGATACCGTTATAATGAAAAATAATGCTAAATAAATAAGGTGATGTTTTATTTCACTCTAGCATTGTTTTCTTCCAACAAACTGAAGTCTTATTCAATCCTTGCAGTATACTTTGATCTGAGCTATAAAACACTAATGCCACTTCACCCCAATGATGGCAGTGCAGATTATATAAAATAGAATAGAATAGAATGGAATTGAATGGAACAGAAGGGAACGGGATGGAACTAAACAGAGTAGAATAGAATTCTTTATTCGCCAAGTGTGATTGGACACACAAGGAATTTGTCTTTGGTGCATATGCTGTCAGTGTACATAAAAGAAAATATACCTGTGGGACCGCCTTCTGCCACATGAATCCCAGCGGCCAATCAGGTCCCACAGAGTTGGCCTTCTCCAGGTCCCGTCGAGTAAACAATGCCGTTTGGCAGGACCCAGGGGAAGAGCCTTCTCTGTGGCAGCCCTGACCCTCTGGAATCAACTCCCCCGGAGATTTGAATTGCCCCCACTCTTCCCGCCTTCCGCAAGATGTTGAAGACCTATCTATGCCGCCAGGCATGGGGGGACTAACTATCTTTCCCCACCACCACCACCTTTTTTCTGACTGTAATACATGAGAATGGCGTGATTGTTTTTAATATTTATGGGTTTTAAATTTAGGTTTGTATTTAATATTGGATTTGTATTCTGTATATTGCATTATTGTTGTTGTGAGCCACCCCGAGTCTTCGGAGAGGGGCGTCATACAAATCTAATAAATAAATAAATTTGTCAAAAATCATGATGTACAACATTTTATGATTGTCCTAGGGGTCAAAGAAGCAATGAGGAAACAATATTAATTTAAAAATCTTAAGGATACAAGCAACACGTTACAGTCATACTGTCATAAGTGGGAGGAAATGGGTGATAGGAATGATGAGAAAAAACCTGTAGTAATAGTAGTGCAGACTTACTAAATTGAATTAAGAAATCTGAGTTTTCAAAGCTAACTATACATCAAAGTTAGAATGTAGAAGGGATTGAGAAGATGAATGAATTTTCAACAGCTGTATTGTTACTTCATAATATAAAAATGGTACCCTAAGGAAAATAATAGAGTGTTTTAAAAATCAGGGTCTCTCTGCACAAAGAAATAGATTTATTTTTAGGGAATTTAAAATGTTTTTTTTTAAATAAACCCACATTTTCAAACAAACATAAGCATCACATTGTTCAAGCACACTAAAAACACAGGGATATCACCGTGCCAACAAAAATGTATGTAGTCAAGGCTAGGTTTTTCCCAGTTGCAATGCATGGCTGTGAAAACTGGATGATAAAAAAGGCTGAGTGCTAGAAAATGTCAGCCTTTGAACTATGGTGTTGGAGAAGACTCCTGTGAGTCCCTTGTACTATAAGGCAATAAAATTGGTCAGTCCTACAAGAGATCAACCCTGACTGCTCTTTAGAAGGCCAGATCCTGAAGATGAAACTCAAATATTTTGGCCACCAAATGAGAACGAAGGAATCACTGGAGAAGAGCCTAATGCTGGGAATGATTAAGGACAAAAGAAGAAAGGGACAACAGAGAATAAGGTGGCTGGATGGAGTCACTGAAGCAGTCAGTGTGAGCTTAAATAGACTCCAGGGGATGGTAGAAGACAAGAGGGCTTGGAGGAGCATAGTCCATGGGGTCACAATGGGTCAGACATGACCCTGCAACTAACAAAAAGAACAACATTTAGCAAGCATATAATAGTTGCGCCGGACAGGGAATGAAACTTGAACACAAGAGCTGGATGAAAAATGGGTCACTTTATTGATTACAGTAATAGACCTGTAGAGGGTGCTAAATGGGGTGAAAAAACCCTGAACAAAACATACTTGGGCAACCAATGGGCGAACTCCTAGCTTGGTAAGGGTGAAGCAAGCCCCGCCTTCACCCAAATTGAAAGCCACGCCCAGTGTGTGGGAGGGCTCACCTCCATGACCCGGAAGCGGAAGTGACGTAGATGAGCTCCAAGTGCTCCTCCCTCCCACCCCTCCGTCCATGGAGGAGGCGTGAGTTGTGAGACGAAGGAGCCCATCACCTTTTAACAGATGCCCAAGGGAGAACACACGGTTGCAACTGATACCCTTTCCACCCCATTTTTGCCAATAGTGACCAGATAAAGAAAATTCAATCAACCTATTTACAACGATACACCCCCTAACCCAATAAAAAACCTCACACCTGACCAGGATGGAGAAGGCGAAAAAACAATCCGAAATAAAGCTTCCAGACTGCCAAAAATTCCTTCTCGGCCCCAAAGGGCGACCTCTGCCAGACACCCTGGAGGGCGAGCCGGGAGCAAAGGGGCGAGGGGTGCAGACCCTGAAATACCCCTCCCCTCGCTCCCGGCGGCCCCTGTGAGCCAACCACAGCTCGTGGTGGTTCAGATGCTTGGCGCCCTGCCAATCAGCTGGGAGGCGGCGTCCTGCCCCTCCCAGCTGCGACGGACTTCCCGCCGGGGCGATTCTTCCCCCGGCTGGCCGGGCAAGCTGTTTTGCTGCCTAAAGCAGCGTGTGGGCGCGCCTGCGCTCTGCGCTGGCGCACCCAGCTGGGAGGCGGTGTTCTCGCCCCTCCCCGCCGGCGCAACTATTTACCGGGCGAAATCGCCCGGTCTCTTAATTTCCAGAGATCTACTTCTGGCACTAAACTATGAAAATTAAAGACACTGTAGAAACAATTTTTCTGTTAACTATACCAAGTCGAGAATATTTCAAATTGAGGCAGTAAAACTATCCTGAAAGATTTCTGGAAATTCTGAACAATTGCTGCATCGTTGCACTTGAAAATAAATACAATTTCTTCAAAGACACGAGGCAGAAATATGTGTACGTGCTCTCAGTGTGTGTTTTTGTGAGTGTGCATCATCAAAACAGAAGCATAGTTAAAATACAATAAAAATGATAAACTTCTATTTTATAACACAAAAGGAAGGCAATAGAAATTTCACCAAAAACCCCGTACTCTGCTTCTTTCTCTCTTTCATGTTTGTTAAAGTATGATTTAGAAAGAACATCATTCAATTAGCAAAGTATCTTTCATTTTGCCATCTTGAGTGCTTATGTAAACGCACCTCATGGAAGGAGTAAATGTCATTACGTATTATTGTATGGAGCGGGCAATTTATTTGAAGTTGCCTCTGCTTTGTGCAATCTAGTTTTCTGGTAGCTTGCAGTGATCAGAGATGGAATGCAACTGTTAATGTCCCCAAAAACCATCTGAGATAAATTTGGGATTTATTTTATCCTGCCTTGTATGTATGTGTACTCCTCAGTAAAAACTAATCCAGGTGTTAAATATAAAGCAGTTCTATAAATAAATAATATTTCTTCCTGAGTTGTCTTTCTCGATTGCTCCAGAGACACTACAATCCTTGGAAACATCAGACCCATTGTTCTTCTCAATGCACTGGAAGTGAAATTGAAATGTCTGTTTTACATGGCATTAATATTGTCCTGCATTATCCAGCCGCATCCTCCCCCACAATCAAGATCTTTATCCTTCTATGACATTTAATCACCAGTAAGCTCCATCTGGCAAAGATAAGTGAAAGCTGCCTGCTCACAGGTCCTATTTTTTTTTTTTCATGGCTTCTTATTGATCCAACCAGATTAATGATGAATCACTTTGGATTGTTTAATTGATTGAATTTCCATGCTGTCTGACTCTAAGGGCAACAACTTATATAATAAAACAGGAAACTTTATCAAACCATAAAACACCCGTAAAATAATCAAAAGATAAATACTAGATATAAGTACCATATTCAGGAATAATGACAACCTCCATCCGTTTGGTCTTTCAGCAGCTTCCTGGAGATGAGTAATGAGGGTGTTAGTTTAAGTTCAAGAGGGAAGATGCTTCAAAATAAAATGGGGAAGTATAAAAAAAGGGTTCCCCTACAGACACTTCCCCATTCTTTGAGTGGGGAAGGAGCATTCAAAAGAGTCTTCATTTAACAATTGTTGGGATCCCTTCTACAGTTGGTTAAAAAGAGAACAATTTGCTTAAATAATGAAATGAACTGTATATATTTGATTAGTTACAAATCTGGTATAAAACCTTTCCTCTTTTTTCCAATAGTTGTAAGAGATATTAGATATATAAATATGAAATATAGCTTTTAGTTTTAAAATCTCTATACCGTGATCTATTCAACGCTTGCTTTTATCTATCCATACTACCAATTTTGATGTAAGGTAATGAGCTACTAAATTTAAAACTAGTTCATATTCTTAACACAGCTCCACTGTACACTCACCCACCCTTTTCTTCCTTTCTGTTTTCTCTCTTCTCCTTTGTTTTTTTTTCTCTACTTTCTCTCTTTCCTTTCTTTGTAAGTCTATATGTTTACTGATTGTTGTATTTTTATATTCAGACATATCGTTCAAATTCACGATGTAATGCATTAGGTTTCAACTGTCAACTGTTATTATTGTCTTTTATGTATTTATTGTATACTTGTAAATAAAAACTTTTATTAAAAAAAGAGAGGTTGGGATGGATGCAATGGATTCATTAGATTGTCTTATGCAAGAAAACACTCTTGGTCGTACTTGGATGCAAAGCATATAGGACTTCAAAGATCAAAACCAATATTTTGAATTGTACCAAGAAGCTTACTGATAACCAATGCATCATCTCTAAAACACTTACGGTATTCTAAACAGCAACTCTGATTCACCAATGTGCCTTCTGTTCCCATGCAGATTTCCAAGGCAATTCCTTCAATGTAGTCAAAGACAATTAAGAACGTTCTTCACAGATTTATTGCTTGATGGCTTTTCCAGACACCTAGTGCAGGGGTAGGCAAAACTGGCTCTTCTATAACTTGTAGACTTCAATTCCCATAATTCCTGAGACAATCATGGTAGCTCAGGAATTCTGGGAGTTGAGGTCCACATGTCATAGAAGAGCCAACTTTGCATACCCCTGACCTAGTGGAAACGAAAAAAGAGGCATGTGTTCAGTGAAAACGGTTGAGAGATTAATTCATTTAGGAGCCTAAATCCCTTGACATAGTTTGGGGCTGTGGTCTGTGGAAGCCCTCCACAGGCAGTGCTGGGATTGTTGCAAGAAGGAATGTGTCTGGATTGTCCCAAATTAAGGAAGGCTTAATTCTCCCTAATCTCATTTTGAGATTCAGATTGATAGATCCAAAGATCTTCACTGGATGTATTTATGAAGATGTATTCTATTATAAAAATTATTTTGACTTTTTTGTTTATGGGTAGCCTTTAAATAAAAAACAGCATATATTTTATTATTTGACAGTTATATTGAATTTAATTATATTTATATTTAGTTTCCTTCCTGCTTTTTTATCATTCGCACTCTCTCCCCTAATCTCTAGAGAATTGTGAGATATTTTAGAACACATGAGAAATATGCAATCTAGAAACACAATAAATAGAAAAATAGAGAAAGAAAGAAAATAAAGAAAGAAAAAGAAAAAGAAAGAAAGAAAGAAAGAAAGAGAGGAAGGAGGGAAGGAAGGAAGGAAGGAAGGAAAGAAGGAAGGAAGGTGGGTGTCTTCCCTTTTCTTTCGATAAAAGTCTGTCCCGGATCACAGAGATAAAGGGTGAATGATATAATGATGAAATTATAAAATGATATAATGATACAAATAAATAAGACTGATAAAAATGATGAAATCTTAAAATTTGAGCTAAGTAACATTGAATTGCAAAAGATAAGAAAATATGGCTGTTATTATTTTCAACAAATTAATTATTTTTTGGTATTTTCTCACAAACGTAATAAAATATCAGTAGTCAGAATATATCCACCAAGAATACTTTGAACCTGCTTTCTACAATATACATGGATCTCTCTCTCTCTCTCTCACTCACACACATGCACACACACACACACACATACACAAACAAACAAACACACACACACACCATACCAAACATCTATCAATGCATAGATATAAGTTACAATCAATATCAGTTTAAGCAAACATTACCCTTTATTTGATGATGGTGAAAACTATCCATGTACGATATATTATGCTTTTTCAAAATTCAGATTGAATCTTTTTCTGTCCTTTACCATAATGTAGCTATTTTCATTCATATTTATTTATTCATTGTAATTATTATTTAGTGTTTATGCACAACCAACTATAGAAATTTCTCAAATGCAGTACTTGAATGTAGAGTATCATTACTGGATCTATCACACATTAGCAGTTAATGCAATTTTAAATCTCTATCTCTCTCTCCTTCTCCCTCCCTCCCTCTCCCTCTCCCTCTCTCTCTCTCTCTCTCTCTCCCTCCCTCTCTGCTTGGAAGGAGAGAGAGAGAAAAATAAGAATTGGGCACAATAGGAAAATATAAAAGTTGAGGTGGCTCAGGGATGGGCTGCTGCCTGGACCGGGGGGGGGGGGGCGGCAGGGAGGTATAAAAAATGGAGCTCCATCCCAGAGCACCAAATTTGCACCGAATGATGTTGAAAGAAAATGCAGGGCGTTCCCTTTGGGCAGCCTCTGCGTTCTTCCCGAAAGCACTTAAAAACCCCAAAGCCGGTGATTCTGTTACAAACGATAAGATCTGGAATTAATTCTATGTGATCTGGGTTTCTGCCTCACCAACCTTTCCGAATGGTTATAGTATTCTCTAGAACAGAGGTCTTTTACAGCTGGCTGGGGAATTCTGGGAGTTGAAATTCACAAGTCTTAAAGTTGCCAAGTTTGGGGACTCCCCACTCTAAAAAATAACATGAATAATGCTTGAAACCTAATGTTTTGCCAGAAACCTTCATTTTGTTTGGTAGTCTGCAGGAAGGAGGGTTAAGACTATTATGTGGAATGGAGCATTTTGGGGTTATTCACTTAGGCTGTGAAAGTAGCAAGGAACACTTTAGATTGTTGCCTTTAAGTAAGTGATTATTTTGTGAGTGGCCATTTTAATCACGAAGGCACCTTTATGACAATGCTCAAAATGTGCTTTCAAAACTCTAAGTGAGATGTTTCTGTCATTTTACTGTTCTATAGCTACTCACTTCTAGGATGTGGGTGAATTCAATGACCTGCTTGGTTTGAGTCCATTGATATGGGTATTGTTTTGAGGTTCTTGGAAAATCCTTGGTCAAGTCACATGATCGTCAAACTATTCCTACCTAGTCACATGGCCAACAAGCCACACCCACAAAATAAGCCACACGCACAGTGTGGTAGTAAATATTTTGGTAGCCCTTCACTGAGGTGGCTTGCCATATAGAGAATGAAAAATAAGAAGATAATCATAAACCAAATTAAGGACAGAAGGGTGAATGAGTTGAAAAGGAGGAGAAAATTGGGAAAGTCATGGTTGGATAATGTTGATGAGATCCATGAGAAAGGAGAAATTCCCTGGCAGAACAATTAATCAGGGGAACAACTTGCCTCCAGAAGTTGTGAATGCTCCACCATTGGAAATTTTTAAGAAGAGATTGCATAACCATTTGTCTAAAATGATATAGGGGTTCCTGCCTGAGCAGGGGGTTGGACTAGAAGACCTCCAAGGTCCCTTCCAACTCTTCCATTCTATTCTATTCTACTCTATTCTACTCTATTCTATTCTATAGAAAGTGGTGAGACATAACAAAATATACTGTATTTAGTGGTCAAATAAATATGATGGAAATAGGGATGGTTTGCAAGGGAAGACAGGTCTGAAGAGGCGCTAATAGATGCTACAAAACCTTAAAATTCATTGTAGATGAAAAGCAAATGATACATTTTGAAAATACATATCATTTATCTAGAATATAACTACATCTTCATAGTCACAGTATAAAATGCCTTTAAAAAAAAACAGTGAGTAGTTTCTTTGCTGACTCAGGGACAAAAATAAAAACTGTCAGTTGATTGTATAAAAATTGAAGGAGCTCCGTTTAAAAATAAACAATGTGGGCCGTGATCAATTTTTATAATAATAAGTTTGTTAATGGAGTCTTGTCCTTTGGGCTGAAAAGTGCTCTTTGAACAAACTGCCACAAATTACATCCTTTTATATTTCTAAAATATTTGCTTCCTTTCCAGAATTGGCTTCTGTTTCAGCTGCTGTTGTAGCACTTCTTTTTAAAAAGCCAAAAATGACTTGTAGCCTCACTCTGTATCAGGCACTAGATAGTGAATGCAATGGCTTCATGGGGTCATAGAATCAAATGGGTTTGATTAAAGACTGAAGCTGCTGGAAGTAAATTAAGACCCACATTGTTGTCAGTTCTGCACAAAAACAAAAAAAGAAAGGTTTTGTCTTTAACATGAGAGTTAATGATGTATTGCAGTTAAAAGCACAGGGCTAAAAACCAGGAGCTCTTGTCCTGCCTTAGAAAGAAAGCAGCTGGGTGACTTTGAGCCAGTCATTCTCTCTCAGTTCTAGGAAGGAAATGGACTTGAAGGCTATAAAAATACATGCATTCATACATAGTATTGTGGTTAGCTCTGGCCCTGCTCCTGCCCCAAGGACTATGGATGTGGGGGAGACATCCACATGCTGCAGGCCTGTTTTGCCCCCGGTGGAATCTGCTGATGAAGGCTCCTCTGACCAAGAAGACATGAGTGACAGGGAAGAGGAGAGTGTGGCAGACAGCTCAGAAGGAGATCAATTATCTCTCTCCTCCTTGGATTCAGAACAAGAGTTAATGATACAGCCACACATGAGGAGAGCGATGCATAGGCAACAACAACTGAGATATTATTATCAAAGAAAATGAGGCCACCTGTGGTTGGGTGGGGCTGTGGTAATTAGTGAGGCTGCTATAAATAGCAGCCTGTGGGTTTGGCCATTGTGGAGGATTATCTGATTGTTGTGTTTCGTGCCTGCTTTGCTGACTTTGACTTTTTGTGTGCTGATTTTTCCCCGCTTTGAAACTAAACCAGAGCAAAGTGTGTTTCACTTTGTGAAAGAAGAAGGACTGTGAATTGCCTCACAGCTGCAAGCTAAGTATCACAGAACTGATAAGGGACTTGTACAAATTACCAGTTTGTTTGGAGACGAGTGCTCTTTGCTATACCAAAAGAGGGCTCGGTTTAAGTGAATTTTCATTATAAAGAACATTGTTTTGAATTTTCAAATGTGTGTGTGTCTGAAATTTGTACCTGTGAATTTTTGGGAGGATTCTACCAGAGAGCCCGACAGAACACATAGATTCTCAATGCATCAGCAATCATCCAAAGATTGGTCAAGCTTTAGATCAGAACCTGTACTCACTCAAATATATGGGCAGACTCTTAAATCCAGATTAATATCTTCTGTCCATCTGACACCAATGTCAATCTTTTGAGGTAGGCCAATTCAGGAAACAGGCACCAGGAGAATTTGCTATAAGGCAAAATGAATCTTGAAAGCCCGACAGAGATTCTCTGTCACCAACCCCTTTCTTATACCAAAGACAAGACAATACAGTGGTACCTCTACCTAAGAATGCTTCTACTTATGAACTTTTCTAGATAAAAACCAGTTGTTCAATATTTTTTTGCCTCTGCTTAAGAACCATTTTCCACTTACAAACCCGACCCTCTGAAACTGTACCCAGAAAAGGCAGGGAGAAGCCTCCGTGGGGCCTCTCTAGGAATCCCCTTGGGAGGAAACAGGGCTGAAAAAGGTGGGGAGAAGCCTCTAGGAATCTCCTGGGAGGAAGCAGGGTCAGAAAAGGTAGGGAGAAGTCTCTAAAAATCTCCTGGGAGGAAACAGGGTCGGAAAAGGTGGGGAGAAGACTCCATGGGGCCTCTCTAGGAATCTCCTGGGAGGAAACAGGGCCTCCCCAATCGTACACATTATTTGCCTTTACATTGATCCCTATGGGAAAAATTGCTTCTTCTTACAAACTGTTCTACTTAAGAACCTGGTCATGGAATGAATTAAGTTCGTAAGTAGAGGTACCACTGTATTCAGTTTCTTTCTCATTTTCCTTCTACTTTTCAGGGAAAAGCTAATGTTGAAATTATGGTGACTGCATACCTTCTTCAAAACGATCTCTGAAATCCTTTACAATAGAAACATAATGAAGGTCCTTCCTAGATAATGAAAGTTCAACCTGCTGGTATTGAAAATATTTGTATTTGAGCTAGCATAACTTTGGTTGCCATCCATAAGAAATGATATTTTGGAGGTCTTTAATACATGGAATCCAAGAGCATCTGGACTATACAAGAAGCTTCAAAGAAATCCTTGCAGTTTTGGGAGCAGGAAAAAAAACATTACCTTTTATTAATCCATTTACAATCAAGTATCATTTCCCTGCAAGCTTCATTATTTCTTCCCTCTTCAGCCAAGAACAAAAATAAACCTCGGGAATAATCAACAAGCGTAAAAGTTTTAACTACAGAATATTTAATACCACTAATGTAAAATCTAGTTTACTGAGAAAACTCTGATAGGTGCATAGAGCATCCGGCCTCCAACAAGTTATTCCAGGTAGAAAATTTATTAATCCTCTAGGGCTGTAAAATTCATGGGCCATGGGTTGGATGTGTCACACATTGGCCACAGCTACACCAGGTTTAGCAAAGGGGGGGGGGGAGTTACGATATATCACGTGATGACATCATGACAACACGACTTCACATCTCTGCTCTAGTGGACCACTTGTAGAGTTGGGGGTTAAGTTTAACTTTGTCAATTCTGCAGGTCTGTTCTTGAGAGAACATGGTATAAAGACACATGGAATATCACAATGTTTTCAGAGTTCCATCTCTTCATTCTAAATTTATTTGCCATTCCCAACTGTTGATTCATAACAGCCCAAACAATAAAGATGTCCATTCAAGAAAGGTGATCTGAGCATATAAAACAAGTTTTACTTTTATGCACAGTTCTGAAAACCCCAACTATGGCTCCACAGTAGAATAAGCATGGATGGATGGATGGATAGAAACATTGAAGACTGACGGCAGAAAAAGACCTCATGGTCCATCTAGTCTGCCCTTATAATATTTTTTGTATTTTATCTTAAGATGGATATATGTTTATCCCATGCATGTTTAAATTCAGTTACTGTGGATTTACCAACCACGTCTGCTGGAAGTTTGTTCCAAGGATCTACTACTCTTTCAGTAAAATAATATTTTTTATTTATTTTATTTATTACTTAGATTTGTATGCCGCCCCTCTCCGAAGACTCAGGGCGGCTCACAACACGTGAAAACAAATCATAAATAATCTGACAATTTAAAATATTTAAAGATTTAAGAAAGACCCCATATACTAACAGACATACACACAAGCATACCATATATAAATTAACATGCCCAGGGGGAGATGTTTCAGTTCCCCCATGCCTGACGGCAATGTTGCCTTTGATCTTTCCCCCAACTAACTTCAGATTGTGTCCCCTAGTTCTTGTGTTCACTTTCCTATTAAAAACACTTCCCTCTTGAACCTTATTTAACCCTTTAACATATTTAAATGTTTCGATCATGTCCCCCTTTTTTCGATCATGTCCCCCCCTTTTCCTTCTCTCCTCCAGACTATACAGATTGAGTTCATTAAGTCTTTCCTGATACGTTTTATGCTTAAGACCTTAAGTGGTATAAAGACACATGGAATATCACAATGTTTTCAGAGTTCCATCTCTTCATTCTAAATTTATTTGCCATTCCCAACTGTTGATTCATAACAGCCCAAACAATAAAGATGTCCATTCAAGAAAGGTGATCTGAGCAAATAAAACAAGTTTTACTTTTATGCACAGTTCTGAAAACCCCAACTATGGCTCCACAGTAGAATAAGGATGGATGGATGGATGGATGGATGGATGGATGGATGGATGGATGGATGGATGGATGAGTGCTACACTCAATGCTTGATAAGATAGATGGAAATGTGTTATTGAATACTATAGATGTGATTGTGTTACATACATTTTAAGTGTACAGTATTTATATAATACTTTCATATTCAAGGTAGCTCTGATCAGAAGAAATGAATATGTAATAAAACATATCAATATTCACCAGTGATCAGTAAAATTCAAAATATGTAAACCCAGTTTCAAAAAAAGAGTATGATTTCAGATATTAATGATATTTCAGATATATGGATGCTCAGCAACATTAATAATCCTAAATTCTGATGATCCCGCTAGTGACTTGAAACAGTAATCAAGTTCAAATCTTTTTGGCCAGATAGAAATACATCCAACAGAAGGACATTCATTTTTTGTTGGTTTTTAGTTAGTTTTAACACAACAAGATAAATACTGGATATTAATTTTATAATCACTGGTACAGCTAGAATATCTTAAGCCCTGGACCTTATAAAATGCAATAACAGGTACTGTCAATTATAGCAACAGTGTCTCCCTCAAATGCAGCTGTGAAGAATATTCATAAAGAATATCCATTAAATGTTCTTGTCAACAGTTTGAAAGTGATTTCAAACTATGGTTTACTATCAATAATATTACTTGGTGGTTTACTATTTGTTAGTGGTTTACTATTAATATACGGTATATTGGTTACTATTATCAATGTCAACTCTGCAGGCCTATTCTGGAGAGAACCTGGTATAAATACATACAGAATATCACAATGTTTTCAGAGTGGTTTACTATTGTATTAACATACACTGCTCAAAAAAATAAAGGGAACATTTAAACAACACAATATAACTCTAAGTAAATCAAACTTTTGTGAAATCAAACTGTCCACTTAGGAAGCAACACTGATTGACAATCAATTTCACATGCTGTTGTGCGCATTCAATTTTGTACAGAACAAAGTATTCGATGAGACTACTTCATTCATTCAGACCTAGGGTGTGTTAGTATTCCCTTTATTTATTTTTTTGAGAAGTATATATTATTTGGAAACTATTTTGTCACAGAAAATAATATATTTTACAAAAAAAAGTAATAAAGAGTGTATATTATTATAATGGTATACATCTTAAGAACTAAAAAATTCTTGTGCTGGCATCAGCTCCTGGGAAGATTGTAGATCAGAACTGAAAGAAGATTAGATACTATGAAATATCTAATCTTTACCACGATATGGTAAAATTTCAGAAATTTGCACAGATTTTTCAAGAACAATTCTTGCTAGAATACGATTTCCATATTTTGACTGTAACTTATATAACACTTGATGGGAAGGTTGTTAAATTAATGTATCCTCATCTCAGCAAAGCATTGATAATCACACCTGTGAAAAAAATTCTTAGAATTCAGTTTATGTTGCATCCGTAAAAATATGGTTTCCATGTGGTACTGTCTTTGAGAATTATTCAGAGAAGGGCAAAGGGGAATAGCAGGAACTAGATCCTACAAAACCACTGTAGGAATTGATCAATATAGACTGGGGAAGAAAAAAGCGAGGGGAGGTATGATAACTCTCTTAAGATAACTGAAAGGAGAAGGTCAAGACCTGTTTTCTGTCTTTCCAGAGTAAAGGTCATGGAATAATGGATTGAAGTTTCAGGACAGGCAGATTTTAAATGGTGATAAAGAAAAAGAAAGACTTCCTAATAGTAGGAGCAGTTTGACAATGGAATCAATCACCCAGAGGGATGATGGGCTTCCTTTCATTGAATGTGTTAAGCAGAGGCTAGAAATTTAATTGTAGGGAATACTTTATTTTAGATTTCTGCTCTGAGCAGGAGATAGGATTCCCTGACCTTAAAGCAGTGTTTCTCAATAATTTTCTGTTATGCCCCCCCCCCACCAAGTAAACATTTCACACACACACACCCAACTCTCCCCCTGGATGATTGTTTGCAATATTCACCACATTTTTACTGAAAATCTCAAGTGGCTTATCAGCGTGATTAGGGTGCAACGCGTTTAAGTGACACCTTAATTTGTTTGGATTCATTCATTCATTCATTCATTCATTCATTCATTCATTTATTTATTTATTAGATTTGTATGCCGCTCCTCTCCGGAGACTCGGGGCGGCTAACAGCAACAATAAACAGTGTACAATAGTAATTCAATACTAAAAACGATTAAAAACCCATTAATATAAAAACCAAACATACATACATATATACCATGCATAGAATTGTAAAGGCCTAGGGGGAAAGAGGATCTCAATTCCCCCATGCCTGACGGCAGAGGTGGGTTTTAAGTAGCTTACGAAAGGCAACATACTGCCAACATTTTTAGACACAGTAAACATACCGGTCTTTTCTCATCTCCTACCATAATCACAGTGAAGCCAATGACTACATACACTTAGTCATATTTCCTCATCTTAGCTTTCAGGAGACTTACCTTTGTCTCATTATCTCCATCTCTCTCCTCCTTTCTTTTCATCCCTGTTAAATATTTTCCATGGTGTCTCTTAAGGGTTTATTATATGTACTTCATATCTCCTACTCTATGCTGTGGGCTATTGTTTGGTGCAAAAAGAACCACTACTCCCTGCGGCACAAAAAGTGTGTTCCTCAGAGTCACGCACCTCCCCCATGGTCATTGCTCCGCACTCCCCCAGGGGGGCCCACCCGACTATTTGAGAAACACTGCCTTAGAGGCATCTTCAACATCAATGCTTCTACATATGAGGCCATTTTTTCCATGCCTATAACAATTCAGTGAAGTGGTGGGTGTGATGTGCCGGTGCCTGGAAGTTGGAAGGATCTGGATGGGGGCCAACAGGCTCAGATTCAACCCAGACAAGACCAAGTGGCTGTGGGCTTTTCCTCCTAAGGATTCTTCGATCTGTCCATCCATTATTCTGGGGAAGGGGGGAAACATTGTCCCCCTCAGATAGGGTTCGCAACTTGGGTGTCCTCCTGGACCCACAGCTGAGTTTTGACCACCACCTTTCGGCTGTGGCCAGGGGGACTTTTGCCCAGGTTTGCCTGGTTTACCAGTTGCGGCCCTACTTGGACCAGGAGGCTCTCCGCATGGTCACTCAGACCCTCATCACCTCCCGTCTTGATTATTGCAATGCGCTCTACATGGGGCTACCCTTGAAAAGTCTCCGGAGACTGCAAATAGTCCAAAATGCAGCCACAAGAGCTATCATAGGTATACCTTGCTACATCCATATAACACCTTTGCTCCGTGAGCTGCACTGGCTTCCTATTAGTCTCCAGGCACAATTCAAGGTGTTGATTATTACCTATAAAGCCCTATATGGCTCAGGGCCAGACTATCTATGGGACCGTCTCTTGCCACATACCTCCCAGAGACCAATAAGAGTCCACAGAGTTGGCCTCCTCTGGGTCCCATCGAGTAAGCAATGCAGGTTGGAGGGACCATGGGGGAGGGTCAATGGAACCAACTACCACCTGATATCCATCCTGCTCCCACCCTAATGGCCTTTCATAAGGCCACAAAGACCTGGCTCTGTCGACAGGCCTGGGGGCAATAAATTTACTTCCAACTCTTGATGGCCAACTCTATGAACGGTGTGCATGTGTATGATTGTGAGTGCCTTTTTTAAATAACTATTTAATGGGGTTTTAGTTTTAGTTTTAGATAATATTCGACTTCTTTTTTAGATTAGATTAGATTAGATTTATTGGATTTATATGCCGCCCCTCTCTGCAAACTCGGGGCGGCTCACAACAATAATAAACAGTACATAATAACAAATCCAATGCCCACCAATCTAATTACAATTTAAAATTAATAAATTCATAAAACAGTCCCAATATATATAAAAAACAGGCACACAGTCAATCAATCAAATGGCAAAACAACATGGGCAAGGGGGAGATGTTTTAGTTCCCCCATGCCTGATGGCAGAGGTGGGTCTTAAGGAGTTTACGAAAGGCAGGGAGGCTGGGGGCAATCCTAATCTCAGGGGGGAGCTGATTCCAGAGGATCGGGCCCCCCACAGAGAAGGCTCTTCCCCTGGGTCCCGCCAGATGGCATTGTTTAGTTGACGGGACCCGAAGAAGGCTGACTCTGTGGGAGCTAACCGGTCGCTGGGATTCGTGCGGCAGGAGGCAGTTCCGAAGATATTCTGGTCTGGTGCCATGAAGGGCTTTATAGGTCATAACCAACACTTTGAATTGTGACCGGAAACTGATCAGCAACCAATGCAGACTGCAGAGTGTTGGAGTAATATGGGCATACTTAGAGAAGCCCATAATTGCTCTCGCAGCTGCATTCTGCACGATTATTGCGTTGTATCTATTTATATTGTATTTTTATTATTGTTGTAAGCCACCCTGAGTCCTTTGGGATTGAGCGGCATAGAAGTTGAATAAATAAATAAATAAATAAAATATTTTTTAATTTTTTAAAAAAAGTATTGCATTGAGCACAGGCAGCTGATTAGAGCTTGGGATGAGAGTATCTGGACTGTCAATGGATATGTCGGCTACTAGCAATGGCCATTATTCATATTGAGTTATTTGGAGGGGACTTTAACGCTCTGCACTTCACTATCTTGTTTTGAAGTTAAACATTGCTTACATTATGAATAGAAGCTTGTGTTTCCATGCTTTGGCATATACAATATTTGTCCAGACTATCTTTTGAGTAGTCCATTCTGAACTATTGTTTGTCTTTATTTATTTCCATCATTCCATAATGCATTTGATCAGAAATATTCCTTTGATTTCATTAATCCAGGTTCATATAATATATACTGCTCAAAAATATAAAGGGAACACTCAAATAACACATCCTAGGTCTGAATGAATGAAATATTCTCATTGGATACTTTGCTCTGTGCAAAGTTGAATGTGCACAACAGCATGTGATTGTCAATCAGTGTTGCTTCCTAAGTGGACAGTTTGATTTCACAGAAGTTTGATTTACTTGGAGTTATATTGTGTTGTTTAAGTGTTCCCTTTATTTTTTTGAGCAGTGTATTTGGGTATGAATTGATTGCAATGAAATCAGTCTCAGCACAACGTAGGCAAACTAGTTTGGAAAGAAAAGTCCTTTTGATGGTATCGCAGGCTCTAAAAACAATTGGGCATGTCTAAAATGCTTGCAACCCTTGAAAACACTGGGCCAACATTTGAACAAATATGTAGGGAATTTTCTTTGCAAAAAGGCAGCTTGCAGATTCCGATGACCAGTTGCATATTGGTTTTGTGGGATTTGAGCTTGTTTTTGAAAGCTCTCAAACAACATTTTGCTAGATGCTAAATGCAGTCAAGTCTGGGGAGAAAATAAGCATTCTATAACACACAAAAGAATCAAATTTTGACCACTTTATTGCCTAAAGTTGTGCCTGAATTACATGCTCAGCAAGTCCTAGAATTATTTTCTGTTATTTAATAAATAAAAGAAGGAAGGACAAAAGCAGAATTTTGGAAAAGGCGATTGAGGGAAAAAAAGACCACTGAAGATATAGTCACAAACAGAGCCATCCATTAGAGCTAAAATCACATTAATTTCATTTCTTCAGCTTGGGACTTTTTTTTCTTCTTCTAGGTAATGGAAGGAAGATGCCATTACTAGATCATATTAAGTAAAACCGAAGTAATTCTGAATGTGCCAAGCGTCAGGGAAATTACAAGATTCAGGCAGTTCAAATAAGTATAAAGATTTATTTCAAGCTTAAGCTCTCTAGAAGAATCTGAACTACTAGCATAAGGGGAATTAAGAAGACATTCAAGGTAGACTGAACTTAGACCTCGTGGGACTCATGACCGATGATGCGTTTGACCCCTCCTTCAGGCTCAGCTTGGTTATTTCCTACACGTATGAACGTTAGGTTTGCCTGCTGAAATGAGGAGTAGGAGCTAGATATTAAGTCAAAAGGAAGGAAGGAAAGAAGGAAAGAAGGAAAGAAGGAAAGAAGGAAAGAAGGAAAGAAGGAAAGAAGGAAAGAAGGAAAGAAGGAAAGAAGGAAAGAAGGAAAGAAGGAAAGAAGGAAAGAAGGAAAGAAGGAAAGAAGGAAAGAAGGAAAGAAGGAAAGAAGGAAAGAAGGAAAGAAGGAAAGAAGGAAAGAAGGAAAGAAGGAAAGAAGGAAAGAAGGAAAGAAGGAAAGAAGGAAAGAAGGAAAGAAGGAAGCTAAATTGATTGCTCAATATATTATTATTATTATTATTATTATTATTATTATTATTATTATTATTATTAATTAGATTTGTATGCCACCCCTCTTTGTAGACTCGGGGCGGCTCACAACAATAATGAAACAATGTACAACAAATCTAATATTTAAAAGTAACTAAAAACCCCTTATTTAAAAAGCAAGACATATACACAAACAAACCGTGCATAAACTATATAGGCCTGGGGGAGATGTCTCAAATCCCCCATACCTGATGGCAGAGGTGGGTTTTAAGGAGTTTACAAAAGGCAAGGAGGGTGGGGGCAATCCTAATCTCTGGGGGGAGCTGGTTCCAGAGGGTCGGGGCCACCACAGAGAAGACTCTTCCCCTGGGTCCCACCAGATGACATTGTTTAGTCAACGGGACCCGGAGAAGGCCAACTCTGTGGGACCTAACTGGTCGCTGGGATTCGTGTGGCAAAAGGTGGTCCCGGAGATATTCTGGTCCGATGCCATGAAGGGCTTTACATATGGCCATACATGTTTATTTATTTTTATTTATTTCATTTAATTGTTTTGTCAAGTACATATTGGTTGTATACAAAGATATAACAATATTTATATACATGATATAACAATATTTATATACATGATACTAGTAAAAGAGAAACAGTTGGAAGATACTCTGATGTACTTGTGCATGCCCCTCTTAGGAATCGGGAGATTCTAAGAATTTACACAGTTTACACTTTATAATGTAAATTTACAATTTACAATTTACACAGTGCCAAATAAAAGAAAATGATCAAAGAGGTCTAAACTTTGTATTTGATTTAGGAAAATTATTATATCAATTTATGTAGAAATGTAAACCTGTCAATAGATGGTTTCCGGTCATGATTCAAAGTGTTTGTCATCACCTATAAAGCCCTTCATGGCACTGGACCAGGGTATCTACGAGACCGCCTTCTGCCGCACGAATCCCAGCAACCAGTTAGGTCCCACAGAGTTGGCCTTCTCTGGGTCCCGTCGACTAAACAATGTCATCTGGCAGGACCCAGGGGAAAAGCCTTCTCTGTGGCAGCTTGGAATCAGCTCCCTCCAGAGATTAGGACTGCCCCCACCCTCCCTGCCTTTTGTAAACTCCTCAAAACCCATCTCTGTCGTCGTCTGGGGGAACTGAGACATCTCCCGCTGCCTATGTAGTTTTTGTACATGATATGACTGTATGTATATTTTTATATATTGGAGTTCCTTGCTTTTTAGACTTCTTAAATGTACTATTGTTATTTTAGATTCTAACTATTAGATTTGTCATTATATATTGTTTTTATCACTGTTGTGAGCCGCCCCGAGTCTACGGAGAGGGGCGGCATACAAATCTAATAAATAATAATAATAATAATAATAATAATAATAATAATAATAATAATAATAATAATAATACATATTTGCTCAAACATTTTGCAATCTGGAACCTTGTACCCCCTTCAATAGAAGCAGCTCGGAGAGGTGGCTGATGTAGCAGATGGCCAGGAGATGTACCCGGCACCCTGCCTGCTCGAGCCGCCTCACTCCCAATCTGGCTGCGGCAGGGCGGCTCGAGCAGGCCCAAGTGCACTAGAGTGCCTTCCGTCCCCTGTCCTATTGCTCTCCTATATCTCCTATACCTTTCTTCTATTCCTATATCTCTTCTTCTATTCTTTCATTGGTATGTTCTATTACTATATCTTCTCTTCTATTCTTTCTTAGATTTATTTTACTACGAGTATCTCCTCTATAACCTTCATCATGTATTTTACTATGTGTATATAGATATATACCCACTAAAACCTTCATTGTGTATTGGACAAAATAAATAAATAAAAATAAATAAATAATAAATCTCCTGGCCGAGCCAGCATGAGAAGTAGCTTGAAGAGGTGGCCACCACCAGCCAGACCCGCCCACCAGGCCCACCCTGGAGCATTTTTTCCTGCTGGCTTCCGCTGGCTCTCGGCTGGAACTGACAGCCGCCGCCATGCCTCGCAGGACCCAGGCCCACATGCACAGGAAATTGAAGTGTGCGTGAGCGAACTTCTTCCCCCGAGCGCTCCAGTAGGCCGCTAATGGCTGCACTTTACTGGGGATACCTGTATAAATGTTCTTTTTAGCCCAAACCTGATAGTAATATACACCTATGCACTTGAAAGCTTTTCTCCAGAAAACTATGAGGGGAAAAAATCTGATAATTTATTTTTATTAGTTGCCTAATCAGAACTCTCATATAAAAAAATGATTCATTTTGGAACTCTTAATTTGATCTGTACATAATGAAGCCAGAAATGATACTAAAATCCTGTAAAAAATAAATAAATTGAATCTAGCTAAAAGAATGTCTTAGCATATTGACCTTTTTTCATCCGTTGGGACACATGTTTCGGTACTCATCCCAACAGGCAAAAATGTCAACCACAAATGTTGCAGTTTTATTTGTGGAAAAAAGCAACCCAAAGCTATGAAGAAAAATACTTTCCGCAGAGCAATTCCACACAATGAAAACGTGAGGTCTGAGCACTCTGAAAAACCTGTTTCCAATTTGTCGTTGTTGAAGTGTGATCAAAATTTGGCAGGCAATTTATAAGAGATGGAAAGCAGATTTAGCAATCCATATAGTTTTCCTGAATAATGACATGACATAAGGAAGTACAACAAATGAGAGGATACTATAGGAGGTTCCTGAAGCTGGAAAAAGACTGTAGGGCATATTTAGAAACATAGAAACATAGAAGACTGACGGCAGAAAAAGACCTCATGGTCCATCTAGTCTGCCCTTTTACTATTTCCTGTATTTTATCTTGCAATGGATATATGTTTATCCCAGGCATGTTTAAATTCGGTCACTGTGGATTTCCCAACCACGTCTGCTGGAAGTTTGTTCCAAGGATCTACTACTCTTTCAGTAAAATAATATTTTCTCAAGTTGCCTTTGATCTTTCCCCCAACTAACTTCAGATTGTGTCCCCTTGTTCTTGTGTTCACTTTCCTGTTAAAAACACTTCCCTCCTGAACCCTATTTAACCCTTTAACATATTTAAATGTTTCGATCATGTCCCCCCTTTTCCTTCTGTCCTCCTGACTATACAGATTGAGTTCATTCAGTCTTTCCTGATACGTTTTATACTTAAGACCTTCCACCATTCTTGTAGCCCGTCTTTGGACCCGTTCAATTTTGTCAATATCTTTTTGTAGGTGAGGTATTTTTGTTTGTTTGTTTGTTTCTCTGTTTGTTTAATAATAATAATAATAATAATAATAATAATAATAATAATAATAATAATAATAATTTATTAGATTTGTATGCTCCCTTCTCCGAAAACTCGGGATGGCTCGCAACAACATAAACAGTGTACAAATCCAATTTTTAAAAATACAATTTAAAACTCTTATAATAAAATAATCACACAATCCAATCAAACCATACACCAACCTCGACAATTGGTGGGTGTTAATTTCCCCATGCCTAGTGCCAGAGCTGAGTTTTTAATGACTTATGAAAGGCGAGGAGGGTGGGGGCAGTCCTAATCTCTGGGGGAGTTGGTTCCATAGGGCCGGGGCCGCCACAGAGAAGGCTGTTCGCCGGGGTCCCACCAGATGACATTGTTTAATCGACAGGATCTGGAGAAGGCCAACCCTGTGGGGACCTAATCAGCCGCTGGGATTCGGGCGGCAGAAGGCAGTCTCGGAAGTATTCTGGTTCGATGCCATGTAGGGCTTTATAGGTCATAACCAACACTTTGAATTGTGACCGGAAATTGATCAGCAGCCAGTGCAGGCCACGGAGTGTTGATGAGACATGGGCATATCTGGGGAGGCCCATGATTGCTCGCGCAGCTGCATTCTGCACAATCTGAAGTTTCCAAACACTCTTCAAAGGTAGCCCCATGTAGAGAGCATTACAGTAGTCAAACCTTGAGGTGATGAGGGCATGAGTGACTGTGAGCAATGACTCCCAGTGCAAATAGGGCCGCAACTGGTGCACCAGGCAAACCTAAGCAAACGCCCTCCTCGCCCTAGCTGAAAAATGGTGCACTAATGTTAGCTGTGGATCGAGGAGGATGCCCAAGTTGTGGACCCTCTCTGAGGGGGTCAATAATCCCCCCCAGGGTAATGGATGGACTGATGGAATTGTCATTTGAAGGAAGAAACCACAGCCACAGTCAGGGTTGAGTTTGAGCCTGTTGACCCCCATCCAGACCCCAACAGCCTCCAGGCACTGGGACATCACTTCCACTGCTTCACTGACTGGACATGGGGTGGAGATGTACAGCTGGGTATCATCAGCGTACAGATGATACCTCATCCCATGCCCTTGGATGATCTCACCCAGCGGTTTCATGCAAATATTAAATAGCAGGGAGCAGAGGACCGACACCTGAGGCACCACACAAGGGACTAAACTAGAGGTCGACCACTGAACCCCCACTAACACTGACTGCTACCGACCGGAGAGGTAGGAGGAGAACCACTGCAGAACAATGCCTCCCACTCCCAATCCTTCCAGCTGGCACAGAAGGATACCATGGTCAATGGTATTGAAAGCTGCTGAGAGGTCAAGAAGCACCAGGACAGAGGACAAGTCCTTGTCCCGGGCCTGCCAGAGATCATCCATCATCGTGACAAAAACAGTTTCTGTGCTGTAGCCGGGCTTGAATACTGACTGCTGACGGCCTAGATAAGTGTTTGTTTGTTTGTTTGTTTGTTTGTTTGTTTGTTTGTTTTGTTAAGTATGTATTGGTGATATGCATATACATGATATTTATATATATGATACTAATAAAAGAGAAATACTAGGACAGGGGATGAAAGGCACTCTGGTGCACTTATGCCTGCCCCTTGCTGACCTCTTAGGAATTAGGAAAGGTGAACAGTGGGTAGTCTAAGGCTAGGTTTTGGTGATTAGGTGATGATACTACAGAGTCTAGTAGTGAGTTCCATGCATCAACTATTCGGTTACTAAAGTCGTATTTCCTGCAGTCGAGTTTGAATCAGTTTACTTTAAATTTGTACCTGTTTTGTGCTTATGTGTTGTTGTGATTGAAGCTGAAGTACAGGAAAACGCTCTAGATCAGGATTTAGGAACTAGCATCAGAGCTTATGGAATAAAGCAGAGCTAGACAAATCCCCAGGACTCTCCACTCTTCAGTTTCCTTTGGCAGAAACCCCATTTTATGTATAAGTTCATATTGAACAGTGGGCAACTGTTTGAGTTGGGTGACTTTCTAGAAAACATCCCATCCTCTTCTGACTCTATGTTTTCAAACATTACCATGACACACTTCATAAATCAATTTAATATGAGCAGTATAAATAACAATGTATGGAAGACTGGGGTGAACAGAAGCGATGCTGCTTCTCATTTGGTGGAAGGAGAAGAATGCATAAACATTCTCAGGAGGCTCTCCTCTGGTTGAATGAGACTGTCAAGTCGGTGCAGAAGTTGGTGATAAATTATCGGCACATTATCTATAGAAGACCTGATGTTTATGGGAAGTTGGGAGGGAGGATTTCAGGAGAGAACAGATGCAATCACAAAGCATCCACCTGTCGGGGATGGAAGTTACAGCTGCAAGAGCAATCATGGGCTTCCCTAAGTATGCCCATGTTACACCAACACTCTGCAGTCTGCATTGGTTGCCGATCAGTTTCCGGTCACGATTCAAAGTGTTGGTTATGACCTATAAAGCCCTTCATGGCATCGGATCGGAATATCTCCAGTACCGCCTTCTGCCGCACAAATCCCAGCAACCAGTTAGGTCCCACAGAGTTGGCCTTCTCCGGGTCCCATTGACTAAACAATTTATTTATTTATTGTACTAAACTATACAATCTTTGAACTTCTATTAATATATAGAAAATTGATTCATAGCTCTTTATAGCTAGCACTGGAAAATTTTCACATATTTACTATTTTCCATTGAAAATAGATGTTTCAACTAAAAATGGAATTGTGAAAAGATTATCTCTTTTCTTTTTCCATTTGTTATAATCATAAGAATATTAACATTTTAAGTGACTGTTCCTGGACTATATATTGTTCAAGAAAAAGGTAAATTAATATATTGATAATACTGGTGCTAGAAACCCAGATGTTTCATATGAGAGTGACAGCTGTTTGTAAAACATAGCTGACCCTTTAAACCTATTTTCTAACACAGTACATTTTTTTCTGACTCATTATAAATAGTTGAAGAGGCTGTCCTCGACATATTGTCCAAAAGATTAATTTGATTAAAGATGAATAGTAAAGGCTCCATTACAGTTTGCAACATTTTTGCACATCACATTGATTAAACATTCTTCCCTGCCCATATTCCCATAATTTGTAAATATAATATTTGAATGTTTATCAATTTTTTTAAAAAAGGATATACAGGTAGATTTTGTCTTACAACAGTTCGTTTAATAGCCTTCAAAGGTATTAAAAATATTATTAGATGAAATGAGATGTTAAAAATAATGCATATAAAATACATGTAAAAATAATTTACACATCTATGTACAAGAATTTGTCAAACCAAAAAGTTCAACAAAGAATTTATTTCATGTTTAGGCAACGTTTATCCCTTTTTTTAAAAAAAGAGCAATGGGGAAACATAGTTTTACAAATTTTAGTACATTGCATCAATTGCCATATGCACAGCTTTGAACAGTTGATTTGTTTTCAAATGTATATGTCATAAATAAAAGAATCTCAAAATGAGCATGCAATAAAGCAAATTTAAACTAAAAAAAGAAACCCACCCTCTTACAAAAATACTTTAATCCAGCCACTCTGCAACACTGGATGGAATAACTGGCATTCAAAAAACAAAATGAAATGCACAGTGCATAAAACCCCACACTTTTGATACCCAGAATTTAATTCTAGCTCCCATTTTACATTGCTTAATCCAGTTTTGGTCGCCACAGCCCAGGATATTTAAAAAAAAAAAAAAGATGCTGGGACTTCAGGAAGCGTAAAGAGAAGAGCCACAAGGATGATTAGGATATTAGAGGCTAAAATATAGTATTTAGAATGGAATTTGGAAAGTCTAGTTTAATTAAAAGAAGGATAGTGGGAGACATTCAGGGGTGGGCAACAGGTAGGACGGGGTGGAGCACAGTTCCACCAGTAGAAATTTATTTATTTATTTATTGGATTTGTATGCTGCCCTTCTCCGAGAACTCGGGGTGGCTCACAGCATAAATGAAGCTGTGTGCCCAGCTCTAGCTAATCATCCCTCCCTCCCTCCCATCCTCCTCCTCCTCGGAAAGCAGCAGGGAGACCAGCACCGGCAGGAGTTGCAGGGGCCCCATTTCCTCCCCCATCTTTTCTCAACAGCTGATTGGCACCCGTTCGCCTTTCTACCCAGCCTGAGGTAGGGAGTGGCCCAGGAAGGAGAGTGTGGGAAATGCGAAGCTAATTGTCACCCCAGAGAGAGACACTGGTGAGGTTGTAAGTCAAGGACTTAACAGTTCACTTGAACGATAATGATCGTTCAAGCCACTCCCACCTGGTCACATGACTGGCAAGCCTCTCCTACCCAGTCACATGACCACCAAGCCACACCCCCAAAATAAGCCACACCCACAGTGTGGCAGTAAAAAATTTGGCTGCCCATTACTGGAGACATGATAGAAGTGCTCCAATATCATAGGGGTTGCCACAAAGAAGAAAGAGTCATTCTCCAAATCACCTGAAGACAATGTATAGAAACTAATCAAGGAGAGAATCAACCTAAAACTAAGGAGAAATTTCCTGACAGTTAGACAATTAGTACAATGAATCTGTGGAATGACTCGCCTCCAGAAGTTGTTGGTGCTCTGCCACTAGAGATTTTGGACCAGCATTTGTCTGAAATAGTAGAGAGTTTCCAGTTTGAGGGCTGGGGGTTGGATTAGAAGAACTTCAAGGTCCAATCTTTTATTCTGGTTTTCTCCTATATAAAGGGGGTCAGCAATGCAATGTCATGGGTGTCGAACTGCCTGCAACACCTTTGCCTTATATTAATTGAGAGTCAAGGTGAAGATTTGTGAAAGTCCTAATATCTCTGAGATGTCAGTATTCTTGTTTGAACAATCTCCCAATATTTCTTTGGTTTTGTCTGAGATATCCAAGATCTTGATAGTCTCATAAGTGGTACCTTGGCATGAAATTTGTCTTGGAAATTGGTGAGAGTTTGTTGTTGTTGCTTTATTGAAGCTAGAAAAATAAAACCAATTCCAGCATAATTTTAAAATTCAGGATGTGATGAGCAGCAGGAGGTTATTAGCTAACAGATATGTCATCATCTGTATTTATCTGTTTTGTACATACATATTAATGAAGTTTGTACTCAAACAGCTGTAGACTATTAAGGGTGAGTACAGTCAGTAATGGGCAGCGGAAATTTTTGCTGCCACACTGTCGGTGTGGCTTATTTTATGGGTGTGGCTTGATGGTCATGTGACTGGGTAGGAGTGGCTTGCCAGCCATGTGACCAGGCGGGAGTGGCTTGAACGATCAACATCGTTCAAGTGAACTGTTATTGCCGCACGATGCCTTTTCATCTCAGCTGTGGGCAAAGAGAGGGCTTCGGAAGGGGAGAAAGACTGCAGCCCAGACTGCTTTGGCGCGGCATGGCTCTCCTGACCTTGGGAAGTGCCTTCATGAGGCTGGAGGGGAGCCAGGCAGGAGAGAGGGAAGCTTTTCTAAGGCCAGGAAGGAGGAAAGAGGAAAAAAGCAAGGAGCAGGGGGAAAAAAGAGAGCCGATCTGAGACCGGTAATCCAGGAAGTTGCTGCCGCCGGTCAGCTGGAGCTGGGCATGTAGCTTCATTTCCGCCGGTGGAACTGCATTCCCCTCATTACAGTACATGGAAAGTGCTGTACTGCAAGCCTAAATGATTTTGGTCATTGGACATACCACTGTTTCTCAACCTTCGTACCTTTAATATATGTAGATTTAAACTCTTCAGCCAGCAGGATTTTTTTCCAATGTTTTCAATTGAACTGAGTGAGAGATACTTGAGTGATAGTGAAAAAGATAATTTGTGACATCCTTTCTTTCCCCCTCCTTCCTCCTCCATATACCTTTCTCATATACACGACACCCTTTTTCATTTGCAGAGAACTATATACAGGAATATATAGATATATTCAGAGAGGAAAAACCCAAATTGTTAATTTACTTTACAAAGAACTTAACTATATCTTTTTCTGGCTTTTTGCATCAAGAGCTGTCAGCTGAACATGACTACTGGGAATTTCTTTTTTTAAAAAAAATTGTTATGCTTACAAGTAGAGCAGGGAATTGAGCCAAACTCTTGATTATTCCAAACCATCTGTAAATAACTATGCACTCATAAACTATTTTCAATTACCATATAATTAATCCTGCAAGCTTCTGTATGTAGCTACAGTAGACCACAGGGGTTTTATTCAGTTCTTATGTAAGCAAAACCAAATGAGGATTTTTTTAAAAAACAAACAAACATATTTTTAAGAAGGAAATGCTGTAGTATTTCCCAATCCTTGATGACATTAGGAGATTAACATTGCTCTATCTTCATGAAAAATTGAAAACTAAAGGCAAACTGGGAACAGATGCCAAAAATGTTAATATAAGGTTAATTGTTTCAGTGACAAAGGCTTTTATCTCTCAGTCAGCCAACCACCTACTCAGGAGTCCCCCAAACTTGGCAACTTTAAGACTCATGGACTTCAGCTCCCAGAATTCTCCCGCTGACTATGCTGACTGGAGAATTCTGGGAATTGAAGTCCACAAGTCTTAAAATTGCCAAGCTTGAAGATCTCTGAGTACAGCAAAGCATGTCTCCATTGTTAGCATATTAATAAACCTATATTGGATTATTTTTGTGGATTATTATTTTCATTATTTAGAAGTATTTGCCCTCTGAAACCTTGTAGGTATTCCTTGATTTATAATTACAAATGAGCCCAAAATTTTGATAATAAATCATTGCAGTCATAAATCTATGTGCCAAGTGATCAGACTTGATTTTAGTATTGTTTTTTACTGCTAAGTGAGTCACTGCAGTCATTAAATAAATCTAATGGTTCTAAATCCTAACCTATGCTATCCAATTTGATGGGGAAAATGGCAAAGATGCAAAAACATGATCACACGGAAGCAGCAGTTGTAACTTTGAAGACATGGTTATAAGTTAGTGTCTCTCATAAGTTTGAACAGTTATTAGAGTCATTTGGTAGAGAGATGGATGGCATGCAAATTTAATAAATAAAACAAATTGTTGAGGTGTGTATCAAATTTTACATATGCATATTTCCAGGATAGGCCAGGTGTGAGCTGGACAAACTGAGATTCTTATTATATAGGTACATGGCAGGGGCAGGTTCCTTACCTTTTCCTACTGGTGTGCTGCGTGCACATTGTGACATTTTGTGTGTGCACATTTTGTGACATGTCCCCTGCACGGTTTTGCTTCTGCGCATGTGCAGAGCGACAATTTTCTTTCTGCACATGCTCAGAGAGCTGAAAATCCTGCAAAATTGTTTTTAAAAGAGGGTGACACACACAGACTGGCAAAGACAGACCAGAGCCATCGCACCAGAATTACACAATCGACAGGGCGCTACCGAAGCTGTGCACTGGAACCCACCACTAATACCCAGTGAAGAATCTTTTCTATTAAACGGTCTGAACTACACAATAATATAGTAGTTACAATTTGCAGCGTTTCTGGAGTTTTTAGCCATAGTAGGTTTACTCACAAAAATAATACAAGCCTACAATTGTATTGGGGCAAGTTAAAAAAAATGAAAAGCACCACTCTAACATTTCCAAAAGAGACTCTTCATTCTTTTCCTCATAATATTGTTGATGTGTTACAAAACAAAACTACCTGTCCATGAAAAGACTGGAATATTTGTTTTACTGGTAAGAAAAGAAGGAGAACAAGAAATGTTCAGTACCTGAAATTAAGAGGATATTGCGCGGTGATAAAAGCAATACAACTTGTCTTCTTTATAATCAGTGACATTAGCAAGCATCCATAGCTTCCAATTTATTCTGGGCCCTACAAGAGTCGAGAAAGGTAGAAACATCTCAAGCAAATGAAATCAGCCCGTTCTGTTGAAAGAGTATAATATTGTTCATCTTAGCAAATAAGTCTTTTCTCTCCGGAGGTTAGAAGTCAGATGACTCTCATTAAGTCAATCATCATTAACCTGGCTTGACCAGCAAGAACAGAAGGAAAGGCAATCTCTCTTTTTTTGTAGGCACCGGCGTCTAGACTGCGCTATTATGCTCAACACCCCTGTAGTGTAAAACATAACTACTCAGATTACTTGGATAATAATGGCAGCTAGTCAGCTAGCCATTTCACAAGGGCTATAGTTGCTTGCTTCGTGATGTAGACAAATAATATTAAATCTCCCTGCCAGCATTCCATCATGAAGCCTATTCAGCCGAGGAATGATATATATATATATATATATATATATATGTCACATGTTTAAGCTGAATTTGAAAATTAAGGGAGACTAGGATAGATCTATTTCGGCCTTATTTTGGCCTCATCAGCTAGCCATACCCACTGGGACTTGAACCTGCAACCTTTGCCTTGTAAGGCAGAGAATTATCCTCCAGGCTACAGTATCCAATCCCTTCAGCTCTGTACCAGGGAAGGGTTACATTTTGTGTCGAATCACCCTGGTATATTGAAGGAACATCACAGCTCCTGTTTTGCCTCTCGGCCCAACCCAGGGCCATTTCCAAGGCAGTTAATTTTATTGATAGCCGACAATTCTATCTGTATGTGTCACATGTTTAAGCTGAATTTGAAAATTAAGGGAGACTAGGATAGATCTATTTCGGCCTTATTTTGGCCTCATCAGCTAGCCATACCCACTGGGACTTGAACCTGCAACCTTTGCCTTGTAAGGCAGAGAATTATCCTCCAGGCTACAGTATCCAATCCCTTCAGCTCTTTACCAGGGAAGGGTTACATTTTGTGTCGAATATATATATGCTCCGATATGTATGGCTCTCCCAGCCCCACAACAGCCTCAACACAATTTGTAGCTGCCTTTAAAGCAAAAACGTAAAGGGCTGTGTTATCAGCAGTAATAGCCAACAAAATTCAAGCTAGTCGGGTGTCACTCACATAAGCTCACAGGTTGGGGGCATGCATTGTATGGACAAAATGTCATTTCTTTGGTTTTAGCTTAATGGGATTTCCATTGCAGTTTAGTATTTTGGGATTGTCAACAATCCCAAATTACTAGTGGAAAAATCACCCTGGCAGAAGAGAATGACAAAGGCACCTCTGTCTTACGCTGTTAACAAATAAATAAATGGAACAAATCCAGATACAGTAACTAGCAGGAGTCAAGCTCATCCTAAAGGAATATAATAAAATTCACAGCAGTATAACAAATAAATCAAGGTTATTTTTTTAATGTTATAGAGCATAGGATTATTCAAGTGAATCTTGGTTTGAAATGGTACTGTTTTATCAGTGAAGGACTACCAAAATTTTTACTACCACACTGTGGGCGTGGCTTAAGCAGGGAGCCCTGCATTTTCTTTCAATATCTTTCAGTGCAAATAGGATGCTCTGGGGTGGAACTCCATTTTTACTACCTCGCTACATCCTCCCCCCCTCCCCCCCGTCCCTGTGTTTTATGCTAAATACTAGTTTCATATATTTGCTTTTAGTCTGTGTGTATACTTTAAACATTTTGCTTTTTCCCCCCCTTCTGGCTAGCTGTGCACACAGTTCATCACTTATCCATCTTCATTTCTAAAAAAAAAAAGAGCTAGTGATCTGGATGAATTCGCAACGATTTATTTTAGAAATAATTCCTTATGTAAGTCTCTCATTTTTCTTACGTGGGTTCAGATTCCATTTTCTCACCTTTGCTGAGTTCAAAAGAAACCAGATCCCCAGCGATGTTATTTTATCCAAGCTATATAAATCCTCACTTCATTTTTTTCAGTGTCCAGTTTTTCAAGAATATAATATGCTAGCTAGGTAAGAAGGCTTAGCAATGTGCTTAGAGAGTACTTGAATGGTAGAACATTAGAAACAAATATTTTACATACAAGAGCAGATTTACTGTTATAGTAGTAAGATGGACAGCAATAAATTTGATAGATGAATAAATCAGATCTGACCTTCTCAGTGAACACCTGAATAAATCAGTCTTAGAAACCTCACATGATGATCTGAATATATCCTTTATATGAATATATTGTGCAAATGTTTTTTTTAAACTTCATGTTCTGACACAGCACCCAAACTACAACACACCACACAGCCAATCACCATGCAAAAATAAACCCCACCATACAAAAAAGGTGCATCAGAAATGACTGCCAGAATCCGCCAATCCCTAGAAATAACAATAGCCAGAAACCCCCAGCCACGCTCTGCCAGGAATTATCCAGAACCAAAGACAAAGTACAGAAGGATGAAAGAAACAATGTAATCTACAAAATTAACTATAACCGCCTTCTGCCGCACGAATCCCAGCGACCGGTTAGGTCCCACAGAGTTGGCCTTCTCCGGGTCCCGTCGACTAAACAATGTCATTTGGCGGGACCCAGGAGAAGAGCCTTCTCTGTGGTGGCCCCGACCCTCTGGAACCAGCTCCCCCCAGATATCAGAGTTGCCCCCACCCTCCTTGCCTTTCGCAAGCTCCTTAAAACCCACCTCTGTCGTCAGGCATGGGGGAATTGAAATTTTTCCCTTCCCCCTAGGCTTATAGAATTAATACAGGGTATGCTTGTTTGTATGATTGGTTTCTTAAATTGGGGTTTTTAAGATTATTTTTAATATTAGATTTGTTTACACTGTGTTCTTTATTGTTGTTAGCCGCCCTGAGTCTTCGGAGAGGGGTGGCATACAAATCTAATAAATGAATGAACGAACAAACGGATAAACAAATAAACAAATAAGCAAATAAGCAAATAAGCAAATAAGCAAATAAGCAAATAAGCAAATAAGCAAATAAGCAAATAAGCAAATAAGCAAATAAGCAAATAAGCAAATAAGCAAATAAGCAAATAAGCAAATAAGCAAATAAGCAAATAAGCAAATAAGCAAATAAGCAAATAAGCAAATAAGCAAATAAGCAAATAAGCAAATAAGCAAATAAACAAATAAACAAATAAACAAATAAACAAATAAACAAATAAACAAATAAACAAATAAACAAATAAACAAATAAACAAATAAACAAATAAACAAATAAACCGTTGCAAGCAATTCCAGAAATACTAACTGACAATCAAATGTCATGATCCCATATCCTTAATCTCTATCCACACTTGACAGCAAACAACACCAGTTTGATTGGAACAACACAAAAATCATTGGCGATGCTACCACTCACGACACTCATGAGTTCATCGATGCCTGGCACTCCACGAGCAATTCCACCCACAGATACATTGACCTCCAACCATCCTACGAACTCTTCAGAATGCAAATCAACCACAACCAACCAGGCAAACCACCATCAGCAGCAATTCACCTCTCAATTAACCTGACATGATATAATCTCATTATCACAAGACCCATCACAAGACTCTCCCTGATGATTCATAACAGGACCATCACTTGACCAAACCACACCTGAACCCCTTATAAACAGAAGACCACTGACATCCCCTAAACTCTGCTGAAGAAGTTACTTTGCCTGGTAATGAAACATTTGGAATTATAAACTCAGAGAATGAACCTTCACCCTCATGTTGTTCAAATGGTCAGTTCTCATGTATGGAGACCAAGGGTACCATACATAATATTTAATTCCAATATACAATCCTCCACCCATTCACTTAATGTGATAAGAACTGTAATGGTTGGATAATTAAAATACATAATTTAAATTATTTTGAAAAAGTGATATTAGGAATAATAATAGAAAAATAAACAATATGGTTTGATCAATTAGCTAATCAAGGAATGGAAAACCTGCAGAGATATACCTACCCAGGTATGCCCATGTTTCACCATCACTCCGCAGTCTGCATTGGCTGCCGATCAGTTTCCGGTCACAATTCAAAGTGTTGGTTATGACCTTTAAAGCCCTTCATGGCACTGGACCAGAATATCTCCGAGACCGCCTTCTGTCGCACGAATCCCAGCGACCGATTAGGTCCCACAGAGTGGGCCTCCTCCGGGTCCCGTCAACTAAACAATGTCGGTTGGCGGGCCCCAGGGGGAGAGCCTTCTCTGTGGCGGCACCGACTCTCTGGAACCAACTCCCCCCGGAGATCAGAACTGCCCCTACTCTTCCTGCCTTCCGTAAACTCCTCAAAACCCACCTTTGCCGTCAGGCATGGGGAAACTAAACATCTTCCCCTGGACACGTTGAATTTAAATATGGTATGCTTGTGTGTGTGTGTGTATGTTAGTATAGGGGTTTTTCTTAAATTTATGATATTTTAATTAATTGGATTATGTATTGGATTGTCTTTTCACTTGTTGTGAGCCGCCCCGAGTTTTCGGAGAGGGGCGGCATACAAATCCAAATAATAAATAAATAAATAAATAAATAAATAAATAAATAAATAAATAAATAAATAAATAAATAAATAAATAAATAAATAAATAAATACAGATGAGCAATTATATCAAAAAGGGACACTACTGATCTTATGTAAACAAGTGTACTATTTCAGATTTTAATAACCAACAGTTGCTACCAATTTTAGAAAGTATGGCTAATGTGAGTTTCAGTTCATCAATACCTAGAAGAAGAAAAGTTCAATATCAGTCTCAATCATGTTTTAAATTAGCAATTTGAGTTAGATCATTTTTTAAATTTCATTTTTTAATAAACAGGATAATAATAATATTAATAATTTATTAGATCTGTATACCACCCCTTTCCAAGGACTCACAGTGGCTCACAACAACAATACACAATGTACAAATCTAATGGTAAAAGAACAATTTAAAACCCTTATTATAAAAAACAATCACACAATGTAACAGACCATACATAAAAAAACTGTAGTAGCTAAGGGAAATATCAGTTTCCCCATGCTTGGCAACATAGGTGGGTTTTCAGGCGCGTTCGAAAGGCAAGGAGGGTGGGGGCAGTCCTAATCTCTGGGGGGGAGTTGGTTCCAGAGGGTCGGGGCCACCACAGAGAAGGCTCTTCCCCTGGGTCCCGCCAGACAGCATTGTTTAGTCGACGGGACCCAGAGAAGGCCGACTCACTGGGATTCATGCGGCAGAAGGCGATCCCGAAGATATTCTGGTCTGATGCCATGTAGGGCTTTATAGGTCATAACCAACAGTTTGCATTGTGACCAAAAACTGATCAGCAGCCAGTGCAAGCCGCGGAGTGTTGACGAGACATGGGTGTATCTAGGAAAGGCGACAATTGCTCTTGCGGCCGCATTCTGCACGATCTGAAGTTTCCGAACACTTTTCAAAGGCAGCCCCAAGTAGAGAGCATTGCAGTAATCGAATCTCGAGGTGATGAGGGCATGAGTGACTGTGAGCAGTGACTCCTGGTCCAAGTAGGGCCGCAACTGGTGCACCAGGCAAACCTGGGCAAATGCCCCCCTTGCCACAGCCAAAAGATGATGCTCTAATGTTAGCTGTGGGTCAAGGAGGATGCCCATATTGTGGACCCTCTGCCAGGGGGTCAGTAATTCCCCCCCCCAGGGTAATGGATGGACAGATGGAATTCTGTCACACTACAAAAAAGACATTGAAACTCTAGAGAAAACGCAGAAGAGAGCAACCAGGATGATAAGGGGATTGGAAACTAAAACATATGGAAAGTAGTTGCAGGAACGGAGCATAGCCAGTCTGGTGAAGAGAAGGACCAGGGGTAACAGGATACTTGAGAGGCTGCCACAGAGAGGAGGCGGTCAGGATGTTTTCCAAAGTACCAGAATGCCAGATGGGGAATAATGGATGGAAGCTGACCAAGGACAGATTCAACCAGGAAATAAGGAGGAACTTTCTCATGGTGAGAGCAATCAACCAGTGGAACGGTTTGCCTGTGGAGGTTGTGAGAGCTCCAACACTTGAGATTTTAAAAGGGATGTTGGACTGCCATTTGTCCAAAGTAGTGTAGGGACTCCCGCTTGAACGGGGTGGTTGGGGTTTGGACTAGATGACCTACAAAGTCCCTTCCAACGCTAATAATAATTTAATCTGATGGGTCATAGTAAAATAAGGGAAGGATCAGTTTAAGCCTAGCAAGAAACATGTAACAAAAATAAAAATAGAAAGGTATCAAAACAATGGATATTCTGATTTAATGTCAGAAAGAGTTAAAAAATATGTGGTTCCTTAATTTTCAGCTCTGGTCTCAGCAGCTTCAGTTGTTACCACCCACCATTCCATAGGTTGAACAGAAAGTTGTAGGCAATAGTCCAAATGTTTTAAACCTTTTCATTAGAATGTTGAAAACCTACTGCCAAGTTTTGGTATTTCTAATAAGCTGGTGCTTTGTTTTGTTTTCGTTTGCTTGTTTTCATTGAAAAAATCATATATGGCAATACAAAACTAGCTGGAATAAATTAAACATGCCACAACAATTAAAATAATATTATGTTGGCTTGCATTTCAGAGTTATTTTTTAAATCCATTGTAAAGTGTTGCACAACATTCTAGAAAATTAGGCTTGGAGTGCTCCCCTATTGCTAATAAAGTCAGAAATGTATTGCCAGTGCCACATAATTTATTTCTGAACCTCTTAAAGAATGGCACACAGGTATTCTATATAGTGTAAACAAGGACCTTCAATAATCGCATGGGATGCTGCTTCTGTGCTTTGGAAAGAATACAGAGCAGGATTTAAATTAAAATCCAAATCCCTATAGCAAAATAATTCCACAAATCACTCTGAATAAATTATACACATAAAATGTCAGCTTCAGATACTTTTTCCTTTTATATAGCATACCCCCAAATGCATAAATTGGTAAAACTTAAGTATTTTTCTTTAAAATTGTACTTTTGAAAGCAACATTGTCACATCTATTTTACTTCTTTAATTACAGTGTTCCCTCGATTTTCGCGGGTTCGAACTTTGCGAAAAGTCTATACCACGGTTTTTCAAAAATATTAATTAAAAAACACTTTGCGGGTTTTTTCCCTATACCACGTTTTTTCCTGCCCGATGACGTCATATGTCATCGCCAAACTTTCATCCGCCTTTAATAAATATATATTTTAATAAACTTTAATAAATAAACATGGTGAGTAAGAATCTAAATGGTTGCTAAGGGAATAGGAAATTGTAATTTAGGGGTTTAAATGTTAAGGGAAGGCTTGTGATACTGTTCATAGCCAAAAATAGTGTACAGTATTTACTTCTGCATCTCTACTTTGCAGAAATTCGACTTTCGCGGGCAGTCTCGGAATGCATCCCCCACGAAAATCGAGGGAACACTGTATATTTAAACAGGAAGTTAGTTCAGATTGTTCTCATCTTTTTTGTGATTAGGATGGGAATATTTTGGGATATTTGTTCCATGAAAATAGGCTCAGCATTATTCAGTCAATGCCTGAAAATCAAACATCATTAGATGGAAATAAGTGGCAATTAGCATTATTCAGAGGAGGGGGGAAAAATCAATGTTTCTTATGATGAAATATGATATTCTCTGTTCTGCATACAGGTAGTTCTCCACTTATGGTTACAATTGGTCATATCAGATAAATTACCAACATTAATCATTATATTTAAAAAACAAAACAAAAAAAGTACTATAAAATTGGATAGCTGATTTCATAAGCATTTTTTAAAAGATAAAGTTCAAATTTCACCTATTTCTAAAATTATTAAAACATCCACATATTGTTTTAATACAATGTATGTTTTAATTATTTTAATTTGCTTTTTTTCCAAACAGTTTTTCAAACGGAATAGTGAATTATATGTCATTTGAAATAACCCCCAAATAACATCAATATATCTTTATGATTTGTTATTGGTCTGTTTTTCTATGGGAAGTTCAGTTAGATTATTTGCTTTAATGAATGGATAGTCTGAAATTCATTTTTCAATAATTGCTGTATTTGGAGCTATTTAAAAGGGCAATATTGCTTTTAAAAACAGCAATAAAATAAATCTAAATAACTTGTTATTTGTATTTATATTTATGCATTTATCATAAACATCTGGGAATAATATTTTTAATTAACTCATTTTTATGCCTGTCTAAAGTGTGTGCAATAGCATGTTTAATTCATCACGTTTTGCCTATAAATTAATAAAATGAATTGCTTTGCGTAAGTAATAGTTACGGTTTAGGTATTTTGTCTAGTTAATATACATATTTAGAAAATTAGCAATTTGAAGGTGATTTTTGTGGTCAATATTAAAATAAAGGCCAATTCAATAGGCTACAGTTATTAGTCAGGGAAAAATATCTATTAATATATATATTTT
The DNA here is from genome assembly GCF_031021105.1 of Erythrolamprus reginae. Lineage (NCBI taxonomy): Eukaryota > Metazoa > Chordata > Lepidosauria > Squamata > Dipsadidae > Erythrolamprus > Erythrolamprus reginae. The sequence continues at coordinate 326,628,883 of NC_091951.1, read as the reverse complement.
TTTAAAAACCTTAATTCTCCAATGAATGTAGCCCTATCAAACATTATACAGTGATACCTCATCTTACAAACGCCTCGTCATACAAACTTTTCGAGATACAAACCCAGGGTTTAAGATTTCTTTGCCTCTTCTTACAAACTATTTTCACCTTACAAACCCATCGCCGCCGCTGGGATGCCCCACCTCCTGACTTCCGTTGCCAGCGAAGCACCCATTTTTGCGCTGCTGGGATTCCCCTGAGGCTTCCTTCCATGGGAAACCCCACCTCCAGACTTCCGTGTTTTTGTGATGCTGCAGGGGAATCCCAGCAGGGGAATCCTGGCAGCACAAAAACGGGCGCTTCACTGGCAACGGAAGTCTGGAGGTGGGGTTTCCCAGCGAGGGGAGCCTCAGTGAAATCGCAGCATCGCAAAAGCACAGAGGTCCAGAGGTGGGGTTTCAAGGACTTTGGTGTTTTTGCAATGCTGCAATTTCACTGATGCTCCCTTTGCTGGGAAACCCCACCTCCGGACTTCGAAGCGCTCATTTTTGTGATGCTGGGATTCCCCTGCTGGGATTCCCCTGCAGCATCGCAAAAACACAGAAATCTGAAGGTGGGGTTCCCCATAGAGGGGAACCTCAGGGTAATCCCAGCAGCGCAGAAAGAGGTGCTTCGGCTGGCAAAAGGGGTGAATTTTGGGCTTGCACACATTAATCGCTTTTCCATTGATTCCTATGGGAAACATTGTTTCATCTTACAAACATTTCACCTTAAGCACCTTGTCCTGGAACCAATTAAGTTTGTAAGACAAGGTATCATTGTATATAGTACTTGTGAAATCTTGTCAAGAAAATTTAAGAGGCAGATAAGCAGACAAATAGACACACAGTCCTTCCTCTTTGAATAATATGGTTAGATTTAAAAAATTAACCAAAGCGCACAACTCTGCAGAGATCATGGCACAATGGAACCTCTGCAGTGGAACTATTTAATGCAACAATAAAATCCCTGGTTGAAAAATATTACAGGGATTGCTTCTCTGACCTTTTCCTCAAGGTCAGAAGGAGACCACTGATGGACTCGGAGACTTTACATCAATAATATTCTCACCAAATCAATGTTATCCAGTCTGACAAATCCATGTTCTTCTTTCACACTATAAATAAAGTGGAAAACCTTGCAATACTCACTGCTATGTGCTTGCATCATTCTACTGTATTATTCTTCAGTGTAAGGAATATTATGTAAAGTGCAGAAAAAGAATGAGAAATAGAAAACAATTAATGATATGGCATGGCATGGGTAGCATGGCATGAGACAAGAAAAAATGAGAGGAAATATATTGCTGTTCCAACATCAAGCATTGCGATATATTTTGAGTCTTGCAAACCACTGTGGCTTCTACTATGTCCATATACTAATTTGTGCATAGCACTTAGCATTCTCACTTAGACTTCTATACAGTGATCCCTCATTTATCATGGGTGTTACGTTCCAGGACCACCCGCGATAAACGAAAATCCGCGAAGTAGGGATTTTGCTTCCCCTTGTCCTGTCCAGAGCAGAAAAGCAACCGAGGCAGAGGACGGTGAGCCTTCCGCTTCCCCCTCGGCTCCACCAAATCCTCCCAACCCCGGGGAAGCCCTAGAATCCTGGCCGCCAAGGCCTCCTCCCCCCACCCAGCCACTCACCCACAGCGGAACCCCACCCCTGGCTCCAGCAGACACCGCAAGCCCCAGACCACGCATGCGTACATATATAAAATATATAAAAACCAGTGATATACCAAATCCACGAAAGATGAACCGCAAAGTGGTGAGGAAACACTGTACTGCTTCATAGTGCTGTACAGCCCTCTCTAAGTGGTTCACAAAGTCAGCATATTACCCCCAACAATCTGGGTCTTCATTTTACCAATCTTGGAAGGATAGAAGGCTGGGTCAACCTTGAGCCTGATGAGGATTAAAAGCTACATTCAGTGTATAAGACACACCAATTAGGGAGGAAAGAGGTGCGTTTTATACTCTGAAAAATAGGGTAGTCCTCTGAACTGGGCTTAGAAACTAACTGATGCCCAAATTAATCAACCAACAGGCATAAAGTGATGTTAATGTCTGACTGTACTCCGTTTTGCCCATTCTGTACTAACTAACCATGTCATCTTCAACTGACCCTATTGCTGAAATCCAGTTGAAAGTTAACCAGGTTCTAAGTTTCCATTGCCAGGACCCTCAGTATATGTTATAAAGAAATAGATAATTTCCTAAATTGTTTCTGCAAAAAAACATTGCGGAATATGTTGGACTGTTTCTCTCTCCAACTTGTAACTAATGAAAGGAAAGGATGTAAGCTTTAGGTGAGAGAAAGGAAGCTGTTGGAATACCTGACAACAAATCATCAGGTTAATCCAGACCTCCAGGCCAAGGTTTTTCATGCTTTCTATATAATTTATGTTATTGATGATTGCGTGGAGGACCTTCTCTAAAACAGTCAAATAATCAATTTTAAAGGAAATACTCTCCCTCCTGTCTCTCACATTGTCTATTGAAAAACACGTGTGAACAAATGTTATTCTAAATAATAAATGCAGCATATTCACTTAACAAGAAATGCTGGACTATATTCCTTGTTATATATTGTTATGTATTGTACTGAATACATTGTATTTCTTGTTTTCAAATGTATTTGAAATGTGCTTCTTTTCAACATTCCAACCAGCATGCGATATAGATGTGAGAGCTGCATATGCCAGGATAAACACTGAGTACATCAGGAATGGGGCTTTTAAGAAATGTGTGTGCTAAAACGAAAAGAAATGGGGTCAAAAATAATGGTTGCCGAAAGTGTGCGGATTGAACACGAAACCGAATGACCAATAAAAGAGAAATATGTTGAGAAAGTTTGATTGCATAGAAAGAATATGTGATTATCTAACAGTAAAATAAAGAAAGAGCGAATAGGTTGAGAGTTGAAATTTTTTTTTGAAATATTTGAAATAAAGAGTTGAGAATTTTTAAAGAATAAGAAGCACTGGGTGGACCATATTCTATTCTAATTTATGGATAAAAGGATAAATTCGGATAATGAAACTGAGTTGGGACAACTGATGGGACGGTGGGACAAGGTAAGACGATATATGACGAGCAGAATCCGAGACCAAGCTACAAGAAATAAACTGGAATCACTCTATAATATGTAAATAGATATATTGCTCTTGGGTCAAGTGGACTATACAAGAACCACCACCACCCCCATCTGGTGGTGGGGAATGTGTTTGTGTCTGGATGGTGGGCACATTTCACTATGCACTGTTTTATGTTGTGTGTAATATAAATTTGTTAAAAATTAATTTGAAAAAAGAATAAGAAGCACTGTAATTAGAATGCAGTATTTCAGGCTAATGTTGGCTGGAGAATTCTGGGGGGCGAAGTCCACACATTTTAAAGTTGCCAAGGCTAAGAAATACTGCTCTAGATCAGGGCTGTCAAACTCCCAGTCCACAGGTTGGATGCATCACACATTGGCTATGCTCATGCCCGGTTTGGGTGAAGGGGAGAAAAGTTCAGATACACAGAGGTGGATTGCTCCCAACCGGTGGCTCAAACCGGTAGTGCTGGCGGTTGGAGGCTCTGCCCACCTGCCTGAGATGCTTCTGTACATGAACCATTTAGCAATGGGTTCTAGAACCCACCACTCTCAATATGTCATGTGATGATGCTGTGATGATGTACATTTGGTACCTCTGCTCTTCTAGATCATCCATTAAAGGAAAGCCTTTCTGGTGGACATTTCAATATCCAATGTCATGTCATTGGAATTCCAACCATGCAAAGTTTAGATTAAATCTGATTGAAACAACCAAAAGAAGCAAACTGTTTAAGAGTGGCTATGCCTGCTTCCGATTATGAAAAAGAGATAACGATGTTCTGTCTCTAACTCCACTTAGGCATTAATTATTACATTCTGGAATTGAGAGTTATGTAGATTGCTGGTGATCATTTAAAAGCATGAGTAACTAATTGATTCACATAAAAAAGGAATGTTTGTCCATATTTGTAGGATGCAGTCATATTATCTTTCTTTCCCTTGAAACTGATGAACATTTATTGAATGTACAAACACTGTCATTTGGGCATTGAATTTCATGTGACTAATGCGAAGGTCATATTTCTTAACTGTTGCAAATTTTAGCCCGTGGAACCTTTGACATAAGAAATTGAAATATTAAACCCATAACGTTCAGATATTTTCTTGGTCAACCGATCATATTTCATGAGGTTGAGGATTTTTGCATTCTGAAAATGCTCAATTCCCAAAGTAATTGGTTGGGGAATGGAGAAGAAGCTAGCAGAAAAGTGAATAATAGTTTGAACTGACGTTTGTAGGAGAAGGTACATAATGTCTAGATCTGGATCGTGTTCTACTAAAAATAACAAAGAGTACAGTATTTATTTAAAAGTGAACTTTGTACATTTGGGATGATGTGGTCCCAGAATGGCATCTGATTAATAACACTAAGGCTGACTTGAAAGGGGAAAGACCTAGATAACATATATCTGAAATACTAGGTTGCCAGAGCTGAAAGATGCATGATGCACTCAGAGTGTGGCCTGAAACCTTTATCTTCTCCCACTCTGTAGCCTCCCCGTTGTGGTTAGCTCTGGCCCAGCTCCTGCCCCAAGGACTGTGGATGTGGGGGAGACATCCACATGCTGCAGGCCTGTTTTGCCCCCGGTGGAATCTGATGATGAAGGCTCCTCTGACCAAGAAAACATGAGTGACAGGGAGGAGGAGAGTCTGGCAGACAACTCAGAAGGAGATCAATTATCTAGCTCCTCCTTGGATTCAGAACAAGAGTTAATGATACAGCCACGCATGCGGAGAGCAATGCATAGGCAACAACAACTGAGAGATTATTATCAAAGAAAATGAGGCCACCTGTGGTTGGGTGGGGCTGTGGTACTTAGTGAGGCTGCTATAAATAGCAGCCTGTGGGTTTGGCCATTGTGGAGGATTATCTGATCGTTGTGTTTCGTGACTGCTTTACTGACTTTGACTTTTTGTGTGCTGATTTTTCCCCGCTTTGAAACTAAACCAGAGCAAAGTGTGTTTCACTTTGTGAAAGAAGAAGGACTGTGAATTACCTCACAGCTGCAAGCTAAGTATCACAGAACTGATAAGGACTTGTACAAATTACCAGTTTGTTTGGAGACGAGTGCTCTTTGCTATACCAAAAGAGGGCTTAGTTTAAGTGAATTTTCATTATAAAGAACATTGTTTTGAATTTTCAAATGTGTGTGTGTCTGAAATTTGTACCTGTGAATTTTTGGGAGGAGTCTACCAGAGAGCCCGACAGAACACTCCCCAAATTTCCAGAATAGATTTTGAGTATGCCTGGGGGGTTAAAAACAAATAGAAATTCAAAGAATTGGAAAGGACCATTTAGCTTACAAACCGCTTTGGTGCTGAAATCCACTTAAAATATTCATAAGAGGTAGCTGTTCAGCCTTCATTTGAATGCATCCAGTGTAAAAAAAAATCCACTGTATGCCTGAAGAATTGGTTAACTATCAGAATGATTTTACTATTAGAAAGTTTATTTTTAGCATCCAAGTCAGAATCTGCCCTCCTAAAGCAAATTCTCTGTCTTGGAATTATTTTATTTCATTAATTTTCTTGCTAATTCTCAGAGATTTTAGGAGGTATTCTAATTGTGAAATGTCACATGAGGGTATCATGATGCCATGAGTTCGATTCTTAATGAATTGCTCTCTCTGTCAAGGTTCTGAAGAATCCCCTAATTAAATCATGAGCCTCGAGCCAAGCTTCAAAAGAAATCCCATTATTTATTAGGAGCTTCATGTCAGCATGTTCCTGGTGAAGCCAATTCTGACTCCACATTATTTACACCCTGTTTCTCTTCTCTCCCCCCCCCCCCCCGTGGGTGTGTCATCAATCACATTTGCCAATGGAGCAATTTCACAGGTTGTGAAATGCGCGGAAGCAAAAAAACCCCACCAAAATCTTGCCATAAATAATAAATCCAGAGTCTCAATTGCATTTAGAATAGAATGTGACTTTTCTACATTTGTGTAGCAATGGGATAACAAGAACATCTTTAAGGTATCAGCCCCAGTCCTCGGTTTATTTACTTATCCATCATTTATTTAATTCACTGATGACGGAAGATGTACATAATCTATCAAGTGATGCCCAGGCTTTCCTGCAAAGCCAGTAGATCGGCATATTTTGGTTTCTGAATTAAAGTTGGGAAGAGAGATCTCCACCCTCTGCTTTGTTGCTAAGATTGGCCACTTTTGCTAGAGAGATAGAAATATCGCACCGTTTCAATTATTTAAGAAGCTGTACATTAGTTATTTCCAAATAGCTCCTCAAGCAGACATTGATGCATTTGCATGACTTCCTTGAGCTTTTAGAGACGTAACAAAACATGTTTACTTGTCAAAACCTGAATTCATTCTGACTAAATATGGCAGCGCGGAAGCACTGACATTTCTTTGCTTGTAATAAAAAATAAATTATCAGGTCTATCTGTACGTGAAGCTCGTAAGTAATGGCTTCAAATACAGCTCTCAGCATGTTGCTAGCAAAGGAAATGAAATCCAGTGGATACATTTTTTTAGAAGAAATAATAGTATAGTGGTACCTCTACTTATTAACTTAATTCATTCCGTGACCCGGTTCTTAAGTAGAAAAGTTTGAAAGAAGAAGCAATTTTCCCCATAAAAATCAATGTAAAATTAAATAATGCATGCGATTGGGGAAACCACAGGGAGGATGGAGGCCATTTCCTCCCAGGAGATTCCTAGAGAGGTCCCATGGAGGCTTCTCACCACCTTTTCTGGTCCTGTTTCCTCCCAGGAGATTCCTAGAGAGACCCCACAGAGGCTTCTCCCCACCTTTTCCGGCCCTGTTTCCTCCCAGGAGATTCCTAGAGAGACCCCACAGAGGCTTCTCCCTGCCTTTTCTGGTTACAGTTTCAGAGGCTCGGGTTTGTAAGTGGAAAATGGTTCTTGAGAAGAGGCAAAAAAATCTTGAACACCCGGTTCTTATCTAGAAAAGTTCTTCAGTAGAGGTGTTCTTAAGTAGAGGTACCACTGTAGTAGTATATGAAAATCAGAGTGAAATTGTAATTATTTCACTTTTTCATATAATTTTAAAAATCTGTTAAACTAATGTCGTCTTACAAATAGTCGTGTAATGGCCAAGTATGATGCCACTGAAAAAAAGTAACTTATGACTGGTCCTAACAGCATCCCGTGGATATGTGATCAGTTTTGGGGCACCTAGCAACAGGCATGTATTTACAATGGTTGCTGAATCCCAGACTCACATGGTCACTGTTTGCAATTTTTCCAGACAGCTTCCAACAAGCAAGTCAATAAGAAAAGCCAAATTTGCTTAACAACGGCACAATTCATTTAACAACTGCACCGATTCGCTTAACAACTGTGTCAAAAAAATACTGTAAAATCAGCATGAGTCATTTAATAACTCCTTGCTTACCAATCAAAATTCTGGTCCAATTGTGGTGGTCATAAGTTGAGAACTACCAGTAATTTTTTTCAATTGTTCATGGCATGAAAACAAATGCTAACTTGTTAGGCAAAACCTGACTCAGGAGTTCAAACATAATAATAATAATAATAATAATAATAATAATAATGATAACGATAACGATAACGATAACGATAACGATAACGATAACAATAACAATAACAATAACAATAACAATAACAATAACAATAAAAAAGGAGGAGGAGGAGGAGGAGGAGAAAGAGAAGAAGAAGAAGAAGAAGAAGAAGAAGAAGAAGAAGAAGAAGAAGAAGAAGAAGAAGAAGAACAACAACAACAACAACAACAACAACAACAACAACAACAACAACAACAACAGAGTTGGAAAGGAGGAAGTCTTCTAGTCCAACCCCCTGTTTGGGTGGGTAAACCTACACTACTTCAGACAAATAGTTCTCCAACATCTTCTTAAAACCTTTAAGTATTAGAGCATCTTCTTGCCTTCAACTTCTTCAACTTCTGGAGGCAAGACATTCCACCTATCCATTGCTCTAACTGTCAGGAATTTTCTACTTAGTTCTAACTTACTTCTAACTTTCTCTTTGATTAGTTTCCACCCATTGCTTTTTGTTCTACTCCCGGATGCTTCAGAGAATAGGTTGACTCCCTCTTCTTTGCAACCCCTGGGATATTGGAACACAGCTATCATGTCTCCTCTAGCTCTTATTTTCATTAAACTAGACATGCCCAGTTCCTGCAACTGTTATTCATATGTTTTAGCCTCCAATCCCCAAAGAGCATCTTTGTTGCTCTTCTCTGTACTCTTTCTATAGTCTCAGCATCCTTTTTACATCTTGGTGACCAAAACTGAATGCTTTTGGGTCCACATAATAGTTTGTGTGGTTTGTGAACTGTTGGGGTTCAGTGTAGTTTCTTCAAACCATAGTTTTGTAGCAGTATATTTCAAACTAAGTTTGAGAACTGGATGTATTTTCTCCATTTCTCCTGCTACCTACACCACAGTGGTTTCCATCACTAGTTTTTCTCCATCACTCCTGTCGTCTTTGTTTTGTGCCCGTCTGAAAGCTGAGATCTTCTTTAATATCTTCTTATGTGGAAGAATGTACAAGGGAGAAGGATTCTTATGACTTTTCTTCCCTACCAGAGAAGCCTTGGTTTGTTTGGTGAGAATTTTTTTTACCTTCAATCTCTATTTTAAGAATATTTTCCCCTGCCAATTTCAGCTGATTAGATCCTTAAATACTAGCAAGTGAGCACAAGCAGTAACTCAGAAGCAATACACTCCAGGTTTTAAAATCTCATCACTGCTGTTGACTCTTTGGGTGGTCTCAGCTTCTCCAGAGCTTCACCATCTCCTTCATTTTATAGTACATCTCTCCCTTTGATCTGCAAAGCACTTATATAATCGATCCTCCCATAATGTGATATACAAATACAATAATGTCTCTTTTTTTCTCTTTAACAATCAAACAATGCTTACTTTGGAAAGATGAGATTTGTTTGAAGGGAATGTCTTTTTTTTAAGTTACTTGAAATGATTTATATGATTTATATTCCACTTCTTCCATTTCTTTCTTCATTTGGCTGTAGTTCACCAGTTCAAATCTCACCAGGCTCAAGGTTGACTCAAGGTTGAGGTGGATAAAATGAGTACCCAGATTGTTTGGGGCGATATACTGACTCTGTAAACCGCTTAGAGAGGGCCTGTAAAACACTGTGAAGTGGTATATAAGTCTAAGTACTATTGCTATTGCTATTTGAAGTATTGAGTGGACTTCTTTCCCAACCTGATGGCCATAATTTTTCATACTGCCTGAAATGAGGATAATTGTAATAGCCATTTTAATGATCTCAGACTGACAAAACCTTCATTGCCTTGAGAAGGTTATAGACTAGAGGTCTTCAAATTTGGAAGTGCACAAGTCTTAAAGTTGCCAAGTTTGGGGACCCCCTATTATAGACAGCTGACAGGAATTTTGAATAGGAGAGTTATGCTAAAACAAAAGTGTTATGTTTGTTTGTTTTAACTTGAGTCAGTTTCTTCTGTTTATTTCTAAAACATATTGCTGCTTTCTATATTTAAACATGACAAATAATGCTAGGTGCTTTGCTGAGAAAGTTTTGATAATGACACTTTTTAATAGCATCAGATTTATATGATTGAAAAAGGAGTTAAATATTTGGTTGTGTACGCAAAGGCACACAGAGTTTTATTTGTTTTCTTTGACACTTTTCATACACCCGCCAGCAACCCTTGCAGCTGTTACCTGATTCCGACAGTGAAAAGGCTGATGTGGTGATATGCCAATGGCCTGTGCAGCTGGCACCCAAATTGGACGGTGAGGAGGCTGGAGAGAACTTGGTGCCTATGGGGAGCTTGAGCCAGGGCCTTTAGAACCTCCAGAAGCTCCCATCAGTGATGAGGAAGAATGCATGAGCACACAGAGCTGCCAAAAGGCAGGAATGGTTACTCAGGATGTCTCCTTGGAAGTAAGGCTCCGGGCTAATTGGCCACTCCCCTAGCCTATTTAAGGGATGATGATAAAGGAGCCAATTTGCAGGAAACAACTTTGTTCATATTCCTTTGTGTCTTGACTCCAGAAACATCGGATTGGTTCTTGTTCTCTCTCTCTATCCCTCCCTCTCTCTCTCTCAGCATTTTTCCTGCAAATTGCTTCTGGGCATTTAGCCAACCACCTTAAGATTGCTGTTATCTACAAAACAGTTTACTCAGAATTGAGTTATTATGTTGTGGACCTATTAACTAACAGACCAGACTATTTATGGGACCATCTCCTGCCGCATATCTCCCAGTGGCCGATCAGAGTCTACAGGGTCGGCCTTCTCTGGGTCTCATCAACTAACCAGTGTCAGTTGGTGGGACTGCAGGGGAGGACCCTGGGTCTTTGCAATCAACTACCCCCTGAGGTCCATACTGCCCCCACCCTACAGACTTTCCAAAAGGCCTTGTATGTTGCAAACTTTGGAGACTCCTGTTTAAATTCAGAAGCTGCTTGGAAGGAGCATTTTAATTGCAGAAGAGAGGTGACATTCTGAGTTAGCTGAACAACAGACTGGATAAAAGGAAGGATTCTTATATGGTTCTATGTTTTAGAAGTTTTGGGGTTTGTGCAATATGGGCTTTGGGTTTCTAAAAGGGCTTGGGTGATTCCCATTGTGGCTAAATGACTTTTATCCTGTGTCAAGTCTTGAGTGTGGGGCTGCTTATTCTGATTCTACTTATTCTGTTTTGTTAGCTGCCAAATCTTGCCATGGTGAAATTTCAAAATATCCTGTCTTGAATGGGTTTTCTAGGGATCTGTTTGCCTGCTTGTCTGAATGGAGCCAAATGTCAGGCTTCTACTTTCTATATGGTCATTATCTCATTATCTCTATCGGGCAGAAATGTGGGTTGAGCTTCATGCAGATTCTTTGTTAGCAGCCTGGTTTTTCCTTGTTTTTCTCTAATCCTTTTCTTATGAGTAATATTTTATTTGGGGGGTTGCTTTCCATGGAAGGAAGGAAGGAAAAGGAAGGAAGGAAGGAGAGAGAAAGAAAGTGAGAGAAAGAGAAAGAGAGAGAAGGATGGAGGCAGACATGGAGAGAGGGAAGACTACAGATCTGGCTGGCACTAGATACAGCTTCAGAAGATACTTTGAAAAAGCACAGCAAAAGCTGCAAGGGACCTCAGAGGTCATCTAGTCCAACCTCCTCCTCTCTGGCAAAACGGACTACTAAATTGGCCACACCCAGCCAGTCATATGACCACACCCACCTGAAGCCACACCTGCCTCACCTCCAAGACATGCCTATAAAATAAGCCGCCCTCACAGAACCGGTAGGGAAAAATTTCACCCCTGCTCAAAAGTAAGAATGATAACCAACTATATTATGAATGAATGCCATATCCATTGACCGAGGGATAAAGCAAATTGAATTCAGTTAGATTAATCTCTGAGTAGATGGATATAGATACTATTAATTTCAACTGATATAAATCTGAGTTTGAAACTTGTATTTTAAGTGGCCTTGGATAAAGGCCCACAGTTTTTAGAAATCATTGTATCATTAATTTCAATATATGTAATGCACTATATGAGGAATAATAGTACTGATCTATTCTACATAGTTGTTATAGGACAAGGTAATTTACACACAGTGCTTTGAACACTTCTGTGCAATCCAAGCACTAGGTAGTATTAGTGCTGTTTAAAACCGTATTCTTATATTTTTCTCTGTATCTCCAGATATATAACAATTCAGCAGGGTATATGCAAGTGAAAAAGTCTTCTGAAAGAGAGAGCTGATATGGAAAAGAGGAAGAATAAGAGGAAATCTCTTCAGTATTTAGTTGCCTTGCCAACAATGAATCTCCATAAATTTCACCACGTTAAAAGTTATTGTAGTGTATTCTTTTGTCTCGTAGCATAATAACTCTAACAATGTTTTTTTTTTGTTCTTCTTTAAAACAAGACTTTGCGATAGCCTATAATTAATCATTTAAAGAGCTGATTAACTTCACTGATGTAATCTGCTAACAATTACACACAGTATCTTAAAACTGAAGCATTAATTACACTGTACATTGAGACAGACAGTAATAAGCATATCAGGTAGCTTTGCATATTAGAATCTTTCTTGTTTCTTTGTTTAGAGCAATCCTAAACATGCTTATTTATAAGATATGCTTATTTTCAGGCAAGTTTGCATCAAACCCTCAATCCCTCAAATCAGTTTATAGTTCAATTAAGCTAAAATGCGGTATCTGGATTCTCAAAGATTCCCACTCTTAATGGTTACTCCCATATGATTTATTTTCAGGTAACCAGTCACACTCATTAGCTACCATACTTTTCAGAGTATAAGACACACATGCATTTAGGGGGAGGAAAACAATGGGGAAAATTCTGCCTCTGCTTCCCAGCAAACAGTACAGATAATATACACTGTTTGCTGTGTATTTCCATGCGTGTCTGACCCATAGAAATAGCAAAGAATTGGAGAACTGTACATTATGGCAATATGTTAATGCCAGAAACGTTCGTTCTATAGAAGAAACGAGAAACTGGGGTGTGCTTGAAAAGAAGCTCTAAAATCATGATTTCTGCCTCAAAAGACAATCTGGGTTAGATTTCTGTGCTAGGAAAAGTTTTTGGTGAGCTAATGCATCTGTTTTGAGTAAAATTTTATTTTATTTTATTTTATTTTATTTTATTTTATTTTATTTTATTTTATTTTATTTTATTTTATTTTATTTTATTTTATTTTATTTTATTTTATTTTATTTTATTTTATTTTATTTTATATTTTATTTTATTTTATTTTATTTTATTTTATTTTATTTTATTTTATTTTATTTTATTTATTTTATTTTATTTATTTTATTTTATTTTATTTTATTTTATTTTATTTTATTTTATTTTATTTTATTTTATTTATTTTATTTTATTTTATTTTATTTTATTTTATTTTATTTTATTTTATTTTATTTTATTTTATTTTATTTTATTTTATTTTATTTTATTTTATTTTATTTTATTTTATTTTATTATTTTATTTTATTTTATTATTTTTTTATATTGAGTAAAAAATTATTTATTTATTTATTAGATTTGTATAAAATGAATGGGTGTTATCTAAGGCAGTGTTTCCCAACCTTGGCAACTTGAAGATATTTGGACTTCAACTCCCAGAATTTCCCAGCCAGTGAAGGCTGGCTGAGGAATTCTGGGAGTTGAAGTCCAGATATCTTCAAGTTGCCAAGGTTGGGAAACACTGATCTAAGGAATGGGTGTTATCTAAGGAATGTAGACTGAGTTTGGCATTTAACTGGCCACTAGGATACATGAGGCAGAAGGCGGTCCCATAAGTAATCTGGTCCTAAATCAATGTAGGGCTTTGTAGGTCATAACCAGCTTAAAGTTATTGGTAATTCCTCCCAGCAGAAATGCATCAAAATGTTCCTATCATATAACATTGGCCTAGGTAATATCTTTCCAATTTCACCCCACTCTTTGCTTTGTCCTCCTTCAATGGATTCTCTTTTCAAGAGAAGCAAAAAGCTTTAAAAAACCCATTCATATTTCAACAATATGTTTGTTTTTGTAGCAATATTGGGTAGGTGGAACTGGCTTGTAGTCCTCTCAATTATTAAAGATATTTAGCTTTCACAACCATTCCACTCTTAATGGAATTAAACATTTTGCTCTCCAGGCTGAGAATTATGCTAAATATTGTTCCACTGCAAATGTGCCATTATGCAAAACCTGGTTATTATTAGATTACCAAATGTCTTACTTTGGCAGAAGCTAAAATTTAGAGATCACATTATGCTAAAGCCAAGCCTATGCTATTCTTTTTGCATAGCATGTGTGTGCTGTAGATTGTGTTTCTCAATTTGTCAAAATTAAGATGTGTGGACTTCAGCTTCTGGAATTTTTCAGCAAGCATGACTATTGAGGAATTATGGGAGTTGTAGTCCACACGTCTTAAAGTTGAGAAATACTGCTGAAAATCATTGAGTAGACAAAGACAATTTTCTCCTTTCATTCAGAGCAGGAAAAAGTGACAATTTTACATCTTAAAGTTAGTAAGACACAATATGAATTGATTCAAATACTAAGTAATGTGGATATCATAAAGACCCAAATAACTCCCAGCCATATTTATACACAAAAATACACATACAGTGGTACGTCTACCTAAGAACACCTATACTTATTATTTATTATTATTATTTATTAGATTTGTATGCCGCCCCTCTCCGTAGACTCGGGGCGGCTTACAGGAATGATAAAAACAATATATAATGACAAATCTAATAGTTAGAATCTAAAATAACAATAATACATTTAAAAAGTCTAAAAAACAAGAAACCCCAATATATAAAAACATACATACAGTCATATCATACACAAAAAACTACATAGGCAGGGGAAAATATTTCAGTTCCCCCACGCTTGACGGCAACTTTTCTAGATAAGAACTGGGTGTTCTAGATTTTTTTTTTTTTGCCTCTTCTCAAGAACCACTTACAAACCCGAGCCTCCGAAATTGTAACCGGAAAAGCCAGGGAGAAGCCTCCGTGGAGCATCTCGAGGAATTTCCTGGGAGGAAACAGGGCTGGGAAAAGTGGGAAGAAGCCTCCATGGGGCCTCTCTAGGAATCTCCTGGGAGGAAACAGGGCTGGGAAAAGTGGGAAGAAGCCTCCATGGGGCCTCTCTAGGAATCTCCTGAGAGGAAACAGGGCCTCCACCCTCCCTGGGGTTTCCCCAATTGCACACATTATTTGCTTTTACTTTGATTCCTATGGGAAAAATTGCTTCCTCTTACAAACTTTTCTACTTAAGAATCTAGTCATGGAACAAATTAAGTTTGTAAGCAGAGGTACCTCTGTATGTAGTTTCAACAACTTTCTGTTTTGTATAACCTTTTCTCCAATATAAAGTAAGCAATAATAGATGCATACAAATACTATTTCATCCATGTTCTCTCCATTCCTTTTCTTTATTTCAGCATACAGATTGGGAAATTGTTGCCCCCTTTTCTTATTATACATTGAAACTCTGCATGTATTTTCTCATCCAGTTATTGTTGAGAATTACCTCTCCCAATATCAATCAAATAGATGGAGAAAGTTTGTTATTTAAATGGAGACCAGAGTGTGTAGCATCACTCATTCTCAAAGACTCATCCCAAAAGGTCTCCAAATAAAAAATAGGCAGGAAAGTGCTAGTCCTGTGCACTCTGGATTTAAAAATAAAAGAGTCTTAGAAGCATAAACACTGTGTGTCAAACTGATCTCTCTCTTCTAAAGTACCTAAAAGGGAAATTACATAGAGGTACTGATAAAACTCAAAAAATTAGAAAATCGTGCAAATATTTCTTTCTTTGTTTATTTATTTATTTATTTATTTATTATTATTTATTTATTATTATTTATTATTTATTATTTATTATTTATTATTTATTACTTATTACTTATTACTTATTACTTATTACTTATTACTTATTACTTATTACTTATTACTTATTACTTATTACTTATTACTTATTACTTATTACTTATTACTTATTACTTATTACTTATTACTTATTACTTATTATTTATTATTTATTATTTATTATTTATTATTTATTTATTTATTTCAGTAAGCAACTTAAAAGGTGAAACTTAATATATGAGAGATAGTCATAACATGCAAGGCAAGATAGTTCAAGTCGCGATTTACCATAATTGTGATGATTATGGGGTACAGCTCATGAAAACCCTCAAATCCACCATCTCAGAAAATTAGAATATTACATGAGATCAATAAAACAAGGATTGTACATAGAACAAGATCAGACTTTTGAAAAGTATAAGCATGCATATGTACAAATATTTGTATGGAAATTTATCACCAGAATTAGCCTTCAAAGACTTTTTCTCTACCCTCAGGTGCTTTGGAAAATAGCCTGACTCCGTCTTCTTTGTGGCAACCCCTGAGATATTGGAACACTACTATCATGTCTCCCCTGGTCCTTCTTTTTATTAAACTAGCCATGCTCAGTTCCTGCAACCGTTCTTGGTTTTTTTAATCCTCCAATCCCCTGATCATCATTTTTTGCTTTTCTTTGTACTCTTTCTATAGAGTCTCAACATCCTTTTTGCATTATGGCAACAAAAACGGAATGCAGTATTCCAAGTATGGCCTTACCACACGTATAAAGTGGTATTAACAGCAACATTGTGTTCTGTTGCACTGTCATATGATCCTCAAGGAAGATGAATTGTATAGTAACAAAGTAAGGTTGGGAAAGTTTCTCCTTTTATGGCCACAATATAAAGGTAGGATGCCACAGATAGAAAATTCATGTCAATTTGTATCACTACAGATACCATTCCCCCCCCCACTGGATTTAGTTTAAAAATTTTACCACAGGCCTGCCAGCAAAGAAAAAACTAAACATATTACATTTGCATTTGAGTTATTTGGATCTCCTAGCCATCCTTCCCTCAACTGTCCCTTGGAAAGAGACAGTATCACTTTAAAGCAGAGGTCTTCAAACTTGGCAACTTTAAGACTTGTGGACTTCAACTCACAGAATTCTCCAGCCAGCAAAAAAAAAGAAGAACGGTTGCAGGAACTGAGCTTGGCTAGTTTAATAATTCTGGGAGTTGAATTAATAATTCTGGGAGTTGAAGTCCACAAGTCTTAAAGTTGCCAAGTTTGGGGACCCTTGCTTTAAAGTAACTTTTGCTACATCATTCTACTTAAGTGAAATTTAAAATATGATATCTGATTTATCAGGGACATATTTTATCATTTAAAAATACCTGGGTATAGATGAGAGAAGAGAAGAGGAACGAAGAGAAGAGAAGAGAAGAGAATTTGTAGCATAATATGGTGAGTTCCAAAGTTTCTGAAAACTATAATGCTCAAAAAAAAGGGGAACACCCAAAGAACACATCCTAGATCTGAATGAATGAAATATTCTCATTGAATACTTTATTCTGAACAAAGTTGAATGTGCACAGCAGCATGTGAAATTGATTGTCAATCATTGTTGCTTCCTAAGTGGACAGTTTGATTTCACAGAAGTTTGATTTACTTGGAGTTATATTGTGTTGTTTAAGTGTTCCCTTTATTTTTTGAGCAGTGTATATTATTTCATGCTGCTAACTGAACGTGTTTTAAAGAGTTTGTTAAGAATTGTATTTATTTAGAGAATTCCAACCAGTGATTATGTTTTTTGTAAGAATTTTACTAGCCATGTAGTGTAATAATACTATATATGTCAATCTCTTATATATATGTAGAAGGATGAATGGTAAGATCTGCTAAACCTAAACAGATTAAGGTGCAATCGTATGTCACTGTATCCTAAACTCTATTTTTTAAAAAAGTATATCTTGCAAACTTAAAATCCGACCACCCACTTATCTATAGACACTGCTGTGGAATTAAACCCTAGTGAACTGAGAAGTGCCTAGCTTTTCTGATGTGCTTTGAAAAGTAGTGGGGGCAAGGCAGATTAGGAGGATACTTTTAAGTGGCAGAGATAGAGCGAACTGAGCCTTATACTATGAAAGAAGGGAAGGAATGCAAGCCTCCAGCAAGGCTTAGGATCCTCCCTGAAAGCAAATTGGGGGGAAAGGGAGAGGAGAAAGAAATTGAAACACTGGCTTCTTGAATGGAGAATTTTATGCAATGTCCTTATTAATGGACAACGATGGGAGTTTGCTCATTTGTTATGGCTTTGGTGTTCTTAATGTATTGGTTTTATATGCTCCTTCGCTTTCCTAGAAACATAGAAACATAGAAGATTGATGGCAGAAAAAGATCTTATGGGCCATCTAGTCTGCCCTTATAACATTTCCTGTATTTTATCTTAGGATGGATATATGTTTATCCCCAAATTCAGTTACTGTGGATTTACCAACCACATCTGCTGGAAGTTTGTTCCAAGAATCTGCTACTCTTTCAGTAAAATAATATTTTCTCACATTGATTCTGATCTTTCCCCCAACTAATCTCAGATTGTGTCCCCTTGTTCTTGTGTTTACTTTCCTATTAAAAACACTTCCCTCCTGAACCTTGTGTCTCCCCCCCCCCTTTTCCTTCTGTCCTCCAGGCTATACAGATTGAGTTCATTAAGTCTTTCCTGGTAAATTTTATGCTTAAGACCTTCCACCATTCTTGTAGCCCGTCTTTGGACCCGTTCAATTTTATCACTTTCAGTTAGCAGCATGAAATAATATACACTTCTAAAAAAATAAAGAAAACACTTAAGCAACACAATATAACTCCAAGTAAATCAAACATCTGTGAAATCAAACTGTCCACTTAGGAAGCAACACTGATCGACAATCAATTTCACATGCTGCTGTGCCTTGTGTGCTTTTAATTGCAGTTTTTATGATTCTGGGCTAACTCTGACTAGCCATAAATCTTAGAATGACTTGTGGAATGTTTTAATGATTTTGATGCTGCCTTGCATACCGAAGTTTAAGATTAGTGCTGTCTGCCGAGATGATTCAGTGGGGAACAAAGGAAAGAAAAATAAAGATGATGTGGTGTTTTACAAATATATGCATTTAGCAATCCTTTATTCCAATTATCAGTGGCCTTAGCCAGAGACCAGAACAGTTTTGGTTGAGGAAAATAAGTGAGGAGGAATCTATGTACTATGTATTCAGCTGGCTAACGTCCTTAGTCTGTTCAGTTTCAACACATTATTTTATCCCTGGTTAGGGCTGAACAAGCCTTTTTCAAAGGGAGTAGGAATGAAAACAAGCCTGCAAAGACTTAGGGCAGGAAAAATACCTTCTTTGGAGGGAATAGGAAGCCAGGAAGATCATTAGCACCTAGTTAGGGCTGGGGGGGGGGACTTGGAAAAAGCTAAATTCAGAGTATAAGACACACCCAAATTTCCAGCCTCTTTTAGGGAGTAAAAAAGTGCATCTTATACTCCAAAAAATATGGCAATTGTGGTATACAAGTCAACGAAGCGGTAGAAGTGATGTGCCGGTGCCTGGAGGCTGTTGGGGCCTGGATGGGTGCCAACAGACTCAAGCTCAACCCGGATAAGACGGAGTGGCTGTGGGTTTTGCCTCCCAAGGACAATCCCATCTGTCCGTCCATTACCCTGGGGGGGGGAATTATTGACCCCCTCAGAGAGGGTCCCCAACTTGGGCATCCTCCTCGATCCACAGCTCACATTAGAGAAACATCTTTCAGCTGTGGCGAGGGGGGCGTTTTCCCAGGTTCACCTGGTGCACCAGTTGCGGCCCTATCTGGACCGGGACTCATTGCTCACAGTCACTCATGCCCTCATCACCTCAAGGTTCAACTACTGTAATGCTCTCTACATGGGGCTACCTTTGAAAAGTGTTCGGAAACTTCAGATCGTGCAGAATGCAGCTGCGAGAGCAGTCATGGGCTTACCCAGGTATGCCCATGTTTCACCATCACTCCGCAGTCTGCACTGGCTGCCAATCAGTTTCCGGTCACAATTCAAAGTGTTGGTTATGACCTTTAAAGCCCTTCATAGCATCGGACCAGAATATCTCCGAGACCGCCTTCTGCCGCACGAATCCCAGCGACCGATTAGGTCCCACAGAGTGGGCCTCCTCCGGGTCCCGTCAACTAAACAATGTCGGTTACCGGGCCCCAGGGGGAGAGCCTTCTCTGTGGCGGCACCGACTCTCTGGAACCAACTCCCCCCGGAGATCAGAACTGCCCCTACTCTTCCTGCCTTCCGTAAATTTCTCAAAACCCACCTTTGCCGTCAGACATGGGGAAACTAAACATCTCCCCCTGGGCACGTTGAATTTATATATGGTATGCTTGTGTGTGTGTATGTTAGTATATGGGGTTTTTTAAATTTTTAAATATTTTAATTAATTGGATTATGTATTGGACTGTTTTTCACTTGTTGTGAGCCGCCCCGAGTCTTCGGAGAGGGGCGGCATACAAATCCAAATAATAAATAGGGGAAGGCTAGCTCAGTAGGAAGGCTACTGAGGCTAGCATGTAGAGCAGAGGTCTTCAAACTTGGCAACTTTAAGACTTGTGGACTTCAACTCCCAGAATTCTGGCTGGAGAATTCTGGAAATTGAAGTCCACGAGTCTTAAAGTTGCCAAGTTTGAGGACCCCTGATGTAGAGAGATCACCAGATTCAAAGTAGGACCAAATTTCTACCTTCACACTATGAATGGATTGGATTGTGGATTGTCTCAAGCTCTAACTTACTGGAGGCATCAATCAACTCTTGAGATTGAGATGAGATTGTGTACTAGTTGGGTTTGTGCTGGGGTATGTCCTAATGTTTTTAAGAAAGCAGCAGGAAATGCAATCGCTATATATATTTACCCAAGAGTATATTTGGTGTATCTCAATCACATATCTAGTGCTAGTTAGTCCATTCAGGTATCCCAAAGATAGAGATAACACTTTTCAACCCCCAAAGTTTAACTACATTTCTTGGTTAATATGTATAGAAAAATATATTGGGGAATTGATACTTTCCCTCCCCCTAGGCTTATAATATTTATGCATGGTATGCTAGTATGTATGATTGGTTTTTAAATTGGGGTTTTAAATTAACTTAAACTTAAATATTAGATTTGTTTACATTGTACTATTATTGCTGTGAGCCGCCCCGAGTCTGTGGAGAGGGGCGGCATACAAATCTGATTAATAATAATAATAATAATAATAATAATAATATTCATTTAAAAATTGTTGAGATCTTCAGAGTCCCAAACACACTATTTGTCTGGTTTTTATTTATCATCACTGCTAGTAGTTCTACAATTTCTTAAGCATAACTAGCTGCTGCTGCTGGTGGTGAATCTATAAAGACATTGAATTGGGTAGCTGGGACTGCCTTGGAGGTGAAATCTAGCAGGTTCTGTCAAGTTCTGGAAAACCAGTAGTGGAAATTTTGAGTAGTTTGGAGATAACCCCAAATACCCCCTCCAGATGGCCCCAGATTGGGGTTGAAATAGAGTGGGGAGTGAATGGGGATTTTGCAGTATCTTCCCCCTGCCACACAACCAAGCCACGCCCAGCAATCCACACCAAGCCCACCAAGCCATGCCCACAGAACTAGTAGTTTTTTTAAAAAATGGATTTCACCACTGCCCCAAAACCTTGGCTCACTAGACCTGAAGGATACATATACTCCCTCCTTCTCATGCCTGAGATAAGCATATATCCATCCTAAGATAAAATACAGGAATATAAGGGCAGACTAGATGGATCATGAGGTCCTTTTCTGTCATCAATTTTCTATGTTTCTATGTTTCTATATACTAGCTTGCTTGGTCCAAATCTCAAGCTAAATCCTTTATTGTAAATCTGTAAGTGCATCCAAGAAATTTCAATCAGTAACCCACCAGCTCAGGGGTCTCCAAACTGGGTAACTTTAAGACTTGGGGACTTCCACTCCCAGAATTCTCCATCCAGCTATGTTCCATCCAGTTCTCCATCCAGTTCTCCATCCAGCTATCCAGCATAGAGTTGAAGTCCACAGGTCTTAAAGTTGCCAAGTTTGAAGACCTCTGGTGGTGCAGTGGTTAGAGTGCAGTACTGCTGGCTACTTCTGCTGATCACTAGCTGCCAACAGTTTGACAGATCGAATCTCACCAGTCTCAAGGTTGACTCAGCCTTCCATCCTTCCAAGGTGGGTAAAATGAGGACCCAGATTGTTGGGAGCAATATTTGCTGACTCTGTAAATGGTTTAGAAAGGGCTGTAAAGCCCTGTGACTTGGTATATAAGTCTAAATGCTTATTGCTAATTGCTAGCTTGGGAGCCAGTGTGGTACTGTGGTGAAGGCTGAAACCCATAGTCAACCCATCTCAGGCACAAAGCCAGCTGAGTAAAAAGGAGACAATAGCCAACCATTCCTGAAAAACATTTATTTATTTATTTATTTATTCATTCATTCATTCATTCATTCATTTATTTTTATGCTGCCCTTCTCCTTAGACTCAGCAACAGCACTGTTTAACAGAGCCAGCCTATTGTCCCCATAATCCGGGTCCTCATTTTACTTACCTCGCAAGGATGGAAGGCTGAGTCAACCTTGAGCCGGTGATGAGATTTGAACTGCTGACCTACAGATCTACAGTCAGCTTCATTGGCCTGCAGTACAGCACTCTACCTACTGCGCCAACTCGGCTCATTTGCCAAGGAAACTGCAGGAATTTTGTTCAAGAAGTCTGCAAGAATCGGACAGGTTGACTCAGCCTTCCATCGTCCTGAGGTGGGTAAAAGGAGGACCCAGATTGTTGGGGGCAATATGCTGATTCCGTAAACTGCTTAGAGAGGGATGAAAAGGCACCACGAAGCGATATACAAGCCTAAATGCTATTGCTATTGCTGTTTACTTGGAGATTCGGCTTGGAACCCAATGGCAACTTTTGCTCTTTTAAAAGTTGCATCTAACAAGAGTAACACAAAACTATTGGTTATGGTGACCATGATATTGATACTGATGATAACAGGATTACTAATAAACTGTACCACCATGGGGGGGTTTTCCCAGTTGAATTTTTTTAAAAAAAAGTTTGCTTGAAAGAAAGATTAAACAACTGGCCGATAACAGCCACTTCGATTTAAAGGAAATTCTCCTTTTTGAGCATTTTTATCTGCCCACTATGGGCAAGTATCCTTTCAGAGATAACTTAGAACTAAGGAGAAATTTCCTGACCCTTAGAACAAGTTTTTAAGAAGATGTTGGACAACCATCTGTCTAAAGTAGTATAGGGTTTCCTATCTAAGCAGGGGGTTGGACTAGAAGACCTCCAAGATCTCTATTTTTATTTTTATTATTATTATTATTATTATTATTATTATTATTATTATTATTATTATTATTATTATTATTATTATTATTATTATTATTATTATTATTATTATTATTATTATTATTGTTGTTGTTATTGTTATTATTATTATTATTATTATTATTATTATTATTATTATTATATTGTTGTTGTTGTTGTTGTTGTTGTTATTATTATTATTATTATTATTATTATTATTATTATTATTATTATTATTATTATTATTACAGTCCCATCTTTAACCCTAACTTGCGTTATCCCGTCCCTAATTTTTTCCGTTGTCCTACTGGCCTTTCCGACTTGCGGTTCTTCTTCCATTCGGGATGCGGGATGCGGAGAGGATGCTATTTCCTTTTCCCACTCAAACTCCCAACGCGGTCCTTGCTCCTGAGCCAAAACCGTTATCAGATTTTTTTTCTACCAGGGAAACAAAAAGGGAGGAGACGCTTTGTATGGAATAGGAAGAGTTAAACCCTCCGATATTCCCTCCTCCACAGCAGAGAATCGCTTCGAGGTGCCCGCGTTCACCCCCCCCACCCCCCCACCGCTAGCAACTCTACGAATCACTGAAAACATCAACGAAAGCAACAATATCCGCTTGGCTGGTGGGTTGGTTGGTTGGCTTTGATTCTCAACGTCGGTGTAGCAAGCTGAAAAATTCTTTTTTTTTTAATCCGGAGGAGGCAAAGGGACTTTAGAAGGTCTGTTTCGGAGAGAATGTGCGTTTAGAGACTTCCTTTCATTCCATCCTTCCATTCTCGGCGCAAATGTCTTTTTTTTTTCTCCCCTACCATGGAGAAAGGAGAGGAAAGAAAAGGAAACGTTTAACGTTTAGTTTCTTTTTCTTTCTTTCTTTCTTTCTTTCCTTCCTTCTTTATTTCTTTCTTTCTTTTTCTTCCTTCCTTCCTTCCTTTCTTCCTTCCTTCTTTCTTTCTTTCTCTTTCTTTCTTTCTTTCTTTCATCGAGTGATTGGATTTATATGCAGCCCCTCTCCGAGGACTCGGGGCGCCTTACAACATACAAAAGACAAATAAAAACATCTGAAATCCAATTTAAATTTAAAACTAACTGGTCTAAAACCCAACCATTTCCAATTGTAACTTATCTGTCTGGTTCCGGAATCTTTCCCCACGAGCAAAATATAGTTGCATTTGCTCTGAACGTTTCTTTTCTTTTCTTTTTTTCTCACGTTAATCCCCGAAAAATCCTGCGTTGCGCTAACATTTTTTCCCCTGCGGTCTCTTCGTCAAAAGGAATGAAAAAAAGGGGGGGGAGCCGTAAGGGGAGGTTGGAGCAACAACCGTCCTTCGGACACCCGAATCCTCCGTTCTTGCTCATCCTTTCTTTACATTCATCTATCAAAGCTCGCTTCCTTCCCCCTCTCCCGTAATAAGTCCTTGAAAGTATAGAAAATAACAGTCCGAAGGTGGAGAGAGAGAGAGAGAGAGAGAAAGGAAGAAAGAAAGAAAGAAAGAAAGAAAGAAAGAAAGAAGAAAGAGAGAGAGAGAGAGAGAGAAACGGCGACGTGCTGGCAATCGGCGGAAGCTTTTTAAAAAATCGTCTCGTTTCCAACCAGCTCGCTCCAAGAACAAGAACACACTTGGTTCGTTTCGGCCAGGCAGAATAGAAAAAAAAGAGAGAGAGAAATTGCAGAAAATTCGCACAGGCGTTTCCCATACATATTGAACGCCCGTCGATCGTTATATATCACCGTCGAGCGTCTGGTCAAAAGCTTCGAGGTCTCCGCTTTTGAAAACGTACTACCCGTAAAAAAAAACCCGAAAAAACTCCTTTCAACTCTCGGTACCCTGGAAGGAAGCGGTTCGTTTATCCAGTGTTTTTAATGTTTTGGTGAAAATAGCGGGGAAGGTAGATCAGGATTGCCTCTGGGTTTTATGCTGACGGATCAAGAGGACCGTTCCCCTTTCGGACACAAGGAGTCGCTGTTGCGATCGCATGAAGATCTAACTTTTAAAAAAATCACACACATACACACACAGAGAGAGAGAATAAGGATGAGAGAGAGGAAGACAGAATGAGAAAGAATGAGAAAGAATGAGCGAGAATGAGAGAGAATATGAGCGAGAAAGAGAGAATAAGAGAGAGAGAGAGAATAAGGATGAGAAAGAGAGAGGAAGACAGAATGAGAAAGAATGAGAGAGAATATGAGAGAGAAAGAGAATGAGAGAGAATGAGAATGAGAAAATGAGAGAGAGAATGAGAGGATGAGAGAGAGAATCAGAGAGAATCAGAGAATCAGAGGGAATTAGAGAATTAGAGAGAGAATGAGAGAGAGAATGAGAGAATGAGAATGAGCGCGGCTATAGCAAATGCTGCCCGAGGTGGTGGAAGAATTCAATGCACCTATAGATAATATGCACCACGGAATAAACACGATGCAGAAGTCATGGGGAAGGTTGAGGCTCGCAATACTATAAAAGGATGAATCCAAAGAGTCCCTTGTAAAGACCTGCAAGATCTCAGAGGCGAGTGCGAATGCAGAAACATCCTGCACAGACGCAGAGATGCTACACTTAGCAGGCTTTTTTTTTTTTTACAAACCTGTGTTATTTACCCCCTAACCGAGGAACCGAGGAAGGGGAAAAAATGGAGCGCTCTGCTAAGAAACAAGGCAGGGGCTTCTTAAAGGAGAATCCGTTAAACTGCTGAAATGTGATCGCGGGAATATGGGGCTGCTAGTCATTCTTGAACCAGGTTTTTTTTGGGGGGGAGGTGAGTTAAATAAAGCAAAGGCGCTTCCCTTTCGAGAAGCCGGACGGCTGGCGTTTTCCCCCTATGGTGCCTTTCAGCCGCCCTGAGCCCCACGGGATTGGGCGGCATATATAAATCAATTACATTAAGTTAAATTAAATTTTGAAAGGAGATGGCGGAGGGCGAGATATCCTGCCCGCCTCCACATTATTATTATTATTATTATTATTATTATTATTATTATTATTATTATTATTATTATTATTTATAGGACTTGTATGCCTCACAACATACAATGAAAACAATACGTATACAAATCTAATAGTTAAAAATATAAACTAAAAACCCATTATTTTTTTAAAAAAACAGTCAATTTACTCAATCACGCCCACACTAATGGTCAGAAGGGGGGGGCATATACTATACTTTGTTTCTATCTATCTATCATCTATCTATCTTTCTTTCTTTCTTTCTTTCTTTCTTTCTTTCTTATGCCGCCCTTCTCCTTAGACTCAGGGCGGCTCACAACATGTTAGCAATAGCACTTTTTAATAGAGCCAGTCTATTGCCCCCACAATCCGGGTCCTCCTTTTACCCTTGGAAGGATGGAAGGCTGAGTCTACCTTGAGCCGGCGGTGAGATTCGAACCGCTGGCCCGCAGATCTAGCAGTCAACTTTAGTGTACTGCACTCTACCCACTGCGCCACCTCGGCTCGGTTTTAATACCCCACCCCTCGGTGTTCATCTGCGGGGCTTCCAGGGGACTTACAAGGTTTACACCCGTTTCCCCACCTTTGCCTATTACGGAATCCCTGCTGGGGTTCAGCTTCCTAGTCAGGGAATCCGAAGGGGCCGTTTCTGCACGTGGAGTTGAAAGCTTGTGGGTGGGTAAACTCAGCTGGCATTTATTTTGAGTGGAATTATCTGGCACGAAAAGCCCCTCCTTCTTTGGCAGTGTCAACGTACCAGCCCCCTGGATGTGAGTTCTCCCCCTCCCTCGCCTAAATCATTAGGGTTACTCATCTTGCTGCTGTTGCTTTGCAGACTGAGGCTAGTAACGTGGGAGTAAGGCGGGGGGGAGAGTGTAAGATACTATGGTCCTGTCCCCTGGATGCGGATGAAATTCACCACGACTGCCTGGCCCCCATCCGCCACCGTGGATGCTGAAATCTTGAAATACACCAGCCATAATTTGTTTATAGCCCAACTTCGCCTTCTGACCTTCTCCAAGGATCATTTTCAAAGACGGTCAAAACTGAGTGAGCTCTGCCGCTGGACGCTTAAATTCTTCCTCCCCCTTTTGTTTTTCAAAAGCCGAAGTTTGAAAAGCGGGTTAAGCTCTCCACTGCTTACAAAACCTCAGTAAACAGCATCCCAAACGATGCTGTTGATTGTCTTTCGTTTCGGTTTTAGAAGGTGTTTAAAATTCAGGTGCATCAGTCACAACGAAGGTTGGACCTCACCTACGCATATTATATATACTCCCCCCCCCAAATAAAGGGAACACTCAAATGACACATCCTAGATCTGAATGAATGAAATATTCTCATTGAATGCTTTGTTCTGTACAAAGTTGAATGTGCACATCAGCGTGTGAAATTGATAATCAGTGTTGCTTCCTAAGTGGACAGTTTGATTTCACAGACGTTTGATTTACTTGGAGTTATATTGTGTTGTTTAGGTGTTCCCTTTATAGCAGTGTATATATTACATACTATATCTATCTATCTATCTATCTATCTATCTATCTATCTATCTATCTATCTATCTATCTATCTATCCATCCACCCATCCACCCATCTATATACACACACATACAATATTAGTGTGTCATTAGTGCATATGCTCTCAATGTACATAAAAGAAAACATAGGGAATATATATATAGTTATATATAACATTTAGGTTACTGGAAAACTTTGGGAGTACTGTAGTTGGTAAATTGTGTGATTTTATTTTCTGAAGCTGGACATGAGCTGGATTACCCCGATTTCCCTTCAATCAAGCTGACCCACTCCAGAAAGAAACCCTATACCGACTCTATGCTTTCCTTCTTTGTGGATTTTGAGAAAACTCCTTTGAAAGATAGACAAGTAAACGAGATTGAAAGCACAGATCTTGAAGTCTTGTCCAACCCCTGGGTTGAATCACGCAACTTTTTTTTTTAAAAAAAACCCAACCCTAAACACATTAAGTGTTGTACCTCATGATTCTTGACAAATGTATCTTTTCTTTTATGTACACTGAGAGCATATGCACCAAGACCGATTCCTTGTGTGTCCAATCACACTTGGCCAATAAAGAATTCTGTTCTGTTCTATTCTATTCCATTCCATTCCATTCCATTCCATTCCATTCCACTCCATTCCACTCCACTCCACTCCACCCCACCCCACTCCACTCCATTCTAAACTTTTAGTAATCCAAAAGTCTGCTTAAGACTGAAATCGTTGAAGGGAAGGGAGCCTGGGAGCAAATTGTGTGTGTACGCAGGGGTGGGCTACTTCCAGGACGGGGGAGGGGGACGCAGTGGGGTAGCAAAAATGGAGCACCACCCCAGAGCACCCAATTTGCACTGAAATATGTTGAAAAAAATCTATAAGCCACGCCCACGGTGTGGTAGTCAAAAATTTGGTAGCCCTTCACTGTGTGCACGCATGTATCTGAGTGCCCGCAGGAAAGAGTCGAAACTTAGAATATGAGCTAATACACTTTTATACCAAGGAATTGTCATTTCACTTCTTGCACACTTGCAGGGTGATTCTATGCCGTGTCAGGAGAAATCAACGCCCACCTTCCCAAGGCGAATGCTGGCACTTCCCAATGTAGTGATTTATAAAGTCTTTATAGTGTCACCCAACCATCACTCTGTTCATAGAACAATAGCGCCGACGTGCTTTGTACTTTATCACCCAAAAGGGTCCATCACTATATTTCATTCCAACACGAATCGGCATAGCACCGCGTGTATTTTTCTACCCGTGTTTAGGATCAGGTGGCATTAGCCTTACTAAGTGATGAAGGTTAGATCACTAGCCTCGATGTAAGACGCCAGGGGTGTTTCCACACGTAGACATAAACACGGGTTCACACATTGTCGAGAAGTCAGTATTAATTATGGGGACAGAAACAGTCTTGCAACATATTCACCCTCCCTGATGCAGAGGGGTCCCCAAACTTGGCAACTTTTTAAGACTGGTGGACTTCAACTCCCAGAATTCTTCAAGTTTCCAAGTTTGAAGACCTCTGTTCTAATGGGAAGCAGAAATGGTGAGAGTACTTCCAGGTTCCTACCGCCGGCAAAAGCAATAGCTGGGAAACTAGAAGTACCAATAATATGTTTGGTTGGGGAAAGGAGCCGCCAGGTTCCAGTTTTCCTTCAACGCAGGAAAGTCAGCGAAGGCAATTTTTCAGCCTAGTTTTTTTCTCTTCGTCGATCTTACTCTTACACCATGAGTAACTTCTATTGAAATTCACAAGGAGGGATTGTTACCTGCATTAAAAAGAGTTAGGGGGGGTAGAGTGGCAGGGAGTTGGTGGGGAAACGCACAACTTCCAAGTGCTAAACACCTGCGAGCAGCTGCGGTTACTCCCACCTTCCTTTTGATGTCCGCGCCGCTACTACGAGAATGGGGAAGCCGCAAGGAAGAAAGGAGGCAAAACTGAAGCCTGGACGGGCAGCAGAATCCAGCCGCTGTCAATCGGAGTCTTCGCCTCAAATAATAATTAAAACAAACAAACAAACAAAAAATACCGAACCCGCCCCCCCCCCGGAAAAAAAAACAGCGGGCGAAAAATCTAAGCGGCTCTAAGCCTTGATCGCCCTCTTTTTGCGGCATAAATCAGATTGCACGGCTTTTAATCCGCCGCCCCTCGTCCTCCTGCTCTTTTCCCCTCCCACAGTATTTGATCAGTCACCTGATCCATGTTTCCTTCTGCTTCCCCCCACCACCACCTTCACGGCCTGCCTAGTTCAAAAGGAGAGGAAGCTGTGCGGAGAAGAAACGTCTCGTTTCTTTCTTTTTCTCTCCCCTCCCTCGCTCCCCCCCCGAAAAATAAAATAAAAATCCTGCCCGACTTTAGGAAGGGTGGGGGGAGTGAGAACGAGAGAGAGAGAACGAGAACGAGAAAGAGAATATGGGAGAGAAAAAGAGAACGAGAGAGAGGGAGAAAGAATGAGAAAGAATGAGAAAGAGAGAAAGAGAATGGGAGAGAGAGGAAGACAGAATGGAAGGGAGAAAGAGAATTAGAGAGAGAGAAAGAGAGAAAGAATGAGAGAGAATGGGAGAATGAGAGAGAGAGAATGAGAGGGAGAGAGAAAGAATGAGAATGAAAGAAAGAAAATGAGAGAGAGAATGAGATAATGAGAGCGAATGAGAAGGAGAATATGAGAGAGAATGGGAGAATGAGCGAGAGCGAGAATGAGAAAGAGAGAAAGAGAGAGAGAATGAGACACAATGAGAGAGAATATGAGAGAGAAAGAATGAGAGAGAACGAGAAAGTGAGAGAATGAGAGACAGAATGAGAAAATGAGAGAGAATGAGAGAATGAGAAAGTGAGAGAATATGAGAGAGAGAGAATAAGAGAGAGAATGAGAGAATGAGAAAGAATGAAAAAGTGAGAGAATATGAGAGAGAAAGAGAGAATGAGAAAGAGAGAAGATGAGAGAGAGGGAATGAGAGACAGAATGAGAGACAGAATGAGAAAGAGAAAGAGAGAGGCAGCTGCTTGCTTTAAGCCAATGAAAGGGGGGTGTTGATGCAAAGTGGGGGGGGGAGTAGAAACGGATTAAGAATGTGTGTGCGCGCGCGTGCAAGGGTGGGGGAGAAAAGAGAAATCAAAAGTTGTCTCCGGTTCGTTCTTCCTTCCTTCTCCCCTTCCCCCCAGTACTTCTCCGCGGTCTGTCGCGGATCTCTCCAGCCAGCCGCCCCGGAGGCCGGGCTCGCCCCAAAGCCCCCCCTCCCTTTGAAACACGATAATCGGAACAGCTGCTTCTGTGTTCCCCCTCCGGCCAATCAGAAGACGGCGTGTTTTGACGTCCCCGCGGCCCACGCCGGCCAATCAGGAGCGAGCGGGAGCCGGAGCGGAGAAGTTTTTGAGCGAAGGGATCAGGGAAGGAGGAGAGGCTGGCGGCGGCGGCGGCGGAGGCGCGGAGAGTTGGCCACGCACCGGGCAGAGCTCTCACTCTCACTCTCTCTCACTCACTCTCACTCTCTCGCTCTTACTCTCGCTCTCTCGCATCGTGGACGGCGGGTTCCTTTCCCACGGAGCCGTTTCTCACCGTAGGGCAAGAAAAGAAGGGCGTCCGTCCATCCGCCCTCCCCCGAGATCGATTCCCAGCGCGGCAGAGGCGGCGGAACGAGCGAGCATCTTCTTTGACAGCATCTTCTCTCCACCCACCCCCATCATCACCACCGCATCCCCGGTCTCAGCCTCCACGGGGCAAAGAAAAAAGAAAAAAAAAGGCAGAGCCGCCGGTTGATTTGTTGATTTATTCTTATTCTTTTTATTTTTATTTTCTTCCACCCTCTCGGAAAAGTTCCCCGGCGGACGCGGAGCAACCATTTCACGGTGGACACTACTATACCCTCCTCTGGCAGACATGGGCGATATGGGCGACCCACCGAAAAGTAAGGGGGGGACCCACGGTCGCCTGCGGGGGCTTTGGGATCGGTTCTTAAGCGCTTTTAAAAGAATATATTTTATTTGATTTCTCTCGCACTCGTTATTTTTTTAAAAAGGCGAAAGCAGCGAAACGTTTTGGAGCGAGGAAGGCAAGGGGTGGCCCAGCGCCTGTTGCCGAGCCCTTGGCCTCGGGGGTGATGCTTTGGAAAGGGATGTGTGTTCCCCAGTGGGGGCTTTTGGTTTCCGGGGAGGAAAAAACCCGGCGCTTCTGCAGCCGGGGGTCATAAGGCGTTGAAAACCGAATTGTGGCGGGGAAAACGCCTCGTCCCCCTCCCCGGTGCCGAAAAGCTGTGGAAGATCAATGAGATCCGCAGAAGGATCTGGCGGTCTTGCCTGGGGTGCGCAGAGGGTAGTCTTGCCTGGGGAGAAGAGGGGAGCGAAAAGGATCCCTTTGCAGTCACAGCGTCTCAATGACTTTGCCAGCTTTCGGATGTCTAAACACCCCCCCCCCTCCAAGTATCCCATTTATTTTTATTTATTTTTTCCCCTCCCCAACAATGGGAGATTTTTCTCCACCACCCAATTTGATTCGGGACCAATTCCGGGCTGCGGTCGTACGCCACAGCTGGGAACTGTTGTCCGACGCCTCCCACTTGAATCCAAGACTTTGGACCCAAAGGGAGAACAAATTGTGGGGTGGGGGAGGGAGCAAACCCCACAAATCAAAGCGTTCGGGCTGGGTTGTTGGCTTCCCTGGACTTGCGAAAAGCCTATTGCCCGGGGTTTACGTGTTCCCGACCCGCTCGTCTCCTTCTTGTCCCCCCCCCCGCACCAGCCCCGAGTCCAAATCACCGCCGTTTGAATTGCTTGGAAAGCGGGGAAGAGGCTCAGCCTTATTCACACACACTGAGGGAGAGAGAGAGAGACAGACAGACAGACAGACAGACAGACAGACAGACAGACAGACAGACAGACAGACAGACAGACAGACAGACAGACAGACGGGTCTTTGCAACTCTACTTTTAAATTTTGCGTCCCCCTTTCTCTCTCGGCCAGGAAAGCGTTTGATGGAGACAGGCAGGCAGGCAGACTGACAGACGGACAATTCTTTGCAAATCTACTTTTAACTTTTGCGCGCCCCCCCCCTCTCGGCCAGGAAAGCTTTTGATGCAGACAGACAGACACACAGACAACCGCATCCCGATTGCGCTCCTAAAACGCCCTTCTCCTCTTGCACCCTCCCCTCCCTCTCCTCCTCTTCCTCCCCCCCCCCTTCTCCTTGCCCGAAAATGCAACGCGTTTCCTAAAGACCCAGCTAGCCAGCCAGGCTCAGACACGGCGGGGTTGACGGGGGACTGAATAAAAGGCGTTTATCTCGGTGGGGGAGAGAGAGAGAGAGAAAGAGGGAAAGAGAGGGCGAAGGCTCCGTCAATTATGTCTCTTTTCTTCCTGCGCCTTTCAGAAAAGCGGCTGATTTCCTTGTGCGTCGGCTGCGGCAACCAGATCCACGACCAGTACATCCTGCGCGTTTCCCCCGATTTGGAATGGCACGCGGCGTGCTTGAAGTGCGCGGAATGCAACCAATATTTGGACGAGACGTGTACGTGCTTCGTGAGAGATGGGAAGACCTACTGTAAGCGGGACTACATCAGGTAAGGGGGTCTTTCTTTCTTTCTTTCCTCCTTCCTTCCATCCTTTCTTACCCCTTCCCTTCTTCCCTTCCCTTCCGTCCCTTCCTTCCCACTTCCGTCCCTTCCTTCCTTCTGTCTCTCCTTCCTTCTGTCTCTCCTTCCTTCCCTTCCTTCTTCCTTCTCTCCCTCTCTCCTTTTCTTCTTTCCCTTCCTTCCTTCCCTCCCTCCTTCCTTCTGTCCCTCCTTCCTTCCTTCCCTCCTTCCTTTTCTTCCTTTCCTTCCTTCCTTCCTTTCCCTCCCTCCCTCCTTCCCTTCCCTCCCTCCCTGTTTCCTTCCTTTCTTTCTTTCTTTCTCTCTCTCCCTCCCTCCCTCTTTCTTTCTTTCTTTCTTTCTTTCTTTCCCTCCCTCTTCCCTTCCGCACCGCTCTGGGAGTTATGGCGACTGTAGATCCGGGGAGGGGGCGGTTGGGTGGGGGAAAGAGGTCGGGCGACATCCGCGCTCGGTTCGCTTCCAACCAAGGCTTTTGAGATTCTCCGGAGGTTCTTGCAGGCGAAACCTTGAGTCTTAACGGGGGGGGGGGGGGGGGGGGGGGGGGGGGGTTTGTTGTTTCTTGGGGCGAAGCGACTTCTATTTTATCCCTTCGGAAGCCTGGAAAGAATGTGTTGAGCAAGGTACACGCAGTCCCTCTCTCTCTCTCTCTTTCTCTCTCTCACACACAAACACACACACGAGAAGTCTGAGGCATAAGCATATCCCGTGGTTAGAGAGGGGGGGGGATAGTAAACAGTGAGGAAGCAGGAAGATAAAGAGATGCAGGTAATTATAGAGTGATGGGTTTCTCTTCCTTTTTTATGTTTTAGAATTTTTTTAAAAAAAATCTGTGTGGGGTTGTTTAAAACGTCCCCCCTTTTAAAAAGAAGCTCTCTATCAACAGGCCGCTTTGGAAGCGCCTGAGTAAATACGCCTGAGTAAATAAGGATTTTAGGGGATCAGTCAGACGCCGGTTTGTAGGCAGCTCTCAACCTGGAGATCTTAGCCTGCGTTGTGTGCATTGACTTCCTGGGTGACTGAAGGAAGCAAACTCGAGGCCGGCTGCTTTTTGCCGTCGTCAGGATTAACTCCTCGGCTTTTAAATGTACGAAGGTGGGGAAATAAATTGATCCCACCTCGCACCTTCAAAAGGGGGAGAAAAATTGATAATAATAGGCCTCCTGGGTGGAACGAGCCAAACAAAAGCGTCCTAGAACTAGTCTACTTCGGGTGTTATATTATTTATTATTATTATTTATTATTATTATTATTATTATTATTATTATTATTATTATTATTATTATTATTATTATCAACACAGCAAAACGAGATCAGTATTTTTCGTATTTCATCATCCGTGGGGCACTTCCAAAAGCACCTAGAACTGCGTGATGTAGCGGCTTATTATTATTATTATTATTATTATTATTATTATTATTATTATTATTATCATTATCATTATCATTATCATTATCATTATCATCGTCGTCGTCGTCGTCGTCGTCGTCATCATCATCATCAT
The DNA here is from genome assembly GCF_031021105.1 of Erythrolamprus reginae. Lineage (NCBI taxonomy): Eukaryota > Metazoa > Chordata > Lepidosauria > Squamata > Dipsadidae > Erythrolamprus > Erythrolamprus reginae. The sequence goes on along the minus strand of NC_091951.1, from coordinate 326,594,485 downwards.
TAATATTAATATTATTATTATATTTCCACCACCACTAAATTGGCTGGAAAGGTTAATGTACGAACAGGGGCAGCGCTGTCAGAGAAGAGCTACTGACACTGGTGGGGTTTTGGCCCCCAATCTTCATTTAATAAAAGAAGACCCAAAGACCCACCAAATATCTTGAGAATCCGAATATGATGAGAAAGACGTTGGGGTTTATTTTACTCTGCCCGGTTTTTTTCTCCCCCGACTGTTCTGATGAGGTCTAGTTTGAGGCGCGAGTAATATTTAGGAGTTGGGGGGGTGTAGCTGCAATTTGTCGCCCTTCGGATGAATCCAGCCCCTCCCCTGAACTCTCGCTAATTAAGTGTATAATTGAAATGAGGTGGTAGTGAGTAGGAGGAGGGAGGGAGGATGTAAAAGGTTCTTCCCGCGAGGGAACTGGGGGCGGATTTTTTCCCTATTTTTCAGGAAAGGGCATTTAAGGGAAGGAAAAAAATAATAACAACCACTTCCCTCGGTATCCATTCTAGCCAGGCCCCTTCTTTACCTTTCTAAATAATAATAATAATGATAATGATGATAATGATGATAATGATAATAATGATGATGAGAATAATAATAATAATAATAATAATAATAATAATAATAATAATAATAATAATAATAATAATATAACCACCGATGCGGAGGATGTTTCTTCCCCCAGCCATTTGGAAGAAAGGTAGAGGACAGTAAAAACCCCATTGGTCGCGAATACTAAATAAAATAAAATAATTTCATTAAATAAAAGTCAGCTCTATGCTATAAAACGTAGGGGTGGCTGGAGAATCCCACACAAAGACTTCGTTGGCAGGAAACCCCCCCCCCCCACCTTAGGTAGGTCTACTCGGGAGGCGGACATTTTTTGCGGGGTTTACTCTCAGGTAAGCTCCGTTGGGTAGGGTTACCACAGGCCTTCATCTTTTTAAATATTAACCCTTTGGGGCGCTTCTGGGACTGCCTCTCCTCCCTTATCTTATCTGCCTTGATGAATTGGACAGAGGAGATCAAATTGCCCCTCAGCTGTTAGCGAACAATCGCTACATTTAGATAATGGAAGCGGCTTCCTTTCCTATACCTACCCTGGGGGGGGGGGGCGGGAAGGGAAATCTGGGAGCTGATTATTTTTTTTTTATAAAGAGAAAAATAAATTCCTGCTGTTCTGGCCACCGCTCAAACTGACAGGTAAACTGACAAATAAGTAGGATTTTTTTTTCAAGAGAGAGAGAGAGAGATAAAATAAGGAAGGAACGAAGGAAGGAAGAAGGGAAAGAAGGAAGAAAGGAAGGAAGAGAAGGAAGGAAGGAAGGAAGGAAGGAAGCTTTTATTTTATGTTTCAGGGATTATTATTTTTTTTTTGGCGATCGAAGGGCAGGGTGAGGGGGTGCGGCTGGGATGAGGAGGAGAGGCGAAGCTACTGTGTACCCTCGGTTGGGTTTGATCTTCCAGGAGGTGGGGGGCAAAGGTTGGCGACTTGAGACGGGCCTGCGGGCCGAGGACACAATCCAGACGGATAGGAGGGGGAGGGGGCTGTTTAAGGTTCCCTAAACCAGAAATGGCAGCAGGAGGAGGAGGAGGAGGAGGAGGAGAGGAGGCGCCCGGTGTTGTTTTTTTTAAACGGCGCTCAGCCTTGGCGGTGTGCGTATTTTATTTTTATTTTTTTCCCCACCCCCCGGTAGCGACTTTTGGCTGGGTCCGAACTCTTCTCTCGGGGTTTCTTTTTTTAGATTCCCCACTCCTCCCTACAGTCTTCCACCGCCCCCCAACCCCCCCCCCCTCGCTTTACGACTTGGAGCTGCAATTCTGAAAGACGAAAAGGGAGGTCGCAGGCGAAAAGTTCTCCCCAGCCCCGACATTCGCCTCCAGAAAGGCCGGTTAGAGAACGAGGTCCAGTTTCCTCGCTTGCCCGCCGCGCTTCCCTCCCGAAAGTCGGCTATAAAAAAAGCCCCAGGGCTTCGTATGGTCGTCTTCTTTTGGAAGGCTACGGCTGCATAAGGCGTCTTCAGAATCCGGGTCTTTCGGAACCGGGGGGAGAAAATAAAATAAAATCCGGCGCTGGACAAAAGGGAATAAATAATTTACGGAACAGGCGCGGTTATCTCCCGGCTATCTATTTGCTTGCTTTAATAAAAATAGAAACATAGAAGATTGGCAGAAAGGGGCAAGAAAAAAGACCTCATGGTCCATCTAGTCTGCCCTTATACTATTTCCTTTATTTTATCTTAGGATGGATATGTGTTTATCCCAGGCATGTTTAAATCCAGGGACTGTGGATTTGCCAACCACGTCTGCTGGGAGTTTGTTCCAAGGATCTACCACTCTTTCAGTAAAAAAATATTTTCTCCCGTTGCTTCTGATCTTTCCCCCAACTAACCTCAGATGGTGCCCCCTTGTTCTTGTGTTCACTTTCCTATTGAAAACACTTCCCTCCTGAACTTTAATAAACATAGAAACGTAGAGCAGGTTGAAATCGGAAGTCAATGCCCCCGGAGCCTTCGGTAGTAGGATGGTCCTAATTCCCTTTTTTGGCTCGGGATTTACAGCATTCAATTCGGTCCCCTCTCTCTTTTGCAAAACTCTTTTTACTTGAAAAGCCAAAAACCCGATTTATCTTTCCAACTAAGGCCAAAACACAGGCACACGCCAACAACCAATCCACACGTTATTTCGGAAATGCTTGCTAAAGTGTTAAGTCAAGTTCAAGGGTCTGGATTGAAGCCCATTTGCTTTAAGAGGCTTAGTTGGTGGACTTGGAGGGTCTTGCCGGCTCCCAAGAAACGGTTTCCGACGTGGGAGGGTGAGGGGTGGGGGTTTCCACTCTTTTTTGCTCTTTCCAGTAGTTCATTCCTGGCCCAGGGACGAAGTGAGTTGTGTCAAATCTTTCTTCGCTAAGCGGGGGAAAAAACAGCCGATAGTTTGGAGCTTTGTTAATTCTTTTATTATCCATTATTATTATTTTTCTCTCTCCTTCGGGTTTACTTTTAAGGAGAGAGGTTGCACAGTGATAAGATAAGGAACGGCTGAGAGAGATACGAGAGCAAAATAGCTTGAAATAGATCTATACCAGTCTCCCTTCTTTTTCATTATCAGCAAAAACACACAAGCATATAAGACATGTATATATGTAAATGTATATGTATGTGTGTGGATAGATAGATAGATAGATAGATAGATAGATAGATACGATAGATAGATAGATAGATAGATAGATAGATAGATAGATAGATAGATAGATAGATAGATAGATGATAGAGGGATATACTGTATAGAGAGAGGGAAGGAAGGGTGTGGGCCTGTGAGTAAATTGAGCAGCATTATATAAGACCAACTATGTCTTCAATGGGGATTTTAATATTCTGACGACGTTAGTTGGGGATTAACGAGAAAGTTTAGTAATTTTAGTAGTTTTTAATAAATTTTAAAGGTTCTGGAGATGGCGATGGCTGCTGCCTCTTCATTTATAAATACACCTGGAACTCACATTTTTAGGACGATTCTTGGCATATATATCTTGGCATATATATCTTATAAGTAACTATGTATATAACTATATACTGTAACTATATTATATGTATATAATTTTCAAATTCAGCAAAAACATGTGACACTATATATATGTATATATATATACATACTATATATATATACAACTTAAATATGTAACTATATGTGTGCATGTATGTGTGTGTATACTGTATATATATACATATATAGTATATATACTGTATATATATATACATACATACACACACACACACATAGACACACACACACACACACACACATACATACAGTTACATATTTTTGCTGATAACTGAAAAGGGAGGTGAATTATAAAGTGAAATATATATATATACTGTACCTGCGCCCCAGATCTACAGGGAAATTATACTCAGTGGCGAGCAAAAGGTTGCCTTTGCAAAGCACTCCCTAACCCCATCGCTGGGTTGAGCGGTGCTCCAAGAGGTTTGTTCCCTGCTCTGGAAGCGCTTCGGATCTATTTTGGAGGGAAACTTCGATAAGATTCGGTGTATGGTTTTTCTCCTCCTTTCTGGAATATAAACTCAATAAATATCGGCGCCGAGGCAGAGAAGGCTGAGCTAAACTCCAGATTCGTTTGCGCTCGCGGATTAGTCGGGAGCTTTAAAAAAATTTAAAAAATAAAATATATGAAATATAGAAAGAACCGAATTTGGATGGGTGGGTGGGAAGGCTGGTGGGCGGGCGTCCTTGAACTCGCGGAAGGAAAACCTTAGCGAAAAAGGTAGGCCTCGCCACTCGCTTTGCCAAATCCAGAACCAGGAAGCCCCGAGAGCCGCCACAAATCTACAAATTAATAAACCAACTTCAGGATTTTTTTGGGAGCGACAAATCAAACCCATTCAAAAAGGTCAACCATAGCGCTTTTCCTACGAATGGCCACGTTCAGACCTGGTGTTTTGTTTTGTTTTTAAATTATCCCTCTTGAGTCTTAATCTCCAAAACAAAGCATTCCCCCAAATACACGCGAATGTCTGGCCTTCAAATCCCGTTTCTGGCCCCATAAAACAGGAACGTTTCCGCTTCGGGATTTTTGGTGCCGGCGCGAGGATCTTGGCGAGGATAGCATGGAAAGGCTTATGGTTTCTGCGCGTCCTTATAAAAAGAGGGTGAATTAGAAGCTCCGCAGAGTTTTGCTTTGACCGGGGTCGGCCCAGCCAGAACCAGCATGTTTGCGTGTTTTTAAAGGATGGGGTGCGTTTTTAAAAATATATATAAATAGGACTCTACACTTTAATCTCCCTCGGTCTTCATCGGTCTAGACCAGTTATTTTCAACATTTTTTGAGCCTCGGCACATTTTTTACATTTACAAAACCATGGGGCACATTGAGGGGGGGTGGCTAAAAAAAGTTTGGACAAAAAAATCTCTCTCTTCCTCCCTTTCGCTCTATTTCTCTCTCCCTCTTTTTTTCTCTCTCTCCATCCCTCTTTCTTTCTCTCTTCCTTCTTTCCTCTTTTTTGCTCTTTCTCTCTCCCTCCCTACTTCCCTCTATGTCTTTCTCTCTCTCTCTCTTTCTTTCTTTCTCTCTTGTTTTCTCTCTCTCTCTCTTGCTCTTTCTTTCTCTTGTTTTCTTTCTCTCTCTGAGCTTCGCGGCACACCTGACCATGTCTCGCGGCACACTAGTGTGCCACAGCACACTGGTTGAAAAACACTGGTCTAGACTCCAGAATTAACCTTTAGGTGATTCCCTTCCTTGCCACTCACTGAAGAAGATCCTAGATTCCAGGAATCTGTAGAGTAATTTTCTCCACTGTTGGAGAAAGAGACAGGCACACAAATAAATTACAACATGTGTGTGTGTAATACTACATATATAGTACTATTTTACTACATGGATAGTCAAATTCTTACCAAAAACATAATCACTGGTTGGAATTCTCTGATTAGGTGTCTAAATAAATACAATTCTTAACAAACACTTTCAGTTAGCAGCATGAAACATGATTCACTGCTCAAAAAAAATAAAGGGAACATTTAAACAACACAATATAACTCCAAGTAAATCAAACTTTTATGAAATCAAACTGTCTACTTAGGAAGCAACACTGATTGACAATCAATTTCACGGGCTGTTGTGCACATTGGACTTTGTACAGAACAAAGTATTCAATGAGAATATTTCATTCATTCAGATCTAGGATGTGTTATTTTTTTAGCAGTATGCGTGTGTGTGTGTGTGTGTGTGTGTGTGTGTAAACAGTATATATGTGTGTGTACAGTATATATCTACAGTATATATATATACATGCATACATACATAGACATAGATATACATAAACATATACATATACATATACATATGTATATGTATGTGTACATGTACAGTATATGTATATGTATATATGTACAATATATATTTAATTTGTTTTCCCAGATTTTCATGAGTATATGTATGTAGATTGTTGTGAGTTCGGGTTTTTCCCCCAGTATAATATTTTGAGTGTCTCTTGTGTGTCTAGGAAGGTAGACTACTAAGATACATATATGTCTAATCACCCTGGTATACATATATGTAAATGTATTTTTTTTAAAAAAAAAAATCTTCCCTGGTACAAGCTGTGAGAAGGAAAACCTGTAGTCTCTAGGGGTTAATAGGAGACTGCCCAGGTTCAAACCTTAGTAAGGGTACAGCTAGCTGATGAAAGCAAAATAGTTTGAAATAGAACTACTGTATTCTAGCCTCCCTACCTTTTCATTATCAGCAAAAATATGTTATACATATACAAAGACAAATTCCTTGTGTGTCCAATCACATTTGGCCATTCTATTCTATTCTGTTCTGTTCTTTAGATAATTAATTAAAATTGCAACCCCTTTCCAAGCTTTCTTTCCTTGCCGGGAGAGCAGTACATCGCCGCTGGGTGCTTTCTTCAAGCATAGAAGCACATCAGCTCCAAATCTGGGTTGGGGTCCACACTTTGCCCCCTCCATTTAAACAGGGGAGAGAGTCAGCTGGACGGATTTAATAGAAAAAGGTTGCTTTGGACGAACGCCTAAAAAACGCGCGGTGTGATGGATCGGGTCAAAAATGCAAAATAAAAAAGGAGGATTGTTTCGAACAAGGGTCTGAAATAAATTAATTTTCCTCCCTCTCTCCCTCCCCCCCCCTGTTTCCTTCCCACCTTCCCCCTTCCCTCGCCTCTCCCCCGGCGGAACCCGAACCTCAGACTCTACGGCATCAAGTGCGCCAAATGCAACATCGGCTTCAGCAAGAACGACTTCGTGATGCGCGCCCGCTCCAAAGTCTACCACATCGAGTGCTTTCGCTGCGTGGCCTGCAGCCGCCAGCTCATTCCCGGGGACGAGTTCGCGCTTCGAGAGGACGGGCTCTTCTGCCGGGCGGACCATGACGTGGTGGAAAGAGCCAGCCTCGGCGCCGGAGACCCCCTCAGCCCCTTGCACCCGGCCAGGCCGCTCCAGATGGCAGGTACCCCGTGGGGATCCTTCCGGGGACGAGCTGGGCTGGTGCTGCGCGCCTTTGGACCGACTGTCTTGCCAGGCCCAGCCCTGACCCTGAGCTGCCCGGTTTTCTACTGTATTTTAGCTTCTTGCAGAAAAAACAAAACAAAACACGACTTTTCTGTGGTTCTTTGGCTCTGCAAAGCCATGGCTTGCTTGCTTGCTTTCTTTCTTTCTTTCTTTCTTTCTTTCTTTCTTTCTTTCTTTCTCTCTCTCTCTCTCTCTCTTTCTTTCTTTCCTTCCTTCCTATCTTCTTTCTTTCTTTCTTTCTTTCTGCCTGTCTGTCTTTCTGTCTCTCTCTCTCTTTCTTTCTTCCTTCCTTCCTTCCTTAATTCCTTCCTTCTTCCTTTCTTCCTATCTTCTTCCTTCCTTCCCATGTATCTTCTTTCTATCTATCTGTCTGTCTGTCTGTCTATCTATCTATCTATCTATCTATCTATCTATCTATCTATCTATCATCTATCTATCCATCTATCTTTCTTTCTTTCTTTCCTTCCTATCTTCTTTCTTTCTTTCCTTCCTTCCCATCTTCCCTTCCTCCCTCTATTTTTCTTTCTTTCTTTCTTTCTTTCTTTCTTTCTTTCTTTCTTTCTTTCTTTCTTTCTTTCTTTCTTTCTTTCTTTCTTTCTTGGACTTTTATGCCACCCCTGTCTTAGGACTCAGGGCGGCTTACAACATGTAAAGTGACAATACTGTATATCACACCCTGAATCCAATCAATAATTAGTAATCTAAAAACCCAAAGACTGTAAAAGCACTCACACCCATTCAATCCACTAACTCCCATATCTTTCCTTGGCCAGGGGCAGAAGTCTAAAGCCCCAAGCCTGGCAACATAAATGAGGCTAGAAAGTCTTACAGAAGGCAAGGAGGGTGGGAGCAGTGCAAATCTCTGGGGGTGGGAGCTGAGTCCAGAAGGTCGGGGCCACCACAGAGAAGGCTCTTCCCCTAGGCCCCACCAAGTGCCATTGTCTTGTTGAAGGGACCTGGAGGAAGCCGACTCTGTGGGACTCATGCGGCAGAAGGTGGTCCCACAGGTATTCTGGTCTGATACTTTATAGTCCAAGCGGACTTGGGCTTCCTTAAAAATTAAGACACTTCATTGCGTCCTAAGCTTCCATTGTTTACCGTCTTGATTTAATCAAAGGTGTGAAATTAGAGGTATGGGATTAAAGGTATGGAAGGAAAAGGGCTATACTTTTCCACCCAAAGTGGGGAAAGCTACAGTTCTAGTTATTCAAAAGCAAATTCCATTGCCCTCTGAGCTTTAACTTAAGACAAATAAATGAGATGAAACTACACTGCTCAAAAAAATAAAGGGAATACTTAAACAACACAATATAACTCCAAGTAGATCAACTTCTGTGAAATCAAACTGTCCACTTAGGAAGCAACACTGGTTCACAATCAACTTCACATGCTGTTGTGCACATTCAACTTTGTACAGGACAAAGTATTCAGTGGGAATATTTCATTCATTCAGATCTGGGATGTGTTATTTGAGTGTTCCCTTTTATTTTTTTGAGCAATATATTTCTAAGCAGAATAACAATATAGTTATGTAAATGAAAAGGCCTACACTAAAGGTTTAGGGTTAAGGCAGGAAAGTTCGCTTAGTTTCAGCTGGCTATGTGCCTTAAGCAAGCTGCACTTGAAAAAGGATAGAAAGGAATAAGTTCTGCTTGAATGTTGGGCTCGCTTTCATTCAAGTCAATGAGATGTGCAACAGAATTCTTTGATGTATATTTTGTGTATATGTGCTTACACATTTAAATCATTTATAGGGTCACTCACTCTCACAGCAGAGATTTTGGGTGGCCTTTAAAATTAAGTGTTCGGCTTCTGGTGTAATGCTTGCAGTTTTCTCAGCAAGATTTTTGGAATGTTACCCTGGCCTTCCTCTTAGTCTTAGGACTCTCTCTCTCTCTCTCTCCCCCTCCCCCCATCTCTCTCTCTCTCTCTCTCTCTGTGTATGTGATTGGTCCAAGGTCACCGACCTGACTTTGTGCCTAAAGTAGAACTAGAACTTACAAGCTCCTGACTTTTAGCCCAGCACCTTTAACCTTTACACCAAATTATTTTCTCCAGATTAAATCCCCACCACCACCATATACAGTAAAAGTTTATTTGTTTGTTTGTTTGTTTTTCTTTCTTTCTTTCTCTCTTTTTCTTTCTTTCTTTCTTTCCTTCCTTCCTATCTTCTTTCTTTCTTTCTTTCTTCTTTCTTTCCTTCCTTCCTTCCTCCTTCCTTCCTTTCTATCTTCTTTCTTTCGCTTTCTTTCTCTCTCTCTCTGTCTCTCTCTCTGTCTCTCTTTCTTTCTTCTTTCCTTCCTATCTTCTTTCTTTCTCTCTCTGTCTCTCTCTCTCTCTTTCTTTCTCTCTCTCTCTCTCTTTCTTTCTTTCTTTCTTTCCTTCTTTCTTTCTTTCCTTCCTATCTTCTTTCTTTCTTCTTTCCTTCCTTCCTTCCTCCTTCTTTCTTCTTTCTTTTCTTCCTTCCTATCTTCTTTCTTTCTTTCTTTCGCTTTCTCTCTCTCTCTGTCTCTCTCTCTCTCTCTCTCTTTCTTTCTCTCTCTTTCCTTCTTTCTTTACTTCCTATCTTCTTTCTTTCTTCTTTCCTTCCTTCCTTCCTCCTTCCTTTCTTCCTACCTTCTTTCTTTCTCCCTCTATCTTTTTCTTTCTTTCTTTCTTCTTTCCTTCCTTCCTATCTTCTTTCTTTCTCTCTCTCTTTCTTTCCTTCCTTCCTATCTTTTTTCTTTCTCTCTCTCTCTCTATCTTTCTCTTTCTTTCTTTCTTTCTTCCTCCCTCCCTCTCTTCCTTCCTTCTTTCCTTCCTTCAAATCTCCTGACTTATAGCCCAGCATGTTAAACCTTTACACCAAATAGTTTTCTCCAGATTAAATCCCCATCACTACCATATAGAGTAAAAGTTTCTTCCCTCCATATCTTATGGAATCCAATGAAAATTATTGGCAAAATCCAAAATCACGGTTAATCAAATACCATTGTTATATTTACATAAGCCTCAATCAAACAAATTGTCTTTAAGTTGAATGTCTTGTTTCCATGAATACTGAACCACAGGCTTATCAAGTTTATCTTACTCCTGTCTAATATACTAGATTCATTAGACCGGACAACTGTTGGCCAATAATCAAACTCTGTTTTTTTTAATCGCAACTTCCCAAGGCCTGAATTGACATGGTATTTGGTGCCAGAATTTTGGTGGAACCAGTAACACAATTCTAGATGTGTTTACACAGAAAAAACAGGACAGGAAGGAATCTTGTGGTATCTTCCAAAACTAACATGTTTATTGCTGCACGAGCTTTTGTGGATCACTTCATCAGGAAGTTAAGTTCAGTAGGATTTATTCCCAGGAAGAGTAAATGTAGAGTTGCCGTCTAATTTGACTTATCCCTACGATTAGGCACTCTGCCTGACAAACTCAAACACTTGCAAATACATTTTGAATTATATGAAATTTGCATTCACTCCCCCCCTGCAATTGAAGCCTCTTTGCGTTTGCTTAGAAAATGTTCCAGTGATTTTTTTAAAAGACTTTTATTCCCTACAGAGAAAAAAAAAGAACATAGTTTTTGTTACAGAAGTTTCTGAACAATCGGTGGGGTTTGTGTTTTGGGGGTAACAGGTGCAGATACTAGCACTGAAGTGAGTATCTACACCTGTTGAAGTTAGTGTATCAATCCCACTTATCCAGTATGTTTGCAACCCCTTTTCTGTGGAAGTAATTTACACTTGCTTAGTTAAAAGAATAAGTTTTATTAAATATCCATGAGATTTATTTCCACATGAATTAAATGGCAGCCTTAGCTCCCCTGTATCTAGAAGACTTTCCTTATGAGAAAATACGATGGGGATCACAATTCCTCCAGTAAGTGTATTTAGTATCTACAGATGAAACATTGTTTATATTAAGTTAACCTGTGAACCTGAAGGTATTCAGGAGACACATATTTCAATTGGTATAGTTTGCTTGTCAGAGACAGGAGATTCAATCCATCTCATGTTGAAGTCAATACAAAACTTCAGTTGGCTGATGTGAATCAAACGTCTGCTATAGTCCAAAGGTAAATAATGTGTTATCTTTGGTAGCTTATCAACTGATTATTAAGCTACTAGGTATATTTTAAATGGATAAACAGACATGTGTGTGTGTGTGTGTGTGTGTGTGCTTTCTTTCTCTTTGTTTGTGTATCTTGTGCTGTCAGGTATATAGCGTAGGTTAATCAAACACTAACTGTAGAGGAAAACTATATTGGTCTCTATTGGAGTACTGTACAATTTCCTTAGATGTCTATTCAAACATTAGTTTCAGTGAGGTCAATAGGGCTTCCTAGAATAGCTGCCTAAAGAGATTGCATGTATGTGTGTATATTTTTGCTGATCATGAAAATGAAGGGACACTAGTATAGATCTATTTCAAGCTATTTAGCTCTCATCAGCTATCCATACCCTTACCGGGGTTTGAACCGGGGCAGTCTTGGGCAGTCTGCTGGTAAGGCAGCAGCTTTAACCTCTAGGCTTTAACCTCCCCCCCCCAAAAAAAAAAATCACACATAACCCTTCCCTGGTACAAGCTAAAGGCAGAGGCTCCAGGTTCAAATCCCAGTAAAAGGGTGTGGCTACTGATGAAGGCAAATAAGCTCAAAATAGATCTATAGTAGTCACCCTTACTTTTTATTATCCGCAAAAATATGTTATGTATGTATGTATGTATGTATGTATGTATGTATGTATGTACAGTATGTATGTATGTATGTATGTATGTATGTATGTATGTATGTATGTATGTATATCTTTAACCTTAAAACTTAATACAGTTTTAAATCCCGGTAAGGGTATAGCTAGCTGATGAGAGCAAAATTGCTTGAAATAGATCTATACTAATCTCCCTTCCTTTTCATTATCAGCAAAAATATGTTGCATGCACAGAGAGAGAGAGAGAGAGAGAGAGAGAGAATTATAGATAGATAGATAGATAGATAGACAGACAGACAGACAGACAGACAGACAGACAGACAGACAGACAGACAGATATAAAGAGTTTTATAAAATAGATATAAATCTATTTCAGCATTCCCCCAATGGGAGATAGGGGGGATTTAGAATGCACCCCCAGTGGGATGCTGCCAATATGTCAACTACCCACTGTTCTCTTCCCAAGATGTTTCTTTAGAATAAAGCTTTGGGATGGAGAAAGTTGCTACAAACAGGGAAACTCATAATATGGGAAAAACTTTTCAATGTACAACTGCCAACAAGCTAATCTTTGGTCCTTGTTTTCCAGAAGATCCCACTGCCTCTTTCCAAAGCCATTTTTATGATTTGGGAAGAAATTGTAGCTGAAGGTTTTGAAGTGAGTTTAGGAAGTTTAGGCATTATTTTGCTTCACTTCTCTTTCTCCTGGGCCTGATTTCCCACCCCAACTCCAGGTTTTTTTGGGGGGGAGGGGAGGAGAACTTTCCAGCCTCTTTGTTATCATCCTTATTTAGGATGATCTATAGAAGGCATTTGCACCATGAATAAAACCCCTGAACCAACCTTTTCCCCAGTCTGTTGGCAATAGAGCGAGTTGAATGGCCAATACAATTGCAATCTACATCCAGAGGGCCCTAAATTTGGGACAGGGTGGGGGGGATTAGTAGGCAAAGAAGGTGGTTCAGGTTTTAAGGCCTTACTGTTGTTTTCCTTTTAGAAACATAGAAACATAGAAACATAGAAACATAGAAACATAGAAACATAGAAGACTGACGGCAGAAAAAGACCTCGTGGTCCATCTAGTCTGCCCTTATACTATTTCCTGTATTTTATCTTACAATGGATATATGTTTATCCCAGGCATGCTTAAATTCAGTTACTGTGGATTTATCAACCATGTCTGCTGGAAGTTTGTTCCAAGGATCTACTACTCTTTCAGTAAAATAATATTTTCTCACGTTGCTTTTGATCTTTCCCCCAACTAACTTCAGATTGTGTCCCCTTGTTCTTGTGTTCACTTTCCTATTAAAAACACTTCCCTCCTGAACCTTATTTAACCCTTTAACATATTTAAATGTTTCGATCATGTCCCCCCTTTTCCTTCTGTCCTCCAGACTATACAGATTGAATTCATTAAGTCTTTCCTGATATGTTTTATGCTTAAGACCTTCCACCATTCTTGTAGCCCGTCTTTGGACCCGTTCAATTTTGTCAATATATTTTACATGCCCATGACTAACTCAAGACATGACAACAGTGTGGTACAATGTATTCTCAGGCAGGCTCCTTTAAATGTAAAAATAGCAAGCACTCCTCCTGGCCTTTATAGGCTTACTTGGAAGTAAGCCTCGCTGGTTTCAGCACAATTTCCTTCCCAATAAATGTACCTTAAAAACCACAAGTAAGCTCCACATTGGAACCACATTCTCTTTGTTTCTAGACCAGGACACCCTGCTTTGAGAGGAATAGACAAAGCTGAGAAAAGAGAGGTGGGTATTTGAAAGAAGAAAGAACCCCCCACATGTACAGTGATACCTCATCTTACAAACGCCGCGTCAACAAACTTTTCGAGATACAAACCCGGGGTTTAAGATTTTTTTGCCTCTTCTTACAAACTATTTTCACCTTACAAACCCGCCGCCGCTGCTGGGATTCCCTGCCTCTGGACTTCCTTTGCCAGCGAAGCACCCGTTTTTGCGCTTCTGTGATTCCCCTGAGACTCCCCTCCATGGGAAACCCCATCTCCGCACTTCTGTGTTTTTGTGATGCTGCAGGGGAATCCCAGCATCGCAAAAACGGGGTGCTTCGCTGGCAATGGAAGTCCGGAGGTGGGGTTTCCCATGGAGGGGAGCCTCAGGGGAATCACAGCAGTGCAAAAACCAACGCTTCAGCTGGCAAAAGGGGTGAATTTTGGGCTTGCACGCATTAATCGCTTTTCCATTGATTCCTATGGGAAACATTGTTTCGTCTTACAAACTTTTCACCTTAAGAACCTCGTCCCGGAACCAATTAAGTTTGTAAGACAAGGTATCACTGTATAGGCCGGATCCAAACCTAGGATAGTTTATTTGATATGCAGTTATTTACTGGAAGGTTTGGTTGTTTTTAGAATCTCTTTGTAGTCTAAAATTAGAAGCAAAAAATATCTCAAGAAAAAAGTTGGTGGGAAGAGGTTTTATGGCTTTCTGTAGCATTTTCTGCCAAGGGAAAAGAATATAAAACTGGGACTTTTCTTCCTCAGGGGATGATTTACTGATCAGCTGACCAAGGAGAAGCCATTTCTGAATAAACACTGTATAGGGATGGAACGTACTTTCCCATGAATAGAATTGTTCTAAAAAATGCATTTATATGTGTTCAGTTAGAAATTACAAACCAGGATTTGAGGTTAGTTGGGGGAAAGATTAGAAGTAACGGGAGAAAATATTATTTTACTGAAAGAGTAGTAGATGCCTGGAACGAATTTCCAGCAGACGTGGTTGGTAAATCCACAGTAACTGAATTTAAACATGCCTGGGGCTAACACATATCCATCATAAGATAAAATACAGGAAATAGTATAAGGGCAGACTAGATGGACCATGAGTTTTTTTCTGCTGTCACTCTTCTGTGTTTCTATGGATGTTCATGAAGGGCATATACAGGCCGTTCTCGATTTATGACCACTTTTGATCCCAAACTTTCTGTTGTTAAGTGAGACATTTTAAAAAATGAGTTTTGCCCCATTTTGTCATCTTTCTTGCCATGGTGGTTAAGTGAATGCAACTGATCAATTAATAACCCAGTTGAGCTTCCCAAATGTTTGTTTTTGCTTGTGATGGGGTCGCAAAAAGAGGCTCACATTACTTTGGGACATAGCAACAGTCCTAAATATGAAACTGTTACCAACCACCTGAATTTTGATGACATGATCATGGGGTTGCTGCAGTGTGAAATGTGAAAAACGGCCATAAGCCACATTTTAGTACCATTGTAACTTTGAAAAGTCATTATTTTATTTATATATTTATTCAATTTTTTAATGTTGTCCTTCTCCTTAGACTTCTATTCTATTCTATTCTATTCTATTCTATTCTAAACTGGTAGCAACAGGTTTTAGAACCCACTACTGCTGAAGTCTAGGTATGTTAATTGACACACATTGCCAGAATCATATTCTTTCTTTCTTTCTTTCTTTCCTTCCTTCCTTTCTCTCTCTCTCTCTCTCTTTCTTTCTTTCTTTTATTCACTCACTCATTCATTCATTCATTCATTCATTCGATTTTTATGCCGCCCTCCTCCTTAGACTCAGGGCGGCTTACAACATGTTAGCAATAGCACTTTTTAACAGAGCCAGCACATTGCCCCCACAATCCGGGTCCTCATTTTACCCATCTGGGAAGGATGGAAGGCTGAGTCAAGCTTGAGCTGGTGATAAGATTTGAACCACTGACCTGCAGATCTAGCACTCAGCTTTAGTGGCACTCTACTCATTGCACCAACCTCGGCTCATTAAATGAACTGTTGAAAGTCGAGGACTTACCTGCACTAAAAGGATGCCAGTTGAAAATATTATCTCTTAAATTTTTAATTAACCCCTGCAGGATTTTTGGTTTAGCTGGTTGGGTTGGTGAAATTGCTTTTCATTAAAAAAAAAAAAGCTAAACGAACAGAGTTTTCTTAAACCTTTCTTTCCCATTAGCAAGGGACAATGATTGGCATGGGGGAAAAAACCGCCCTCATTTTCAATAGATATTTCTGAGAAAAATCCAGCATGCATAACTGGGTGTGGAAGAGCCATCACAACAGTGAAAAGGAAGCATGGGATTTTATAACAAAGCAGCTGGATCATTGTCTTGGTATTCCCCTGGTTGCATTCCACAGACTTAATTCCTTGTTTACTGATTTAACCCAATTGCTGAAGGCTGCAAAATGTATTGAAACCATAAGAGGATTCAACCTATCTGGCTTCACACAATGTACAATCTAACTATCCACAATTAAACAAGGGTGTGTGTGTGTAGGGGGAGGGAGTTGTGTGAACTCAGCCTTGGCCTGCATTGTACCTGGGAAGAAAAAAAAAATTCTGAGTGTTAGGAGTAAGGCTTAAGGGCCTCAACCAAGAGATAGATGTGGTAGCAGTTTTATTCCCCCTTCCTTGGAGTTTTTCAAATCCATCTGCCATAGATAAAAAATGAAATATCCAGCAATTGCCTTTTAGATTCTTACAACTCTCTAAACCCCCCCCCCCCACTCTCTCCCTCCTTCCCTCTTCCTCTCTCCTTCCAGAAAGATTTGGGGTGGGGCAGTGGTGGTGATAGCTGGGACTGAGCTAATATGCTAAAATTTTACTTTGATGAGATGCCCATGAAATGGACGATGAGCTCACTAAGAAAAATGCATGTCATTGGAAACATTCCCAAGAAGTTAACGAATCTGTTTGCTTGCAAAGAGGGGTATTGCCAGAGAGTGGGTGAGAGAGAGAGAGAGAGAGAGAGAGAGAGAGAGAGAGAGAGAGAGAGAGAGAGAGTAGTTGTGTGTCTGCCATCTTGACATCTTTGACCCTATCTCTGCTTGTCAACACTCTAATAGTAGTGCTCAACTTTTATTTTATCTATCTATCTATCTATCTATCTATCTATCTATCTATCTATCTAATCTATCTATCTATCTATCTATCTATCTATCTATCTATCTATCTATCTATCTATCTATCTATCTATCTATCTATCTATCTATCTATCCATCCATCCATCCATCCATCCATCCACCCACCCACCCACCCACCCACCTACCTACCTACTTATTTATTTATTCATTTTATTTATTTAATTGGATTTGTATGCTGCCCCGCTCAGAGGACTCGGGGTGGGTCACAACATATATAAAGAGAGAATAGTAAAATCAATCCAATTAATACATAAAAACAATCCATGAAAATCTACATTAAAAACTCCCATTACCATTCATTCAACAATCGTTCTATCTATCTATCTATCTATCTATCTATCTATCTATCTATCTATCTATCTATCTATCTATCTATCTATCTATCTACCTACCTACCTACCTACCTACCTACCTACCTACCTACCTACCTTGATTTCACAGAAGTTTGATTTACTTGGCGTTATATATAGTGTTGTTTAAGTGTTTTATGTATTTATGTATGTATGTATGTATGTATGTATGTATGTATGTATGCATGCATGCATGCATGTATGTATGTATGTATGTATGTACTGATTGATTGATTGATTGATTGATTGATTGATTGGTTGATTGATTGATTGCAGTGTAGTTTAGTCCAGCCTGGGCAACTTTTAAGACTTGAGGACTTCAACTCCTAGAATTTCTCAGCCAGGAATTCTGGGAGTTGAAGTTCACAAGACTTTAAAGTTGCCCAAGGCCTGGTTTAGTTAGTATGGAAGCCTAAAGGTGAAAGAGATTTTTAAAAAGGAGTGGTGCTTGGCGGGGGGGGGGGGGGAGCACCTTTATTTATTTATTTGTTTGTTTGTTTTGTCAAATACATATTGGTGGTATGCAAAGATAGAATAATATTCATACTAGTAAAAAATAAACATTAGGACAGGGGACAGAAGGCGCTCTGGTGCACTTATGCACACCTCTTACTGACCTCTTAGGAATCGGGAGAAGTCAACAGTAGATAGTCTAAGGGTGAAGTTTTGGGGGTTAGGTGATGATACTACAGAGTCTGGTAGTAAGTTCCATGCAAGGATGGGCTGCTGCCCGGATGGAGTGGGGGGAATGCAGTGGGGTAGCGAAAATGGAGCTCCACCCCAGAGCATCCAATTTGCACTGAAAGATGTTGAAAGAAAATGCAGGGCATCCTACATAAGCCACGCCCACATTGTGATAGTAAAAATTTTGGTAGCCCTTCCCTGGTTCCTTGCATCAACTATTTTTCTGTTGATTGGCCATTTTGGATCCTGCCCTTTTCTGAAGTCGGCCATTTTGGATCCTGCCCTTTTCTGAAGTCGGCCACTTTGGATCCTGCCCTTTTCTGAAGTTGGCCATTTTGGATCCTGCCCTTTTCTGAAGTTGGCCATTTTGGATCCTGCCCTGGTGGGGGGAATGAGGGAGAATCCCATCTTTCTGTTCTAGTGAGGCAGAAGACCTCCCAAAAGCTTCAGGGTTGCTCTTTGTCTGTCTTCTGGTCTTTTCATTGACCAGGCACCTCTCCCTCCCTCCCTCTCTTACAGCAGAACCTATCTCTGCCAGGCAGCCAGCTCTCAGGCCCCACGTCCACAAGCAGCCGGAAAAGACAACCCGCGTCCGGACGGTCCTCAACGAAAAGCAGCTCCACACTTTGAGGACTTGCTACGCCGCCAATCCCCGGCCCGACGCCCTCATGAAGGAGCAACTGGTGGAAATGACCGGTCTCAGCCCCCGAGTCATCCGGGTCTGGTTTCAAAACAAGCGTTGCAAAGACAAAAAACGGAGCATCATGATGAAGCAGCTGCAGCAGCAGCAGCCCAACGACAAGACGGTAAGCAGGCCCAGCGCCTATCTCTTCCCCGGCCTCTAGGGGGCAGCCGTCCTTGAAAGAGGCCCACCATTTTGTGCGGAGCTGAGGTACTTTGGATCCAAACTTGGCAACTTTAAGACTTGAACTGCCAGAATTCTCCAGCCAGCTATGCTGGCTGGAGAATTCTAGGAGTTGAAGTCCACAAGTCTTAAAGTTGCCAAGTTTGAGGATTCCTGGTCCAAGGTATCGTGGAAACGCAACTCTTCTGCAGTTCAGTGTCTCAGGTTTGTAGCCCAGCTCTGTTGAATTAAATTATGTGTTTCCTTAGGAGGTTCATTAAGTTAGTAAAGAAGTTCCTAAGGAAAAACTTAATGAACTTAATGAGTCCATTAAGTCTTTCCTTATCAACTTTCCTTATGAACTCAATCTGTATAGTCTGGAGGACAGAAGGGGAAGGGGGGACATGATCGAAACATTTAAATATGTTAAAGGGTTAAATAAGGTTCAGGAGGGAAGTGTATTTAACAGGAAAGTGAACACAAGGACAAGGGGGCACAATCTGAGGTTGGTTGGGGGAAAGATCAGAAGCAACGTGAGAAAATATTATTTTACTGAAAGAGTAGTAGATGCTTGGAACAAACTTCCAGCAGACGTGGTTGGTAAATCCACAGTAACTGAATTTAAACATGCCTGGGATAAACATATATCCATCCTAAGATAAAATACAGAAAATAGTATAAGGGCAGAGTAGATGGACCATGAGGTCTTTTTCTGCTGTCAATCTTCTATGTTTCTATGTTCCTGCAACACACTGAACCACAAATGACCTTCGTCCATTATTATAGAATAGAATTCCAAATGCAATTCAATGATGAGAAAAGCAATGTTTTACACTTTCGTAGGCAAGGAAAGCCCAATGTGCAGGGATAGAATAGGCGGTGCCAATAAAGGAGAATATTTGTAGACAGGGGTTGAGACAAGGGGCCCTGAATGCTCTCTAAGCTTAAATTATTATTATAGTTGGAAGGGACCTTGTAGGTCATCCAGTCCAACTCCTACTCTAGCAGGAGACCCTTTTATTTTATTATTATTTATTAGATTTGTATGCCGCCCCTCTCCGTAGACTCGGGGCGGCTCACAACAATAACAAGAACAATGTAAAAAACAAATCTAATAATTTAAAAAACACTAAAAATCCTATTATTAAAAGCAAACACACACACAAACATTCCATGTATAAACTGTATAGGGCCGGGGGAGATGTGTCTGTTCCCCCATGCCTGATGACAAAGATGGGTCTTAAGAGCTTTACGGAAGGCAAGGAGGGTGGGGGCAACTCTGATATCTGGGGGGAGTTGGTTCCAAAGGGTCGGGGCCGCCACAGAGAAGGCTCTTCCCCTGCGTCCCGCCAAATGACATTGTTTAGTTGACGGGACCCGGAGAAGGCCAACTCTGTGGGACCTAAGTGGTCGCCATTTCAGAATAGAATAGAATTCAAATGTAGAATAGAATAGAATTCTTTATTGGCCAAGTATGATTGGACACACAAGGAATTTGTCTTTGGTGCCTATGCTCTCTTTGTACATAAAAGAAATGATTGTCAAGAATCATGAGGTACAACACTTAATGATTGTCATAGAAGTCAAATAAGCAACGAGGAAACAATATTAATAAAAATCTTAAGAATACAAGCAACAAGTTACAGTCATACATTCATAAGTGGGAAGAAATGGGTGAAAGGAATGATGAGAAAAAACTAGTAGAAATAGTAGTGCAGACGTAGTAAATAGTTTGACAGTGTTGAGGGAATTATTTGTTTAGCAGAGTGATGACATTCGGGGGGAAAAACTGTTCTTGTGTATAGTTGTCTTAGCTTAGCTTGGTGGGGACGAACCTGCCTCTGTGTTTACTAATAGTGTGGATAGTTACAGTTCATTAGGTTGTGATAAGCCATTGATTACTCTAAGGTAGGTCTATCTAAAATAAATATGTTGGTAACGTAGCCATAAGCTAAGATCGCCTGCTTCGTGTTCAGTTATAGGATGGCTTGTTCAGTTTTGATTTAGACTACAGTGTGGTTTGGGTGTAACCTGTTGTATGTGTGGCTTCAACCATAACTAAACTGCCTAAGGCAGTCTTTCTCAACCCTGGCAACTCTTTAAGATGTGTGGACTTCAACTCCCAGAATTCCCCAGCCAGTCAAATCCACACAATTTAAATATTGTGCCAAGATTGGGCAAGGCTGCCTTAGGATGATTTATACATAAGATCTTGATTTCCCTACTCATCCCCTTTTTTATTTTTCCGTGAAAACCCCTTGAGATTTAGGGGTGGATATTGTGAGCGTGTGTGCATGATGTTGCTTCAATGGGTGTTTTGTTTGGCTGAAAACATTCTGAGTGCCAATTAATTATGCTCTCAATCCCATTAAAAGGGGGGGGGGGCAGGGCAGTGGGGAAAGGGAGGGAGGAAGATAAAAGGTTGCTACCAATTTTTTTTCCTTGAAGGCGGTCCTCTGCTTTTTATAATAGCTCCAGTAGCAAAGAGATCGGCTAAATCCATAGGAAAATGGGCCTTTTTCTCCCAGGTAATTTTGAGGATGGGGCTTGCTTTGATGATAGGAGGCTTTACAAAAATGTTTTGGTATGTTTCTGTTTTACACTTATTTTTAGAAATGTACTGATTTGCACTGGGGAGAACAGAATGCAACAACACAAAATAAGTTAGAAAATAAATTGATATAACTACAGAAATTGTGCCATTGTACCTAGTGAAGTACCCAGTGAATACCCTTCAACAACCAGTGCTAGCTATGGAGTTGAATAAATCCTAGTTGAGACCAAAGGCGTTTATAACATATTCCTAGTTATAATGTTAATTTAGAGGCAAAATAATGTCAGTAATCATTGGTATCGGTGTGTTATTCTCTCCAGATAGAGGCACCTTTGTGAATAATTTTTTTAACTCATTCCCTGGATATAAAAGGAGTTGGCATTTTATTTATTTATTTATTTATTTATTCATTCATTCATTCATTCATTCATTCATTCATTCATTTATTTATTGGATTTGTATGCCACCCCTCTCCGTGGACTCAGGACCGCTAACAACAGTGATAAAACAACATGTGACAATCCAATAGTAAAACAATTAAAAACCCTTATTATAAAACCAAATATACGTACAAAACATACCATGCATGTAAAGGCCTAACGGGGAAAGAATCTCAATTCCCATATGCCTGACGGCAGAGGTGGGTTTTAAGAAGCTTATGAAAGATGAGGAGGGTGGGGGCAATTCTAATCTCTGAGGGGGGGTTGGTTCCAGAGGGCCGGGGCCGCCACAGAGAAGGCTCTTCCCCTGGGTCCCGCCAAACGACATTGTTTAGTTGACGGGACCTGGAAAAGGGCCACTCTTTGGGACATAACTGGTCGCTGGGATTTGTGCAGCATCTTTCTTAACCTTTCTATACTGCTCAAAAAAATGAAGGGAACGCTCAAATAACACATCCTAGATCTGAATGAATGAAATATTCTCATTGAATACTTTGTTCTATAAAAAGTTGAATGTGCACAACAGCCATGTGAAATTGATTGTCAACCAGTGTTGCTTCCTAAGTGGACAGTTTGATTTCACAGAAGTTTGATTTACTTATAGTTATATTCTGTTGTTTAAGTGTTCCCTTTATTTATTTATTTTGAGCAGTGTATATTTTCCTGCTTTTTCCATTGCTTTTCTTTTAGACAGAATTGATTCAGGAAACATAGGAACATTAGATCTGTAGTGAGGCCCATTTTGTTCAGCAGAACTAAATCTGGCTGAATGTTCACTCTGAAGTAGGTGCCAGAAAATTGGAGAGGCTGTACCCCAAGTTATGCCCCACCCACTTGGAGGATTTATATATCCTTATTGGAACCAGATGGAACCGAAATAAAGTCTAAAATGGTTATCCTAAATCGCATTGGCACAGGTTCCTTGCCGAGCAGGGAGGCATTTAATAAAGGAATAAGTCATGGGACAGAACTTGTTTAAATCAGTAGTTGCAGTATTTAAGTGAATACTGTGAAAGGCTATTTATGAATCAAATAGGAAAAGTAGATTATTTTCCCCAGTTCTATTTCCACTTTCCCTTTTAAATTTTCATGAAGAAACCCTAATTGTTGCACACCTTTGTACTCAAATGTGGGAAGCAGTTATAAATTTGTTTTAAAGGCTGAAAGGCCTGGTTAAAGAATGGATTTTCACTACTGCAGAGTGTCATAAACGCACAATTTAAAGGAATGTAAATGGTTCTGTATTTGGAAGCTATTTTGGATGCAAGTCCTTTAAAATACCTACAGGATTTTGGTCTTTCCTCCCATACAGAAACAACACATAAAAATAAACCTTCGCAGGCATGATCCTGACTTAAATTAATGAAATAAAGGGAGCCAATTTGGCCTATCAGGCTAGAAAACAAGGAGCCAAGTTGAATTCAAGGTCCACCTTAGTCATAAAAGCCGGTCACTCTTTCTAAGCCCAACTCACCTCTTTGGAGGAAGATTTGTTAGTTATTATGTTTTAATGCTGCCTTGAATTATTAATAGTTATTATTAATAATAATAACTAATAATTTATAATTTTAACAAATA
Source organism: Erythrolamprus reginae (assembly GCF_031021105.1). Lineage (NCBI taxonomy): Eukaryota > Metazoa > Chordata > Lepidosauria > Squamata > Dipsadidae > Erythrolamprus > Erythrolamprus reginae. The sequence goes on along the minus strand of NC_091951.1, from coordinate 326,571,362 downwards.
AAATAATAATAATAATAATAATAATAATAATAATAATAATAATAATTTATTAGATTTGTATGCCGCCTCTCTCCGAAGACTCGGGGCGGCTCACAACAGTAATAAAAACAATATAGCAGTGGAACAAATCTAATATTAAAAAACATATAAAACCCTATCATTATTTAAAAAACCAACCAGCACATTCATACCAAACATAAAACAAAGTATAAAAAAGCCTGGGGGAAAGGTGTCTCAACTCCCCCATGCCTGGCGGTATAAGTGAGTCTTGAGTAGTTTACGAAAGACAGGGAGGGTGGGGGCAGTTCTAATCTCTGGGGGGAGTTGGTTCCAGAGGGCCGAGGCCGCCACAGAGAAGGCTCTTCCCCTGGGGCCCGTCAAATGGCAAATTAATAATGGCAAATTAATTACAATCAAGGTAATAATCTTTAATAAAGATAGTATATACTTATAAGTAAAAACAAAAACAAAAAACACATGATTAGCCTAAAGTGCTCGCTTAAGGCTGTAACATAAGGAATCAAGCACTGCTTAAATCCAGACTGGTGTGGGCTGTTTTAGAATGGTACAATTGGCTATTCCTGCATTTATAATTTAATCACCAGAGCGGCAGACTCTACTGGAATTGTACTGCCTTTTTAGACTCTCATGTTTCCAAACATCATAAGTCAGTTTTGATGACCGTCGGGTGACGTCTTCTGAATGAAGAATTCTGCCCCTAACTCGAGGCCTCTTGTGATCCCTCTGTATCCAGCTGCTGCTTCTCACAGCCAAGGAAGGACCAAAAATGTCACTTTGCCCAAGGGATAATAGTAGTAAAGCAGTGGTGAAATCCATATTTTTAACTACTTGTTCTATGGGCGTGGCTTGGTGGTTGTAGCAGGGGACAGATACTGCAAAATCCCCATTCCCTCCCCACTCCTGGGGGAAGGAGATTGCAAAATCTCCATTCCAACCCCATTCTGGGACCAGTAAGAGGTGGTATTTGCTGGTTCTCTGAACTACTCATAATCTCCTCTATCTGTTCTCTGAACTAATCAACATTTCTGCTACGGGTTCTCCAGAACCTGTCAGAACCTGCTGGATTTCATCCCTATAGTAAAGGCAGGAGAGAAACTAAAATGTCAGTCTCTTTCTCTTTTAGGGTGGCCTTAAGATAAATGCCACTTATTTGTGTGTTCAAAATGGTTAGGAATTAAGAGTATACTAAAGCTATCCCGTGGGCCTCATCCAGAATCAGTGTATAAAGAGGGAAGAGAGAATTATGGTAATGCCAAACATGTTCAGATTTAATTTAATTAATTAATATTTCCATAATTTTTACTTCTAGACACTTCTAGGAGTTTCCAACTACGGCGACTTTTAAGATGTCTAACTTCAACTCCTATGGCAGGCTGGGGAATTTTGGGAATTAAATAACTCTTAAAAGTTGCCATGGTTGGACATCCCTGTTTTAGAGTAAACCTTGAAGTCCTTTTCTACTCTTTTGCCCTTCCCCTCCCTCTCCAGTTCCCAAACAGTTCAGAAAACTTTGCACTTTGCTTATTCATTATTTTATTTCCGCTTTATTTAGACTTCTGGTTTATCATTCAGGTCACAAGTTGAGATCTGACGCATATCTTTTCCGGGTCCCGTCAACTAAACAATGTCGCTTGGCGGGACCCAGGGGAAGAGCCTTCTCTGTGGCGGCCCTGGCCCTCTGGAACAACTCCCCCCGAAGATTCAGAATTGCCCCCACCCTCCTTGCCTTTCGTAAGCTACTTAAAACCCACCCCTGCCGTCAGGCATGGGGGAATTGAGATCCTCTTTCCCCCTAGGCCTTTACAATTCTATGCATGGTATGTATGTATGTATGTTTGGTTTTTTATATTAATGGGTTTTTTAATCGTTTTTAGTATTAGATTACTATTGTACACTGTTTTATTGTTGCTGTTAGCCGCCCCAAGTCTCCGGAGAGGGGCGGCATACAAATCCAATAAATAAATAAATAAATATGCCGGATTGGCAGTAGCTGAAAAGTTCCTGTATGATTGTAAAATTTTAATTTTTACAGCTTTGTTTTTGTTTGGACTTTACATACAAATGTAACCAAGGGCTAACACCTGACATGCCTTGACATAGTCTCAAATAAGTGAACAGGTCAAAACTGTGGTATAGCTACAGTATGCTTCCTTCTGATTAAATTAACTAAGCAGAGACATAAAAAGAAAATGGAAGGGGATTGAAAGAGGATGTCAAAAAATAGTGCGTGTGTGTGTGGGGGGGTAAGAGGTAGCATGTGTGTTTGATTAGTAGAGATGGAGGATTCACCATTGTTCAGCCTTTGTCTCCTCCATCTCTCTCACCCCCCAAACCCAAAGAAAAAAAAAGGAAGCTGAAAGGAAAACAACAAACAAGGATTTTCAGAATCTGGAGAGCTGCTATGTTGCCCTTGAATCTTAATGCCTTTTCAATGCATGGTGGCTGGAAAGCCTTCCTTACTAATAATTTACTCAAAAGTAAGCCTCTTTAAGGACAGGGGAGCTTACTCTCAGGTAAAAGTGTATCCTAGAATGCGATTTCAACAGCTCTCATCTCTGGGTTCAAAATCAAGAGGAATCTTTTAGCTCCTCTTTTGACTAGTGAATTTTATTAACTGGTATACTGCTTTTGTGATTATGACCTTTAATAGTTAAAGTTGGAAAAGGTGCTACCAAACTCCTGATTTTTATTTTATTTTATTTTTTGCTGACATTTGACTATCATGGTGCTCTCACTGTAATGCCTAAATGCATTTGCTCTGAACTGCGTTTTTAAAGGAAAGGACTATGTTCCCATGATTTATGTTTTAAATGGGCAACTGGTTTAGATTCTCTGACAATATTGACAAGGATTTCTCTCTGCCTTTCCGGAACTGGAACAATCATCTTAAACTCCCTGGTGACATTTTTTTTTCTTTAGTCGACACTTTGTCCTACAGATCTCTGAGAACAATAGCTTTCTCTAGATTGGTTGAGAATTGGGGATGTTTGGGGATATATAGACATAGATTGCAGATCGAGAGAGGGTCCTTCTGATACTAAATGCAACTGGAAATTTATGTGGAATGGGAGCTTTGCATGTGCTCTTTGGGGTTGTTTCATGTTAGAAATGGGTATGTTTCTAAGTACAGTGGTACCTCTACTTACAAACTTAATTTGTTCCGTCACCAGATTCTTTAGTAGCAAAGTTTGTAAGAAGAAGTAATTTTTCCCATAGGAATCAATGTAAAAGCAAATAAAGTGTGCGATTGGGGAAACCATGGGGAGGGTGGAGGCTCTGTTTCCTCCCTGGAGATTCCTAGAGAGGCTTCTTGGAGGCTTCTCCCTGCTTTTCCGGCCCTGTTTCCTCCCAGGAGATTCCTAGAGAGGCCCCACGGAGGCTTCTCCCTGCCTTTTCCATTTACAGTTTCGGAGGCTCAGGTTTGTAAGTGGAAAATGGTTCTTGAACACCCGGTTCTTATCTATAAAAGTTCGTAAGTAGAGGCATTCTTAGGTAGAGGTACCACTGTAGCACTACTTTCATTAAAAGGAATAAAATAGAAAGCCCTCTTGTTCCAATTGCTATGGAAGATTGAAGGACTTAGAAGATCGGGGGAGGGTGTGCATTGAAGCCAAGCACAGCTGATAGCTTCTTCTTTTTTTAATGCGCCAGGCATTTAAGATGCCTTTAGTATGGATGCTCATTGCCTGTGCTGCCTTGTTTGCAGAACATCCAGGGGATGACGGGCACCCCCATGGTGGCAGCCAGTCCGGAGAGACACGACGGCGGTTTGCAGGCGAACCCGGTGGAGGTGCAGAGTTACCAGCCGCCCTGGAAAGTCCTCAGCGATTTCGCCTTGCAGAGTGACATAGATCAACCGGCTTTTCAGCAACTCGTAAGTGTCAATTCCCCGCAGCTATGAATGGCCCACTGTGTATACAAAAGCGAGTCCTGGCGCTCATTCCTTTGAAACACTTTGGTATCCTTGTTTAACCCTCTCCCACCCTCCTGGGCTGCCACATCTTCAAGCCCTGGATACCAATCCCCCCTGTGTTTCCCCTTTTCTGTAGCAGGAAGCAGGTGCTTTGCTATCTTCATCTCCATGTTCTGCCTTTGCCAACATGCCTGGATTCGTCACTGCTGCTGCAAGGCATCCTGGGAGATGGAGTCCAATCCATGTGGAAGGGCACCCAGGTGGGGAAGGTTGCTCAGTATGAAAGGCATGGAGTAGGAGTGTCTTATTAGCCATTTGACATTATGTCACAGCAAACATGCCAAAGGCAAGAAGGCCAGAAATCTAGGATCTGGTGGTGCTATTGAATGAATAGACTTTGTCTTTTGTTACTGTTGGTTATTTATACTTGAGTCATGGCCATTGCCAATTCATTCATATATTATAATAATAATAATAATAATAATAATAATAATAATAATAATAATAATTTATTAGATTTGTATGCCGTCCCTCTCCGCAGACTCATATATGAATGAATTGGCAATGGCCATGACTCAAGTATAAATAACCAACAGTATACATATAAAGTATATATTTATGAGTTGAATTATATATAGAATTATATATATTGCTCAAAAAAATAAAGCGAACACTCAAATAACACATCCTAGATCGGAATGAATGAAATATTCTCATTGGAAACTTAGTTCTCTACAAAGTTGAATGTGCACAACAGCATGTGAAATTGATTGTCAATCAGTGTTGCTTCCTAAGTGGACAGTTTGATTTCACAGATGTCTGATTTACTTGGAGTTATATTGTGTTGTTTAAGTGTTCCCCTTATTTTTTTGAGCAGTGTGTATATATATTCACCATATACCGGTAATTCAATTCATATACTGTATATATAGAGAGAGGTTGAATTATATATAGAATTATATATAGAATATGAATGGAGACAGAAGGCAGTTAATTTTGAAAATATTCTTGCAAATGAATTTTTTTAGAAATGATAGACAGCGGATAATATCACAGAAGAACCTTTCACCTTCACTTTCTTCCTTCGCTGCCCCTCTAACATTGCAAGAAGCTCATCCTTCTTAACATAAGGCCTGCTACAATTCTAACAGATAAAAGATGCCTCTTGCCCCATTTCCAAATTAAAATGTATTTATGTTCATAAGGGATAGGCTCCTTGGGTGGCTTGAAAGAAGGCTTAATTTTTTTAGCTGAAAATTTGATTGTTTATCTAATTGATCAATAGGGCTCAGCAGTTCAAGGGCATTTGGCAAATTGCTCTTGTTATTCTGAAAAATCACCATACTTTTTTCTAGTATTAAAGCTTTTAGGGACCATCCTAAACATATACATGTTGCTAGTAGAAATATAGTAGAGAATCCTGGATGTAATTAGAATATGTTTTACTTTATTAATTTCTTTGGTATTTAAGAAACCTAGCTTTGTGCTGTGTTATAGTCTTTTCTCATCTTATGTTGATTGTTAATAATTGTTATTATTTATTAATATAAAACCCTGGTGGCACAGTGGTTAGAAAGCAGCACTGCAGGCTATTTCTGCTGTCTGCTGGCTGCCTGTAGTTAGGCAGTTCGATTTTCACCAGGCTCAAGGCTGACTCAGCCTTCCATCCTTCTGGGGTGGGTAAAATGAGGACCCATATTGTTGGAGGCGATATGCTGACTCTGTAAACTTCTTTTAAAGCACTGTGAAGTGGTTTTATAAATCTAAATGCCATTGCTATAATGCTTTAATACACAACTTCCCATTCAAAACACCAAAACCCACCTTCCTACTTAAAACTATATTTTTATAATTTTTCAAATCCGTTGCTTCTGTTTAAATGTAAGATACATTTCCAGAAGTCAACCTCCATTATAAATTAAAAATCTGAGAAATTCCATTCTATACTGTATGTCGAGAGGGACCGAAGGTGGGGTGGGAGAATGGACTGGCCAAGTATGTTCAGCACAGGTGATACAGGGATACCTCTCCTGTCCCCCACAGGTCTTTATGGCCAAGAATTGAACCTGCTTTTTCTATAACCAACTCCAACAAAGTTTGCCTGGTAGACGCTCCAACCTGTCAGTGTTTTTGCCTCAGATCTTAAACTGCTTAAGATTATGGGCATTTGTGTGGACATTACGGAATTGTTGCCAAGTTATTTTTGAACCCACCAAGTGAGTACACTGATGAAATGCAACATTGATCATGGAATATAGGTTGATAAGGTCTAGGCCAGTGATGGTGAACTTATGGCATGGGTGCCACAGGTGGCATGCGGAGCCATATCTGTTGGCACACAAGCGGTTGCCCTAGCTCAGCTGCAATGTGTATGTGTGTGCTGGCCAGCTGATTTTTGGCTTGCACAGAGGCTCTGGGAGGATGGTTTTGGCTTCCAGAGAGCCTCCAGGAGGGTAGGGGAGGGTGTTTTTACCATGTCCCGGCTCCAGGGAAGCCTTTGGAGCCTAGGAAAGGCGAAACATAAGCCTACTGGGCCTACCAGAAGTTGGGAAACAGGATGTTTCCAGCCTTCAGAGGGCCTCCGGGAGGTGGGGGAAGCTGTTTTTGCCCTCCCCAGGCATTGAATTATGGCTGTGGGCACTTGTGCATGTGTAATAGCATGCAAACATGCTGTTTTGCCACCCGAGGGGAAAAACGGTTCGCCATCACTGGTCTAGGCTATGTGTGCAGAATATAGAACAAATCTTTAATATTAATTTTGGGAGTATATTTTCTTTTCTTCATATTGTTTTGATGGTAGCAGTATTATCATTATTTTTTTTTTTACCAAATATCCACAGATGTTCATTACTATATTTTTATACAACTTAATCCCTTTCATTTATCCCAAATAGTCAGGGATTACATTCTATATATTGTCATATTAGCCAGTGTAACAGTTTATTCAAATGAATAGTTTTTTCAAGTGTCTATGACTTTCTTTTATGTATAGTGCAGTCGTGTACATTCCTACTCAGAAGTAAGCCCTGTTTTCTTCAATGGGACTTACTCCCAGATAGGTTTTGTAGGACTGCATTGTTAAGTAATATATTGTTTACTTTCCATTTCCACTAGATCCATTTCTTTAAAAAAAAAGAATCATATTTACATTTGATACATGTAGAACATATAATATCAACATAATATTAATGGACCAGTTTTAACTAAAAAGGCAATAGGAATTTATCAATGTGTTCTATTCTTAGCTCCCTTTCCTAATGTTTAATCATTTGATAGTTTATATGTAACAATATTGTCTGCAATACTTATGTCAACGTAAGTGATTTAAGGACAGAAGTTTAGCCGTAATTCAATTTCCTGCCCTAGGTGTGTTAAAACCAGATCTTAAATATAGGAAGATGTGTTTTATTTAATGTTTCTAAGTGATTGAAATTCATAGTTGGAATGGTAGACCATTGGAGAATGGGTTGGTGTAGTCTTACCAAATTCAAAGAAAACATCTAAGTTTTTGTTCCAGAAATATATCTTCATATTCCAAGCTTCTTTTAATGAATGGATTGTTTCAAGAACAATAATAAGTTTTATAGAATTATTGCGACATAGTTTACACCGCAACACTTGACATGAAAAGACCTATTTAACTTTGACAAACTGGTTAAGAAAGATATGCACTGAATCTACTTTTAAAAGAATTAAAAGGTAAAGGCAGCATAAAGGGCCCCCCTACAAATGAAAACATCTATAACACATTCCGGAAAGGCCCATACTAGTTACTAGTGTGGAATAGGCTTCCTATTTCCTGGGAGGGAAGTTTTAGTTTTTATATTCTATTTCCAAGGCTGTATACACTTAGATGGGATTATACTGACATTTCAATGCTTCTTTCAAAGATACAAGTGACTGATAGAATTTTATGAGAGGAAATGAGACTCAAAACAGTGGAAGATTTCATGATATAGTACAATGTGAACAATATACTGTATATCAGTATAACAAAAATAGAGAAAAAGTCTTCAATGGAAGAAAAATCCATATGGAATTATTCATAATGAGAATCTGGTGTAGGAATTTTTTTAAAAAATGTAATTTGTCAAAAGAGGGTTTAACTACCCGTAGATGGTTTTCAAACTTGGCCAATTTATGAGTTTACTCCCAGAATTCATGTTGGCTAGAGAATTCTGGGAGTTGTGATCTACACATCTTAAAAGTTGTTCAGGTTGAGAAACACCGTTCCAAACTTTTGATCCTGGTGACATTGAGCCCAAGAAAGGTACATCTTAGCATTCATATCGATGTTGTGCTAAACAAAAACAGCTTCTTGAGGCACCTAAGTTTGATTTCAGAATCCTTTCTGATACCACAGAAGAGTCTGTGATATGTCTTTCAGGAAATGAATCTTTTGAAGTTTGCCACCTTATTGATGTTTTTTAATTTGAGTGGTTCATAATGGAACTCACTCACAGTAGCTCCAATTACTGTGACAAAACAAAGCCATGGGCATCTCTGGATGCATAGTTTACAAGGAGTTTTAATTTGATCCAGTACAGTTAGTTTCTTCTTTCTTTCTTTCTTTCTTTCTTTCTTTCTTTCTTTCTTTCTCTCTCTCTTTCTCTCTCTCTTTCTTTCTCTCTCTCTCTTGCTTGCTTGCTTTCTCTCTCCTTCCTTCCTTCCTTCCTCCCTCCTTCCCTCCCTTCCTCTCTCTCTTTCTTTCCCTTCCACTCTCTCTCTCTCTCTCTCTCTCTCTTAGACCACATGCAATTACTTCCTTTTCTGAATTCTGATGACTTGCCTGATTTTGGTTTGAAGCAAAAGAAGTCATCCCCTGCATTTTCTGTTTCAGAAATAGCTTTTTTTATGTATAAAATTTTCCTTCCATCTAACTGGCATCTGGCTTTCAGTCTTTGAATATCACTTTTCCCCTTTCAAACCTGATTTTCTATTCCATACCCAGGAATTTTAGAATTACCATCTGTGATGCTTTAGATTTACTCTAATGTTATGCACAGTAGATAGTTGGTGGTCTATTATAAGTGTCCATATCTCTCTACAACTTCTTTGACTATCTGGGTTTTCTTATCAGAAAACTCTTTGTGCGATGAGTTTCTTCATAATGTTTTCATCTGGGATTTCATTGATGTTTGGGCCAAGGAAGCTACAGACAATCAGAAAAAAAGTTTGCCAGATGAAAGACACACATGACATTAGATTCTCCCATCATCTCCTAACCAAAAAAAAAAAAAAGTAAAATCTAAGCACTCCATGGATTGGAATTGTACTAAAATTTTTGTGTCCCTTTGGGGGAAGAAGGGAGCAACATCCCCCCCCCAATCAAATTGAAGAAGACTGGCAAAATAATTTTTATCTTCCAGGGACTCTGGTGGATCTAAGACAGCAGTTTTAGGCCGAATTAAATGCCATTTTGTTCAGCAGGACTCATTTGAGTAATACCCTTACGACTGCTGTGTAAGATTGTAATACAACACCATAGTTCCCTCTAAGCTGAGCAGTGAGCAATCGCTCACTTAAAAATCATCATCAACTCAGAATTTTCCAAACCTGCCCAGAAGCCGAGAGGGAAAGAGTGAGAGGGAAGGAGAGAGAGAGGAAGAGAGAGAAACAGATAGAAAAAAGAGAGGAAGGAAAAGAGAAAGAAAAAGAATGGTAGTAAGGAAGAGAGAAAGAAAATCAAAATCTAGTTTGAAACTAGCTCAACTATTTAAGTGGCATTTTGATATTGATAGAGTTGCCCTATTATGAGCTCACTGTTATAGACACACAGTACAGTATTTTATTTTGAAATTATCTGAGGCAAAACAGGGTGGGTTTTTTATTTGTTTGTTTGTTTGTTTATTATTTCTGTGCTGCCCAGTCCCGAAGGGACTACCACTCAGACACTATACTTTTCCGCCCACCCCCCAAAAAAATTAGAGGGAACACTGTACAACACAACCAGTATTGGCCTGCTGTCCCCAGGGGAACAAACACATTTTAGGTTTAAAATTTTGCACACCTCAGCTTTATACCATAACGAGTATATGTGCAAAGTTTCATTGCAATTGAAGATGGGTCGAGTAGGGGCACCTGATCCACTTGACAAAGAATGACCCAGATACATTTCTGTGGGTTCTTTTTTTTTTCCCAGGAGAAAAGTGGTAGGAAAAATGTTTTTCTTCCCCACTAAGCATATCCCTAACAGTTCTGCGACAATGGTGGGTTACTGCTGGTTTGCAGCAGTTCTTTACAACTGGTAGAACTGCCGCTCACCGAACTGGTAGCGATAAGCGATGGTCCCCACTCCCGAACTGGTCCTCCGGTCACCGCTGCTTGTAAAAATACCCCCTGCGCATGCACAAAGGCTTCTGTGCCAGTGAAGGGCTGCTCATCTTTGGTGCTACTGGTGCGCTCTCCAGGACTGGAATGGGTGCATGCGCATCAGCATGAAATTTGGCTTCTGCTCATGCTCCACAAGCAAAATGTCATGTGAGGATGCTCATGGGCATGAAATTTTGCCTATTTTTGGCGATTTCTTTGCTTCCGTGCATGTAAAAATAGGCAAAATCTCATGCAACTGCAGCACACCACGGTTCTGTGCATGCACAAAGGGTAATTTCCGGATGTTTCATGTGATGTGATGGGGGAACGCTTCTGTCGCGATGCAAACCACTAGGGAAGGTAAGTAGAACACACCCCTGTTCTGCGAGATGAGTTAGTATCTGTCTGTCTGTCTGTCTGTCTGTCTGTCTGTCTGTCTGTCTGTCTGTCTGTCTGTCTGTCTGTCTGTCTGTCTATCTATTTGGATTTGTATGCCGCCCCTCTCCGAGGACTCGGGGCAGCTCACAGCATATATAGTAGACATAACAATACAATAAATCCAATTAATACAATTCTTAAACATTAAAAAAAACTTTCATTAACATTTACTCAAAAATTACACTAAATCTATCTATCTATCATCTATCTATCTATCTATCTATCTATCTATCTATCTATCTATCTATCTATCTTATCTATCTATCTATCTGCAGTATCTATCTATCTATCTATCTGCAGTATCTATCTATCTATCTATCTATCTATCTATCTATCTATCTATCTATCTATCCATCCATCCATCCATCCATCCATCCATCCATCCATCCATCCATCCATCCATCCATCCATCCATCCATCTATCTATCTATCTATCTATCTATCTATCTATCTATCTATCTATTTGGATTTGTATGCCACCCCTCTCCGAGGACTCGGGGCAGCTCAGAGCATATATAGTAGACATAACAATACAATAAATCCAATTACATTTTTTTGAAAATTCTAAAACATTAAAAAAAACATTCATTAACATTCACCCAAAAAATTATACTAAAAACATTTGTTGGTCATGGGGAAGATCTAATTACCCCAAGCCTGGTGACAAAGATGAGTTTTTAAACTCTTTCAGAAGGCAAGGAGGGTGGGGGCAGTGCGAATCTCCGGGGCGAGCTGATTCCAGAGGACCAGGGCCCCCACAGAGAAGGCTCTTCCCCTAGGCCCCGACAACTGGCATTGTTTGGTTGACGGAATCCTGAGGAGACCAACTTTGTGGGACCTCACTGGATGCTGGGATTCGTGCGTCCGGTGAGGTCCCACATGACTGGATGATAATTTCTCACTCACAACTAGTTTATGTAGCATCTTGGGCCTACTGTATTTCCCTTAGAGAGGAAGTGGTTCAGGGACTTGTGTAAACCTCCTGGCTTTCATTCTGCGATCATCTCTTCAGTGTAAGGCAGCTCCCCTGGTTGGTTAAACATCAGTTAAAATATTCCAGAAGATTGAATTGGGCTTTTTTTTTTTTAGATAGGAAATTGAAGGGAGGGGATAATGGGAAGAAAGGAGAGTAAGAAAGAGTTCTATGACAAAGACAAAATAGGAGCAGTTTGCTTTGCAAGTTGCTCAAAACACCACCAATTTAAATTTTAGAATAGCTTGAAAATAAGACCGGAAAAGATAAAGCACTTTTTCAGCAGAAGAAAATTTTCAGAAAATTATAGCACGGCATTACTTTGAATGTGGCTCTCAGTCATCTTAGCATGAATTTTGTCTTTTTAAAATGCTGCCTTATTCCATATTTGTTGATCTGCAGATACCTAAACATAACATGTAGACTGATACAGTATATATCTGTATGTAATGTATGTATGTGTGTGTGTGTGTGTATGCATGTATATAACATATACAGTGTGTGTGTGTGTGTGTATGCATGCATGCATGCATGCATGCATGCATGTATGTATGTATGTATGTATACAACATATTTTTGCTGAATTTGAAAATGAAATACAGAATATAGTTTGTAGGCTATGAAAAAATTAATTAATTGCCTTGGATATGGCTCTGGGTTGGGCCAAGAGGCAAAAAGGAAGCATTAAGCTCCTCCCATATTTGGGTATGCTAGGGTGATTTCACAGGAAAAAACATTCACACACACACACACACACACTGCTAAAAAATAAATAAAGGGAACTCTCAAATAACACATCCTAGATCTGAATAAATAAAATATTGTCTTTGAATACTTTGTTCTGTACAAAGTTGAACAGCATGTGAAATTGATTGTCAATCAGTGTTGCTTCCTAAGTGGACAGTTTGATTTCACAGAAGTTTGATTTACTTGGAGTTATATTGTGTTGTTTAAGTGTTCCCTTTATTTTTTTCAGCAATGTATATATATACATACATACACACAGAAGTTGTATACACAGTTGTATGCACTGTTTGAAATGTGTGAGAGAAAGGATTGCTATTGCTATATATAGAACACCAACCCATTGTCTTTGCACTTGATTGCAAATATAGAATATCTATAAAATTTATTAATTTCACGTGCTCTAATTTCTGGGGGAAGTGAGAGGAAATAACTGATTAGCCTCTAGGAGAATTGCATTAATTTCCAAACTGGTCCCAAAACTCTTTTAAAGTAAACTATTCAATAAAAATCATTTCATGGTGCTTGCTTCCCATTTGGATTGAGGCCTTAGGACAGGGCTGTGAAACTCGTGGACCACGGGCTTTACACGTGTATTACACGCCAGCCACGCCTACTCCTGGTTAAGTGAAGGGGGAAGTAATATGCTGTGTGATGCGGCCGTGATGATGTGAGTTTGACACCCCTACCTTAGGATTTTGTGCAATTTGTTATCAATAAATATTATCTGTAAGGTGTATACAACTGGAGAAAATCTCATAGTCTGTAGTTTGCCAGCCCAGCGATTGTATCTTGGATGTGCAGTAATAAAAATAGAAATATGCAGGACTGCCTTATATGTGTGTATAGATAGAGACACATACACAAAGAGACAGGGAGATGGAGAGACAAAGACAGAGAGAGACAGAGATACAGTAGATCTTAGATAGGCAGCTTTAAAATTGTGAGCAATTATTATTATTATTTATTAGATTTGTATGCCGCCCCTCTCCATAGACTCGGGGCGGCTTACAGCAATGATAAAAACAATATATAATGACAAATCTAATAGTTGGAATCTAAAATAACAATAATACATTTAAAAAGTCTAAAAAACAAGAAACCCCAATATATAAAAAACATACATACAGTCATATCATACACAGAAAACTACATAGGCAGGGGGAGATGTTTCAGTTCCCCCACGCTTGACGACAGAGGTGGGTTTTAAGGAGTTTATGAAAGGCAAGGAGGGTGGGGGCAGTTCTAACCTCTGGAGGGAGCTGATTCCAGAGGGTCGGAGCCACCACAGAGAAGGCTCTTCCTCTGGGTCCCGCCATTATGCTGCTTTTGGGGGTTTTTTTCCCTATTATGCTTGAAATTTAGTCCTTAGTGGCAAAACGTACACTAAAATTAGAATAATTTCACAATTGGCTAGAATTTTAATTTATTATATTGGTGATCCCATCATTCATCTGAAAGCTTAAAGTGGCACAGGTGGGATATGTCTCCTTTTTGATCCCTGGGAAATAGTTATGTGAAGATTGAGGGGAAGCTCCAGAATGACACAGTTTCATGGTCCTCATAGTCCTCATCCAAACACAAATACCTTCATCGCCTTATCAAAGGTGGTTGTCATTTTCCTAGTCTCTGCGAAACTCATGGAAAATGTTAGATGGCAAGGTGACTCAAAGGTTGGTAAGCATGGATGATCTACGGTTTAGATGTCCAAATCTCTCCTGAGTCTAGTTTAGTAGAACTAAAACAGAAGTGTGGATTGAAATTATTTGATAGGTATAATTTCAACTGCCCATTAGTTTATATGGATTTTTTTATTTATCTTCGTTGAGATTTTTTTTTCCATAGACCCAGATAGGGGATAAATTTGTGATAAATTCCATCCGCTGGTTAGTGTAATTCCACATTTATCTACTCTGTGATATCATGGGAGAAGATGTCTTTTAAAGCTTGCAGATTTGTAAAAGAATGGGACCCAGCCTGTGACCAATAGACATAGCATAAAACTGCAGAATTGGTCCAAAATACTTTGTGACTGAGGATGAGGCCCATATCTTTCCTACTCAGATTCTTCATGCACCCCTAGGTAGAAAACTTCTTCCTGGCTCTGTTAATAATAGTCTCCAAATGTTTTCTGCCATTTTCTGCTACAGTAGCACCTCTATCTACAAATGCCTCTACTTACAAACTTTTCTAGATAAGAACCGGGTGTTCAAGATTTTTTTGCCTCTTCTCAAGAATTATTTTCCACTTACAAACCCAAGTCTCTGAAACTGTAACCGGAAAAGGCAGGGAGAAGCCTCTTTAAGAATTTCCTGTGAGGAAACAGGGCCAGAAAAGGCAGGGAGAAACCTCCGTGAGGCCTCTCTAACAATCTCCTGGGAGGAAACAGGGCTTCCATCCTCCCTGTAGTTCCCCCAATTGCACACATTATTTGCTTTTACATTGATTCCTATGGGAAAAATTGCTTCTTCTTACAAACTTTTCTTCTTAAGAACCTGGTCACGGGACGAATTAAGTTCGTAAGTAGAGGTACCACTGTACTTCCAAATTAGCTAGCAATGGCAGCCCTTTTTGTCCCTGTCTTCTAAATTGCTCTAATATGGAAACATCCAAAATTTTCTCCATCTGCTTCATCTGGAACCATATTTTTTTGGCTGAATAGGTTCCCCCATCCCCTACTGGTATCAGTATATTGTCAGTGCAATACAAACTGGCATTGTTTAATCAGAAATCTGTTCCACTGCATTTAACAATATAACTGACTCAAAGTAAGAATTCACAGGACTGTAGCCTTCCTTTAGAACAAGGGTCCCCCAACTCTTCCATTCATGAACTTTTCCCTAAAGTTTCAGATTCTTCATTGGGCCCCAACCTTTATAATTGAATACATTGTTCTTTCAAAGTACTGTGAGTAACTGCCTGTTACCCTTGGTTGGGTGTCAATATTGACCACTTTGGATAATTCTTTTTTGGAGTCATGCTCCTTCCATCATTCACTACAGTACTAGAGAGCAATACTAAAACTGACATGCTGATTAATATCTCGACCGATGAAATCCAAGGTTGTTTGGGAAAAAAATTACATATCAAATTTAGTGGCTTTTATGGGAATTGTTTAACGTTGCCTTTCCATTTATCTAAATTGTTTAACGTTGCCTTTCCATTTATCCTTATAAAAGGATTTAGGGGTAATGATTTCTGACAGTCTCAAAATGGGTGAACAGTGCAGTCAGGCGGTAGGGAAAGCAAGTAGGATGCTTGGCTGCATAGCTAGAGGTATAACAAGCAGGAAGAGGGAGATTATGATCCCGCTATATAGAATGCTGGTGAGACCACATTTGGAATACTGTGTTCAGTTCTGGAGACCTCACCTACAAAAAGATATTGACAAAATTGAACGGGTCCAAAGACGGGCTACAAGAATGGTGGAAGGTCTTAAGCATAAAACGTATCAGGAAAGACTTAATGAACTCAATCTGTATAGTCTGGAGGAGAGAAAGGAAAGGGAGGACATGATCGAAACATTTAAATATATTAAAGGGTTAAATAAGGTCCAGGAGGGAAGTGTTTTTTAAAGGAAAGTGAACACAAGAACAAGGGGACACAATCTGAAGTTAGTTGGGGGAAAGATCAAAAGCAACATGAGAAAATATTATTTTACTGAAAGAGTAGTAGATCCTTGGAACAAACTTCCAGCAGACGTGGTAGATAAATCCACAGTAACTGAATTTAAACATGCCTGGGATAAACATATATCCATCCTAAGATAAAATACAGGAAATAGTATAAGGGCAGACTAGATGGACCATGAGGTCTTTTTCTGCCGTCAGACTTCTATGTTTCTATGTTTCTATCTTTTTTTCTGGTTGTAACTGCTGATTTTACCTTACAGCTCTCAATTTTCCATTTGAAGTGCGTTCCCAAACCTACTGGCATAGTTTGTGATTAATTCAGGGTAACTTTGTGGATTGGAAAGCAACAAGTAAATAAACAAAAATAATATTTTATTTATGTAAATAAGTACATAAATAAATCAAAGGAGTTTGATTTGGAGATCCCTTGTTTTCCGATTCTTACACTGGGATTTTTTTGCTGGGGAGAAAAATTTAATAATTAACATGTAAAAAGAAGTCGAACACAAAACAGAAGAGGTTCACAGGGGAAGGTTTTACACGACCCTTTTGGGTAATATTTATGTAATGTGGATACTTTTAAGTAAAAATTTGTCCTGAAGAAACACAACCAATGATGTTTTGAAAGCCAGAGAAACAAAGACCTTGGATTTGGTCTAAGCTTTCTTATACGTCATAGATCCATGGCATCCTTGGAAGCTAGTAATAACTGAAGATTAAGATTTATTAGATTTGTATGCCACCCCTCTCCGAAGACTCAGGGTGGCTCACAACAACAACAGTACAATACACAGAGTACAAATCCAATATTAGATAAAAAAAACGAAATTAAAAACCCATAAATAATAAAAACAATCGTTACTGCACAATCATACCATTCTCATGTATTACGGTCAGGAAAAAGGTGGTGGTGGGGGAAGAGATAGTTATCCCCCCCCCCATGCCTGGTGACATAGATAGGTCTTCAATATCTTGCGGAAGGCGGGAAGAGTAGGGGCAATTTGAATCTCCGGGGGGAGTTGATTCCAGAGGGCCGGGGGCCGCCACAGAGAAGGCTCTTCCCCTGGGTCCCGCCAAACGGCATTGTTTAGTCGACGGGACCCAGAGAAGGCCAACTCTGTTGGACCTGATTGGCCACTGGGATTCATGCGGCAGAAGGTGGTCCCCTAGGTATTCTGGTCCGATGCCAAGTAGGGCTTTATAGGTCATTACCAACACTTTGAATTGTGCCAGGAAACTGAAGTCCCATTAATCTCCAGTACAACTAAATCTGGATCCAACCCTTTTCCTTTTCTTCGTTGTAAACTTTCTTTCTTTCTCTCTCTCTTTAAACATGTTTGGCAGGTTAATTTTTCAGAAGGAGGCCCAGGTTCCAATTCCACTGGAAGTGAGGTAGCATCCATGTCCTCTCAACTCCCGGATACGCCTAACAGCATGGTAGCCAGTCCAATTGAGGCATGAGGAACTTCCTTGCGCTGTTGTGGGCCTTGAAACCTTTCGCCCCCTGCTGGAGAGAGTGGGAAAGCTGTCAAGTTTGGGGACTCAAGACAAAAAAATGTAGAAAAGGAAGGAAGGAAAAAAGCAAAAAGTATTTAAGAAGACTTTGTTCATGAACCTAAAGCAAAGAAAACTCCGTGAACTGTCTGGGGAGTCTTGTTCAATTTTTTTTTTGGTTTTTGTTTGTTTGTTTTGCAATGATAAGGTAGCAACACTGTGAAGACAATCATGGGATCTAATAATACTCCAAGAACAAATGAAAATGTTGTTCACGTGATGATGATGATGATAATGATGACGATGATGACAAAAGTATATCCACGCATAGTTGGATCAAGGAAAACCGGAAAAAGATGCCTGAGAAACAGAGAGGATTTGTACCCCCAAGGATCTCCTAGTTTTGCCCCAAATGGCATATTTCGGTGACTGCACATCCTGGAGGAATGAATAAATAAGTAAATAAATAAATAAATAAATGGAAAGAAAAAAGAAAAGAAAGAAAAAAGAAAGAAAGAAAGAAAGAAAGAAGGAAAGAAACTATTAGTAGTAACTGTCCTAACATGAACGGTTCTCTCTCTATACTGGCCTTTCCCTTTGCCAAATTAAAACTAATGTTTAAAAGGAAACCAGAAGGAGCCTTGGTAGGTTGCATTTTCCCAGATTAAGAAGGGACCATCTGTAGCTTCTGCCTTCCCCACTTATAACAGAATGAGCCATTATGAAGCTGTGGAGCTGGGTCTTTCTTTCTTTCTTTCTTTCTTTCTTTCTTTCTTTCGTTTCTTTCTTTCTTTCTTTCTTTCTTTCTTTCTTTCTTTTTCTTTTCTTTTCTTTTCTTTTGTCAGACTTATTCCAACTTTTGGGGTTTCCCCTAGCATGTACTGTAGCTATTTCTTCTTTCCCCTTCCTTTTTATTTTTATTTTTCACCTGCTTGGGGGCAAACTTTTGGTGAGATTCCCTTTTCTCTCTCCCCAAGTGATTTCTTTTAAAAAGAACGCTGGTTTTATTTCTTAAAATCCAGTCAAAAACTTCCCTTGCAACAAGGTATACCTCTCTTTGGCTATTTAAAAAAAAAGTATGTTGGGGTATTGTTTCTGACTGTTCAATAACATTCCCCCTCCTTTCCCCCAAAGATGTGTATAGTTCTTCATTTTATTATTTTTAAAAAAGATTCCCCCCCTTCCCCCCCCCCCCCCTATTTTCTTTGCTGGAAATAAAGAGCAGGGTGGGGTTTTTTTGCCTCTGTCTCTATTTCTTCCCCTCTCTTTCTCTCTCCCAATCCCCCCCCCTCTTTCTTAAACTTTGTTGTTTGTTTGCTCTTGCATTGCAAAAAATATATATAAAGTAATTTATTATTTATTATCCAAAGACTTGCCACTTTTTTATTGTCCTCATTTGTGTTGTTTTGTTTGGCTGATTTTTTTAAAGGGTCAGATTCATGAGAGATAGTTCTTCTCCTCAAGACCTGGTACAAAAAAATAAAATGCTAAAATAACAAAAGATGAGACATCATTTATGCAGGAGAAACTATCGTGGATCGCCCCCAAAGGAAGTATGAAGGGTGGGGAGAGGGGTTTTTTGTCACCCCTCCCTGTCTTTGAATGTTTATGTCAGGTTTGTGGGGCTTTTAAAACTTCCTAATGGTTTGGGATTTTTTGTTTTTGAGTTCTCTCTTTCTTAGCATTCTGTGAAATATATGCGCCATATGTAGAATGATAACTTCAGGAAGTATTTCACTCCGTACACATTTGGTTTAGAGAAACAATAAACTAATTAAGAATTACCAAAGTACGCTCTTTTATATACAGTATATCTATCTATCTTATAAAGAGTTACTATTCTATATTTATATAGGAATGCACTGGAGATGGCTGCTGAATAGTGAATACAAAATATTACCTTCTAAGCTTGGAAGAAACTCTGTGTAATATTTTATGAAGTGCATCAAGAGCTAGCTTATAAATTTCTAGATCAGGAATTTTTAAAAAAATCCAACAAGCTTCTCCTTTTCCCTTTTAAGAATTGTGATCCTGGAAAAAGTCCATCGAGATTATTTTGGACTAAAAATGTGACTAACTTTTTTTTTTTGCCTGCTAACTTCTAACAATTTAAATTCGTAGTAACAATTTTTTAAACAGCAACAACCGAGGACTGTTTCTCGCAAACAACGGGAAGACTTAAACTGAAAAGGAAAGCTTAAAAAGGGACAAACTCGTGTTCGTGTACAAGTCAATGAAGCCGGTTTAGTGCCGGAGTCGTGGGAAATGGTCCTTTCTTATTTCCCTCCCCCCCCCAAGGAAAATGTGAACCTGAGAATGTACCTTCCTCCTCCCCACCCACCACAAACTCAAGGAAAATGTAGAGCTTTTAAAATATATATGCATCTTGAGAAATATCGTGGGCTATCGGTTCATTATTTGTTTTGTGTACGTGATCTTTCTATCTGCCCCCTCCTCTCTGCCTCGCTCTCCCTCCCTCCCTCCCCCCTCCCTCATTATCTGATTATTTCTTTCATTCTCTCATTCTCATTCTCTCTCTCTCTCTCTCTCTCTCTCTCATATTCTGTCTTTCTCATTCTCGCCCCCTCTCTCCCTCTCTCTCTTCCTCGTTATCTCATTCTCTCATTTTCATTCTCTCTCATTCTCTTTCTTTCATTCTCTCATTCTCTCTCACATTCTGCCTTTCTTATTCTCTCCCCCCTCCCCCTCCCTCCCCCATGATCTCATTCTCTTTCTTTCATTTTCTCATTCTCTCTCTCTCCCCCCGTCCTCTCTCCCTCTCCTGGGAAGGGTCTCTACCCGGGTATGGGTGGTGGCTTTTGTTCTGCGGCTAAACAATGACTGTTATTTGTCACTGTCTGTTGCCAACAGACTTGAAAATGCTGCAGGCGGATTCTGGCTGGAGAGGAACTCCGAAGATCCTTGTTTACTGTTTTTCTTTCGACTCTTTTTCTTTAGTTTTGGGGCGGGGTGAGCGGGACAGAGGCTGAGCTCAGGGCTGAAAACTAGGAAGGCGATAAGTGGGTTGGAGATTGGGGTGGAGGCAGAATAACCGGAGCTCTGCGCATCTTGAAAGTTGATGGGCTGTTTCTGGCGCGCGCGCGTGTATATGTTGCGCGCGTATGTGTGTATGTGCGCGTACTTACAGGCGGCCCTTCGCGTCCGATCCCCGGTTAAAATCGTGGTATACGGTGCACGCGCGCTCTGGGCATCCGTCAATCCTTTGGGCCTTTCTAGATTTTTGCTTCTGGATAGAAGCCCCGCTGAAATTGCAGCCTGGGTGAATCTTGGTTTGGGCTCCGGAGGATTCACTGGGGGACACCTGAGATCGCCCTGGTTTTTGGTTTTGTTCCCAGCCCTGGGTAAATCGTCTCCACACATAAACACACACACGCTTACACTGAATTGAAAATCCTGCCCACTTCCCACCTTGCAAAAAAGCGAAGGCGAATTTGGAACCCCCGAGAATGAGCGAATTCGGCGTTTGGGTTGACCGAGACTCTCCAAATTGTTTAGCTGCGTGTGTGTGGCAGGAGATGGTCTGGTTGGAGTTTTGGATTTTGTTGGAATCGACGCCGTTTCCTTTGGTTGTTTCCTGGATTGAGCCTGAAGGCAAGAAAAAGGGGCTTATTTCGGCAACCAGGCGACCCCCGTTGTGAGAACGCGGCTAAACAGGTTGTAGCTACGTACTCTGCTGAGATTGGCCTGGGAGTAAGGATACTTTGCTCTATCTCTCGGGACAGAAGGGTTTGGGTTTTGTTTTGTTTTTTAAACAGCAATATTTCCCTAGCTGGTGCTTTTTCAGACTCGCATGGTTGACCATCTCAGCGGACAAGTGGGTTGAAACCAATGGGACCTGTGGTCCAACACATCTGAAAAATAACACGACGGGAAACCAGTTTTGATAGTAATGAGCATCAAAAGGAAATTTGAAAAAATAAGGAGAGAAATTGGAAGAACCGATGGACCTTTAATATACACTGCTCAAAATAAATAAATAAAGGGAACACTTAAAAAACAGAATATAACTTCAAGTAAATAAAACTTCTGTGAAACCAAACTGTCCACTTAGAAAGCAACACTGACTGATAATCAATTTCATGTGCTGTTGTGCAAATGGAATAGTTGTGTAAATGAAATATTCAGTGAGAATATTTCATTCATTCAGATCTAGGATGTGTTGTTTGAGTGTTCCCTTTATTTTTTTGATATGTATATGTGTATATGTGTATATGTGTATATATGCATATATGCATATATGTATATATGTATATGTTTTCCTAGATTTTCACGGGTATGTGTATGTAGATTGTTCTGAGTTCGGGTTTTGCACTCAAAATATTACACGGGGCAAAACCCGAACTCAGAACAATCTACATATATGTATATGCATATATAGTATAAAAGTACGGTATATACCGGTAATATACACTGCTCAAAAAAATAAAGGGGAAACTTAACACAATATAACTGCAAGTAAATCAAATTTCTGTGAAATCTAACTGTCCACTTAGGAAGCAACACTGGTTGACAGTCAATTTCACATGCTGTTGTGCACATTCAACTTTGTACAGAACAAAGTATCCAATGAGAATATTTCATTCATTCAGATCTGGGAGGTGTTATTTGAGCGTTCCCTTTATTTTTTTGAGCGGTGTATATAACAGCGAAGTGGTATTTCACCCCAATCCCTATTTTGCGACAGCGGTCAAACAATACTCTTATTTTGAATTAATCCATTTTAGAGGTTAGCACAAGTCACTGAAAACGAACTCAATTGGGAGTTGGGTCCTCCCGCGTGCCAGGTTAGCAACGTTGTGACAATCCGACCGCCGGGTTTTTCAGCCGGATTCGGTTAGAGACGAATCGTGTGAAACCTACCACGGAATTGAAAGTGTCTTCAAAAAGCTCCCACCTCCCTTTTATCTCGGAGATTCCCAAGTTGTGTCTATCTGCAGCGGAAGAGTTTTGGACTCTCGTGGTGAGTGGTGCGCCCTGGTGAGAGAAAATTATTTATTTGCTTTTTGCAGGAATTTTTGTTTGGCCGTTCAGGTATCTCAGCTGACTTTCCTCGGCTTGAGATGACTTTTGGAGAGTCGCCAAAGAGGTCCTGGTTTAGCTCGCCCGACTACTGCAAACGGCATTTCCGAACAATATTCGGAATATTGCTGGTCAGTGGCCTCCGGATTTTTTTGGGGGTGGGGGGTGGCTGTTTGTGTGCCAGCATTTATCTCACCAGCGTTAAGTGGAAACGGTCTCATCACCCGTGGGGGATTCAAAGCGCATTTTCACACGGGGAGAAACGGAGGTATATAAGGAGCGAAACACCGGGAAATAAAAACCTTCACATTTAAAAAGCGTTTTTAAAAAATGAGAAATTGGTGCTATGTTCAACTCGGCGGCACATGATGGACGTGATGTTCTGCTTGGGGGGGGGGGATGGTTGAACTCCGCTTCTGACCTCCAACTTTTGCACGGTGAGAAATGCAGTCCGGGGTTCGCCCAGGCTGAAGCAAATCCTACTGAACTCTTTCACACTGTGTTATATATCGTGTGTAACTTTTTTCTTATTACAAAAAGTAATTAAAATTATATATATATATATATATATATATATATATATATATATATATATATATATATATATATATACACACATATATATATATATATTATATATATGTGTGTGTGTGTGTGTGTGTGTGTGTGTGTGTGTAATAAAACTATGTAACACATCCTAGGTCTGAATGAATGAAATGTTCTCATTGAATACCTTGTTCTATACAAAGTTGAATGTACTAACAACAAAATGAAATTGACTGTCAATCAGTGTTGCTTCCTAGGTGGACAGTTTGATTTCACTGAAGTTTGATTTACTTGGAGTTATATTCTGTTGTTCAAGTGTTCTATTTATTTATTTTTTTGAGCAGTATAGTATGTGATTTGTGTTCACAAGTTGATTCTTTTCTCTGTAAAAAAACTAAACAAAACCCACGCTCATTTTATTGCGGATAGCTCGGATAGATAGTTTCTCGCTGGTCAATTAACCAGAGTTTTTAAAATAGATTACTGCAACGGGGCTATCCAATTTTGTATTGATATTTTACACGCACTGGCTCAAATAAGCAGGGGTTTCTTTCTTTGCTTCTTTACCTGTCACCTTGATTGACAGCGTAATTCCGGACCCCGAGCTTTTGGAGGCTGTAGTTCTATTTAGCGCCTCATACATACGGGCGCTTTCCTGCGAACCTCATTGAAGCTTAGAAAACTTCTTTTTAGAATCGCGCGTTCGGCTTCGCTTTCTTGTCTCTCCTCTCGAGTAAAACCTGGCAACTGGCATTGAAAGTAGGAAAAAGTTGAGCTGGGCTGGAGACTAAGGATTTGGTCCCCTAAAGTTAGCCCTTCAACGGAGGCATGCTCTCAGCATCTCAGGTAGAGCAGAGCAAATGGGCTAGGCTTCCTTTTGAGAGGATCTTGTACCTTCCCGAGAGATGTACTCGAACATTCGGGTATGCAGCGTTTAACTGGTGAGGCGGACGGTTGGGATCGGAGGGGTTTGAGCAGATCTAAGAGAGTGAGGGATTGTAAAGGGGAGAATTTATAAAACGGATGTAAACATTGGAGCGTAAAAGGTGATAACTTTACTGCCTAGACATCTTGTCTTGAAGGAGGGACGCGTTGGAGAGAAAACGCAATATTTTTTAGTCAAAACCAAAACTTAACAATTGCTCAATGCATAACACTTCTGTTTGTCTGGAGGGGAGAAGAGTTGTGTACATATGTCTGGATTGACAAAGATAAACCCCAAACACAGATAGATGGATAGGTAGGTAGGTAGGTAGGTAGGTAGGTAGATAGATAGATAGATAGATAGATAGATAGATAGATAGATAGATAAATAGATAGACACACTACTATGCCAGAATGTAGTGCCAAAAATTTGGGATAATTGAGTAACTGGTTAAGCTTGTGGCATGATCATAACCTTTTAAGTGGAAAACACCCAGATTTTAATTATCTGTTGTTGTTTTTTAAGATGGGAGCAATGATAGCTTTCTCTTGGAAATCAAACAGGGCTATCCACTATAATGCATAATTCACCTTAGTTGTTTTTAACTATTTGCTCTGGCATTGAACCAACAACCTTGTTCTAACCTCTCAAGGTTGTAACCTGTCCAATTCAATCCTTTCTCCTGAGATTATTCGTCCTAAGTCTTCCAGCTCCACCAATTTCTGGAGCTGTAGTTGACCTCTTTGTCTTGGATATTATTGACTGTAGACTTCACCCTTAAGGGAGGAGAGATATGCCCTCTAGGTATGCAAGGAGAAAAAAGGGATGTGACTCATTGCATTTAGAAAAGGTGCTCACCCAGGTAGAACTTGGAAAACTTAGCAAGCTTTAATCATGGTTAAGGCTTTCCCGTACACTTAATGTGTAGATATCTGAGGCCAATCGAAATTCAAGACATTGTGCAGCTCAGTGACTTAATCCAAAGACCAGGTAAAGTGTCTTGTGTGAACCTTCAACATTTTCCTGGTAGACATCTGAGTGTGGGATGTGCAGGGAATTCTTCCAAAGGGAAAAAAAATGCCTCAAGCATCCTTCTAGCATAGCTCTGAAACAAGAAGACTACAAGAAAGATTTTTCTTACAGGTAAAGCATCAAACAAACTACTGTATTATCTCATGAGCATACCAATGAACCAACATGTTGCCAGAGAACCTATCTGACACAGGGGACCTTTGGCTGCCTGCTGTGACCTTCCACAACTCCAGGTTTCTTTTGAGTCTCTCAGTTTTGCAGCAAGTAGCTCCAAGCTAGGTTGCAGCATTAATGTCATTGTGCCCCTGGGCCTTCGCTTCAGTGTTGGGTTCTGTTGCAATGAATATTTCATGGCCTTCGGATTCTCCCATTCCTCCCTGGCCCAACGGAGTGGCTTCCATTAAAAAAAGAAGCTTGAAACTTGGGTTTTTAAAGAGGTTTCCTTTGTTTTGGTTGGTGTGGGCATGCATGCTCTGCAATTGATCTTGAATGGGTATGATGCTAGCTAGTGCTTTTTATTTAGACACACAATCAACCTCTGAGGTTTGGTGCTAGATATCTGCTCTGTAAGGCAGTGTTTCCCAGCCTTGGCAACTTGAATTCTGGGAGTTGAAGTCCAAATGTCTTCAAGTTTCCAAGGTTGGGAAACACTGCTGTAAGGTGAAGCACATTTTGGTCTGGTGGCCAGGAAAGATCTTTTCTGTCTGCTTTTTGTTGATTTATTGGAGGGATTGCATTCCCTATTTTTCTGTTTAGGTAGTTGCTAAATGTTGAAGATTTGATGGTGGAATATTATTCCATTTTCCAGAGAAGGAGCATTAGCTTACCCAATTGGGAAATTTAGTTGGAAGATCTGAAGTTGTGACATCTGGGCGCACTTCAGACTAACTTCTGAATACTTTTATGTACATACCTGATACATGGTTTAGACCTGCTTAATAATTCAATGACATGTCATTTGGAATCCCCTAGCTTATAGATGAGGAAATTGAAAACTCATCTAGGAGAAAGCATGAGCAAGCCAGGAGCTTGCAAATCATAGCTTCCAAAACTGCATTAGCTTGAATTCAGTCTGAAAACATTCTTATTTTATTTATAATCAGTATTTTGTACTGAAATGCTAGGGAGAGAATTAACAGCAAGGGTCCTTCCCAGTGTATTCATATGGCTTTATGGTCCCTTATTCTTTTTTTAGATAAATAGAGTGGGTTTCTTTATTTCAAAAGAATTCTGCTGAATTCTAGGGAATTTATTGTAGAAAAGTAATTCTAGAATGATAATGCCATTAAATAATGAAGATTATTCTGAATACATAGGTGGTCATGAGATAATACAAAGGTAGTCATATGAAAAATTCAAGGAAAAAGGCAGAAATTAAAAGGGGTTTCGGTTTTAAAATAATCTTCTAAAGCTGGACTACTTGACCATGTGTTGTTGAATGGAAACTATATTTATTGCAGTTTCAGGTGACTTGTGTATTGGATTCATCAGCTGCTGTTTCCCTGTAGCGAAGCCTCATGTCCTTTCCTAGAAAAGAATTCATTTCATTTCATTTCAACCACCAAAGATCAATGTCATTTATAATTATGGTTCCAGTACAGATATTGGTTATCTAAAGCTGTAATGCTGTGTTCACCTATGTGGAAGAAGTAATCCCCCCAGAAAGTACTTAAATTCAGTGTAGAGACATAAAGAGAGTAGAAACCAAAGCTACTAATCTCTCTCTGTTCTGGACAATTTTTCATTGTGTGCCACAGCATTTGCTCTCAAAGAAGTGTGCTTAGAGCATTAGTCAAGCTTGGTAATTAACTCCAAGGAAGCTCCTTCAGACATGGTGTCCCCTGAATCAGGTCAAGCTGTTAGCTTTGCCTGGGGGGAAAAAAGCATCTTGAAAAAAAAACAAGTCATAGTATACATTTATCTAAGACCATCTTAAGCAGAGTAACAAATAGCAAAACAGTCCTAAGGAGTCAATAGCAATAGCACTTAGACTTATATACCGCTTCATAGTGCTTTTCAGCCATCTCTAAGCCAGCCCTTTCTAAGCGGTTTATAGAGTCAACATATTGCCTCCAACAATCTGGGTCCTCAATTTACCCACCTCGGAAAGATGGAAGGCTGAGTCAACCTCCAGTCTGGTGAGATTCCAACTGCCAAATTGCAGGCAGCAGAATTAGCATGCAGTGCTGCATTCTATCCATTTAGAATTGGGGTTTCTTGAAGATATATTTCTCTTTAAAATAAAGCAGCAGGGCTAGAAACTTGAGGATTTGCCACTGCAATTTACAGTATCTTTGCCATAGGGTGGGTGGGTGGGAACTAAAGAGATTTCTAATTGAATAGAACACCTGATTTCCCTATTTAAAAATCATGATCTTTTTCCTTCTTCCTCTCCTTCTCTTCTCCTTCCTTCCCAGCATCGTATCTATTTCTTGAGGATCATGGTTGGGGGTTAGCCCAATCTGTCCCAAATCAGGATGCTTTTGAATGTTGGATGACTTGTTCCCCATTATTATCTTGCTCATTCCAATCACGGGAGCTGGGGTGTGGGGAAGGGCAAGGGTGGAGAAGATAGGGCTTAGAGTAGGCTGAGGCTACACATGCCAATAAGTTTCTCAAGCAAGTTTGGAGACAGATCTCCTGCTGAGCCTTCCATTTTCACAGTTATTACAACTGGCTATTTTATCTCGGTTTCAAGGACCTCATTTTTTTCGGTTCTAACTTCAGCCCACTTTAATTGTAGGCGAACTCTTGTTTGCTTTGCTGTTCTTAATGTGTCTTGCTCTCGGCATAAATTGGATAAATAATGCAATTTATTTAATTTCAAAGAGCAAGGGATTGTCACGAACGCCAAGTACTCTATAGATGGGAGTTTCTACAGCTTGGGGGTCTGCAAGATATTGGACTCCTCAGCATGCAGTTTTATTTTAATCAATTTTCAATAAGGCCGAAATAGATCTATCCTAGTCTCCCTTAATTTTCAAATTCAGCAAAAAAAACAACAACCATGTGACACACACACACACACACACACACACAAATCAATATGTTTTTTTCTGTTGGAAAAAAATAGCGCTATCCTAATCTCCATTAATTTTAAAAATTCAGCAAAAACATGTGAGCTATGTGTGTGTGTGTGTGTGTGAATATATGTATATACAGACCAATGAAAACTCTTCACTTAGAATTTGATCTCTGAAGTTTCTCGGAAAGAAATATATATATATATATATTTCTTTCCGAGAAACTTCAGAGATCAAATTCTAAGTGAAGAGTTGGTCTGCAGTTCCATTACAATCAATACAATATTTTCGCCGGATATTTATCACAAACAACTGTAGGTTGTACAGTTTTTCCTCGATCCTTTTTCAAAAACGATCAAAAGCAAAAAAAAACCCACGTTTAAACTCAATGGTGTTTGGGACCGATGCCTAACAAGCTGTATCTGTTTGACACAAACGAGAAAGAAATATTTTTTTCAGTCATAAAGGCTTGAAGAAAAGCCACTGCCAGCCGAACTAGTCTCGTCCGAGGCAAGGAAGCGCAATGGATCCACGGCCTCGCCTACTCGCCTTGCTTTCGGGCGGGGGAAGGCAGGATTTATCACCCTCGCCGCCCGATCAAAATAAAAATTAGGGGGGAGAGAGAGTCTTTCGAAGAGACCAGGCCAATGGCTCGGGAGGGAGGGGCTGGAGGCGAGGCCGGACGCCGAGGCTTGAAAGCGAGGCGCTGGGAGAGGAGATCCGCTTCAGCGCGGCTTGTTTTCCTTCGCGTCGTTATCTTGATAACAGAGCTGAGCGACTGCAAGGAGTCCCAGGCGCCACAAACGCCGTCCCGAGCCTCAAGCAGCGTCGCAGGCCGCGGGACGAAGAAAAGATCTTTAAGCTTCACCAGCGGCGGGGCGGGAAACCAGGGAGGCGGGTGACAAGGACGAGGGAATCAGGGAAGGGATCGGACGGAACTCTAGGGGCTGTAGTACCCCCGCGGCAACCCCGGTGTTAAACGCGAAAAAAAGCCCTTCCAAAAATAGCCGGGTTTCCGCTGATTCTGCTCGCTGATTCTAATCCCAAGAGGCCCTCTACTGGATTCGTATTATAGGCCGTAGCCCGCCAAGATCCAAGACTTCAATTCCCATCGTCCCCGGCTATAATCGCCTCGCATCCGGAGTGTCAATCCGGATAGGAACATTTCTGTCGCACGTCTTTGGGTTTCATTTTAGTGATTAAGGTGACTGACAATCGACGCCCACGTAGGGAAAAGGAAACTTTAGGCCTAGCGTGGTCGGGGGTTCGCGCTGTTTCTTCTCGGTGGTTGCATGCATGAATCCAGTTCGTCGTAGCTTAGAAATCGCGGTTCCTTATATTGTAGAAACTCAGCCAATCCTGTAAAACAAATGGTTTAGGCCTTGTCTGTTCTTGGAATTACGAGGTTCAACAGTGGCGCTTCTGCTTAGATTTGATCTTTATTCCCCCCCCCCCCTTTCGTCGAAGCGAGGCTTATTTTCCGGCCTAGTTAAAAAGGACGTGCGAACAAACCCTGAAGGAATTCAAACCGTGCGCGTCTTTACTATCACCGTGGATAAAAGTTTAAACAGTTTGTCCTCTCTTCATTTTTTCCCTAGCGTCTTTATTAGAATTATATCAAAAACAGCCCTGGCTCCGTGGTTTCAAAATGAGGGGAGACATAGTTGAAAAGGCTTCATTTTAAAGCTATCCTCCCCCTCTCAGGGCTCGCGACCTGCTTGGGTTTGCCCGCTCTTAATTCCCTTTAAAGTTTATTCCGCTTTATTATAATCCAGTCATAAATTTGCGGGTGGCTTTGTCCCGAAACGTTTTTCAACCCATCTGGTTATTTAGTCACCGTCATCTCGGCTTGGTTTTGTTTCCATTTGTATAGGCCTCCTAAACGTGTCTCCCCATCCCGCCTTCTCTCAAGAGAGATTCTCCTCAGACTTCTCTTTTCCCGGCTTTTTCTTTCCAGGCACCCCTCGTCTCGTCTGAACGGAAGAAGTCATGTGTTGTATGTTTGTGTGTGTGTGAGAGAGAGAGAGACTGACTGACGGGAGCGGGTGGGTGGTGGGCACAGAAGCCGGCATTTCCAGACCCGGCGTGATGGCCCTCCGAGTCCGCAGACGCCGGAGCAACTGTGGGGGAAGGGCTCGCTCAGGTTGGTTGATCTCCGGGCTAATCCAAACAGCTCCGGTTTGACTGGTGTGAGGTCCAAAGTCTAGACAGCGCCGGTGACTCGGCGGCTCCTTATCTCGCTTTGGGATCGGCTCTTCGAGAGACTGTCCCCACCCCCTTCGCCTTCCCTCCACCCCCCCTGGGTCCCTTGGCGGCTCTCGGACCTGCCAGGCCGGGAGCCGCCACACCTCGCAGACGGGGCCCGACAACAAACGCGCCACCTGGACGCTTGAAGGCCTGGCTCGGCTGCTTTAAAAAGGGAAGGCGCGGGGATCAGATCGCCTCCCTTGCAAGATACCTTTTTTTTTAATTGTTCCTTCTCGGGGATAGTGGGGGTGGAGAAGCGGCGGAACTAATCCTTGAGGATCCACAGTAGGCTTAATTCGCGCGCTTTGAATAATTGAGTGATCCCAACGGCTGGGATCCACACCTCCCGCGAAACCTGGCAAAACGCAAAACTGAAGCTGATCCCGCCTTATTTATTTATTTATTTATTCACCCACTCACTCACTCATTTGATTTGTATGCCGCCCTTCTCTGAGGACTGGGGCGGCTCACAACCCATTAAAAAAAATCAGTATACAATATAAAATACTAAAATACAATTAATATAACTATTCTAAAATCCATTCTCACTAGGAAATCTTACTAAAGGCCGTAAATTGCTCCCAATAGTTGATTTTTTTTTTTAAAAAAAAATTAATCTGAAAAGGTCTTAACAGATTCATTCAGTGTTGTTGTTTTGGCCAACATAGACTAATGTGGCTCTTCTATCTCACGTGCAAAACATACATACAAACATAAAAAGAATTTAGTGTAGTGCTATCTAAGTTTAGAAAATACAGTAGAATAGAATAGAAAATAGAATAGAATAGAATTCTTTATTGGCCAAGTGTGATTGGACACCCAAGGAATTTGTCTTTGGTGCATATGTTCTCAATGTACATAAAAGGAAAGACACATTTGTCAAGAATCATGAGGTACAACACTTAATGATTGTCATAGAGCAGTGTTTCCAAACCTTGGCAACTTGAAGATATTTGGACTTCAACTCCCAGAATTCCCCAGCCTGCAAATGTTGGCTGGGGAATTCTGGAAATTGAAATCCAGATATCTTCAAGCTGCCAAGGTTGGGAAACACTGTCATAGAGTACAAATAAGCAATCAGGAAACAATATTAATAGAAATATAGATTGCATACCGGTAAGTCTTTAATCAAGCTGGTTAGGAGAATTGTGGGAAAGGATGGCTGCTCTGTGGTGCCGTATGCCTTGGGAGTAGAGAAACGAAATAAGTAATAAATAAATAAATCTTGGCTCAGTTAGGAAGAGACCCCTTTGGCTACTTAGATGAGGTCAAAATTGTGTTATTCACTTGGCATCAACTCTTATCTGTCAAAAGATAAGGGGGCTCCCAAATCAAACAACTTGATTGAACTCCACAGAATGTAGTTCTGAGAAGACTCGAGGTAGTCCTCTACTTATGACCGCTTGAGCCCAACATTTATGTGAAGTAAAAAATTTGTTAAGTGAATTTGTCCCATTTTATGACTTTTCTTGCCACATTTGTTAAGCGAATCACTGCAGTTGTTCAATGACTAATCTGGTGGTTAAGTGAATGTGGGTTCCCCGTTGACTTTGCTTGTCGCAAAATTAATCCTGAACACTGCAACTGTCATAAATGTGAATCCGTTGTCAAGCATCTAAATGTAAATCACAAATCTGTGGGGATGCTGCAGTGGTCATAAGTGTGAAAAATGGTGATAAATACACTATTTTCAGTGTTGTTGTAACTTTGAATAGTACCTAAGTGAATAGTTATAAGTTAAGCGCTACCTGTAATGCTTTTGTTGCAAGTGTCAGCTTCCATAAAAACATTTTTATTAAGGTGCATGTGTTAGTTCCCTGCAATACGGAAGGGAAGAAGGCAATTTGAAGTAGGTTGTGACACTCATGTATCTCCTATTTCTCATCTTTCCTATTCCTCAGAGTCAATAGCTGCAAATTCCCCTGCCCCCAATGTGGAACACAGACCCTAGATCAATTTCTGGCTCTTTCCCTCCTTCCCCATTTGCTGGGAAGAAAGAAATTTTAGGTCCTCCCTTTGCATCATCTAAATGGCAATCGAACCAATTCAATTAAGAGGAGAGGAGACATGTCTGGTTAAGACAAGAGATCTTTGGTAACTGGAAATTGCATTTCCTTGGATGGACTTCTTTATCCTGGAGGAGATTGCAGACTGCTGAGTGTGCTGGATCAATAACAATATATTTGGGTTGTCTTTTTGTTTTGCTTCGGCCCCCCCCCCCCCCATGTGTGTTCTCAAGTAGTAACAGCACAGTCCTTGGGAAAAAAATAGAAGTTGGAAAATTAAGTCACTGGCTAGCCTTGCAGTGCAGCATCATTGGTCATCCCAGCTGTGAATTTTAGTCCCATGACATTTGTGGGGGTACAGGTTGAAGAAGGTTGAGTTAGTGCGGTAGCGAAAATGGAGCTCCACCCCAGAGCACCCAATTTACACTGTTGAAAGATGTTGAAAGAAAATGCAGGGCATCCTGCATAAACCATGCCCACAGTGTGGTGGTAAAATTTTGGTAGCCCTTCACTGACCCCAAAGATACTCCTGTGTCTTTGAAATATAAGTCTAGTGGTCACTATATAATCTTCAGAAATCAAACTCTATTCGAAGGAGATTTTGTTTACATTTGCTTTGGAGATTCGGTTTTCTGGAAGTATTGTTAAGAGTTTTCATGGATGGGAGATTTCAGCCAAGGCTTTTTGCTAGAAGATGGGACTCTAGAACATAAGAGGAGGAAGAGATAATTTCAGATCATCTACTCCAATCCCTATTCTGCTTCATACACGGACCTGCATATGATCCATAGAAATATATGTGGTGGGGGACATAATGTTGGGGAAAGAGATAGAATATCCAAAAGAAGTCATTTAGCTCAACTCTGTGTTGATTGTAGCAGCACAACTACATACCTTCCAGTTGTCCTCAATGCTTTTGTTTCCTTTGTGTACATTGCAGGTACAAAAACATCAAGTCCTATTAAAAAGAGAGAGGGAGGGAGGGAGGGAGACAGAGAAAGAGAATACTCAGAAAAAGAAAGAGCTTAGTGGCAGATTGTATAAAAATAGAAGTACAGTATCCTTTTTCTTGTTGAGAAGAGCCTTTAAAACACATTTCCTTTACCTAACTTCTTGAAAAATGCATATGATCTGCCAGATGTCCAATGAGGAATTTACACAAATGCTTCATTTCAGCTGTTTGTCCCACATCCATCACTGACTACTGCACTTCCTGTGACTTCCTGCCAATAGAGGAGAAAACCAACAATAAAATTAAACTGATTTTCATCCATCATAATTCCCTCTCAGTCACACGTCTGAAATTGTGCTGGTTTCTTAATGGAGGTTGAATGTCATATGCATAAGAAAACGTATCTTGAGACAAATGTAAAAAACCCAAATAAACTAAAGGATAAATGTGAACAATTCATGTGGAACTTTTGCAGAGTTGGTCTCAGAAAAAGTTTCAGCAATTTTAATCACGTTTGCTCAGAAATATATGAGCCAAACACACAAAATTGAGAAAAAAAAATCCACAATATTTTAAAAGTGTTTAGTATATGTAGGTGTACATATGCACCTTAATTTTGTAGGCTTGATGTTCTTAAGCAAAGGAGATGTCTGAATTTTGTCAAATAGAAAAAAACCCTCTACAGTCTTTTCTTGAGTCCCAAATTATAGCAAGCTCAATTGAAAAGAAAATGACTGATCATTCATTTGCCAAATCATGATTTGAAACAATTTGAATTTTTTTACATGCAAATATCCTACTCCCCCCCCCTCCCAAAAAACCTGCACTTATGCTACCAAAGTTATAAACCAGCAGCATTCTAGAAGCAAACTCCCTTAACAACTTTTTCCAATTGGGGAAAAAGAAAACAAATAGAAGTGATCCACAAGATGGTAAAGTGAACCACTTTGAAGCTCACTGGCTCAATTTTCTCTCCCCCCCCCCCAACTTATCTCAAAGGGTTGTGTGATAAAAAAAGTGAAAGGAAATTTCCCTGTAAACTACCCTAATTGCCAAGATAATAGATGAGTTATCAATATAATAAACAGACGGTCAGAACGATCAACCAGTGGAACAACCTACCAGCGGACGTTGTGAACTCCAATACTCTGGACATTTTAAAGAGGAAATTGGACTGCCATTTGGCTGGGATGCTATAGGGTTCCTGCTTAGGCAGGGGGTTGGACTTGATGACCTGCATGGTCCCTTCCAACTCTAACAATAAATAAATAAATAAATAAATAAAATATAACAAAGTATTTCATAGTGTTTGGTCACCTACCTACCTACCTACCTACCTACCTATCTATCATCTATTTTATTTTATTTATTGCTTTAGTATTTTTTATAAATAACTCAAAGTGCCAAGCATACATAATATTCCTTCCTCTTCCTATTTCTCTCATAACAACCACCCTCTGAGTGAAATAATATGACCAGCCCAAGGTCACCCAGCTTACTTTTGGGGGTTTTGTATTTTGTGTTGACTTCTAAGGATTGTTTGAGATCAGGGGTGTCAATGTGAGATAGATCTGGTCCACTGGATGCTTAGATCTGGCCTGCTGGGCTGCCCTGGAAACAGCGATGGACCATTCCATAGTGCCTCTGTCAGTGAAAATGAGTTTGGGGAGGCCTGTAGAGGGCTCAGAAGGCCGTCGTGGCAAAAAATGGAGGCTTGCCAAGCTATGTGCAGCCTACTCGTGATCCATTTTCACAGGCAGAGGGCTGCAGGAAGCTGTGATGGTCGAAAATGGAGCCTCAAGAAGTGATATCAAGCTGGCCACACCAGCACCTGCCCACACCAGCACCCTCCCTCCTCTGAGGTCAAATACAACCCTGATGTGGCCCTCAATGAAATCAAGTTTGTCACCCCTGTCTTAAAAAGTATTTTTATTGAAAAAATTCCATAGTATCTACCTGGGTTGGAAGGTTTCTTACTTTCCACTGCTGCTGGGTATGCTAACTACCTGAAATGTGAACTTGCAATTGGGACAGCCATTGTTCATGGCTCAGAGAGGGGCGGCATACAAATCTAATAAATTATTATTGTTGTTATTATTATTGTTATTATTATTATTATACTTGGAAATCATGGTTTCCAAAATTTAATTCATCTTCAATTTTTAATTGACAACGATGATGATAATAATAATAATAATGTACTAAAACTAGATGTTCAATCTTCACGTACAGCCCACAAGTTTGTTATTATCCCTGACAAATCCATGACAGCATCTGTAGAAATCTCAGTTGGTGATGATGTTCTGGTAGATAGATCCATTAAAGACTGATTCATGGACTTGGCATCCATGTGGCTCAAGGTCATAATGTACTCATGCTGAGACATGCTGCTTGTCTCTGGATGGATTGCCCCCAAAATAACTGTCATCACTCTCTGGATAGGGAATCTTTGTTATTGGCAATGGATATAAAGTAGCTTTAACCTTATCATGGCAATTCCCCAGCTCACAGGGTTTCACATAAGCAGTTAACATCTTTCCCCTATCCTTACTAGAAGTTTTAGATGGGTCTCTGGTTTTATTCACTCCCACATGTCAACTTGGGTGGCCATGAGCCAGGCTTAGCAGTCTCAGGTGAAACTGGATAAATGCTACAAACTGTGCCATTCCACCAGGAGATATTCTCTGAAGAATATCTATCCATCTTGAAGAATATCTATCCATCATGACTCTTGTTCTCCTTGTGGGGTGATGAGTCAGTCTCCACGAATTCCCAGATTATTATTAGGTTTATGTCACATTTCCGTACCTCATAGTAGGCATCCAACTCATAAATATTAACCTGTCTCTCAGGCTGCTCTCTCTCAGAGGTGTTCTAATATGATTTTCATCCATTTTCTCCAAACTCAAGAAAAATTGTCCCTGGGACAATTGTCCCCTTTTCTCTATCAGTGCCATCTTGGTCTTGGGGGCTGTCCTTTTCTAGATGTTCAACCTTTCAAGCCGTATACAGTGATCCCCCGGTTATTGCGTTCCCGACCATTGCGAACAGGCTAATTTGCGATTTTTCAACCCGGAAGTCAAAACACCATCTGCGCATGCGTGCCCTTTTTTCTATGGGCACGCATGCGTAGATGGCGCCGGGCAGATCAGCTGCTGGGCGGCTTCCCTGGGTCTTCCCCCTCTTGCTGGCGGGAGGGCGAAGCCCCCCCCAGCACCCGCTCGCCCGCCGTTCGCCCGGCCACCCGCCATTTGCCGCTCGCTCGCCCTTCGCCCGGCCACCCGCCCTTCGCCCGCCCTTCGCCCTTCGCCCGGGAAGTTCGCCAGGAGTCAGCGGAGAAGCCGCGCGCCTGTTTTAAAAGATCGGAGCCGGCCTGGGGGGGCTTTCCAGCAACCCCCGAGCCCCCAACCTGGGCTCAGGGGTTGCTGGAAAGCCCCCCCAGGCCGGCTCCGATCGTTTTAAAACAGGCGCGCCGCTTCTCCGCTGACTCCTAAAGCGGGGAAGTTCGCCAGGAGTCAGCGGAGAAGCGGCGCGCCTGTTTTAAAACGATCGGAGCCGGCCTGGGGGGGCTTTCCAGCAACCCCTGAGCCCCCAACCCGGGCTCGGGGGTTGCTGGAAAGCCCCCCCAGGCCGGCTCCGATCATTTTAAAACAGGCGCGCCGCTTCTCCGCTGACTCCTAAAGCGGGGAAGTTCGCCAGGAATCAGCGGAGAAGCGGCGCGCCTGTTTTAAAAACGATCGGAGCCGGCCTGGGGGGGCTTTCCAGCAACCCCCGAGCCCCCAACCCGGGCTCGGGGGTTGCTGGAAAGCCCCCCCAGGCCGGCTCCGATCTTTTAAAACAGGCGCGCCGCTTCTCCGCTGACTTCTAAAGCGGGGAAGTTCGCCAGGAGTCAGCGGAGAAGCGGCGCGCCTGTTTTAAAACGATTGGAGCCGGCCTGGGGGATCGGAGCCGGCCTGGGGGGATCGGAGCCGGCCTGGGGGGGCTTTCCCTTTCAGGGCGGGCGAGCGGCGGGCGTGGCAGCAGCGAGGAGTTTGCGTGGGCGGCGGGGAAACCCCAATCTTCGGCTCCTCGCTGCTGGGAAGTAAAAACACCATCTGCGCATGCGCAGATGGTGTTTTTACTTCCGCAGCGCTACTTCGTGAAAACCCGCTCATTGCGGGGGGTCCTGGAACGGAACCCTCGCAATGATCGGGGGATCACTGTATTTTTAAATCTGGCTTTGCTGTGCACTCACCCAATTCATACTATATACTCTGCATCTCCCCTGTCAGCTTTACATGCCCGCAAGCAACTATTGCTGGACTGTGTGTTGGTGCTTTCCCTGGATCAACATCCCGATTTCTCATTTCTCCTCAGTAGGAGGAGAATCCTGGTGCACACCACCAACCAAAATGACACAAAATAACACTCTAAAACACTCTCCTCTCTTTTTCCATCCGTCTCTCTCCCCCCTTGTGTGTGTGTGTGTGTCTGTAGAGTGAGGGCTGGGGTTTTTTTTCTCTTATTCTTTGGGTGCCTTTTATCATATGCTTTAAATCAAGAGTCATTTCTCTCTCTCTCTTTCTCTCTCTTGCTGTCTTTCTCTCTTGCTTTCTTTCTCACTCTCTTGCTTTCTTGCTTTCTCTCTTTTTTTTCTCTCTCACTCTCTCGCTGTGTTTTTCTCTTTCTCTCTCTCGCTTTCTTTCTCTTTCTCTCTCTTGCTTTCTTTCACTCTCTCTCTCTTTCTCCCTCTTTCTCGCTCTCTTGCTTTCTTTTTCTCTCTTTCTCTCTCTCTCTCTCTCTCTTGCTGTCATGCTGGCGCCTCTGTCCCGGCCCAGCCAGCAGTCCAGTGCCAGCCCCGCAGCACCAGCATGTTCGGCGTCCAGCAACACGTCCAGCCACCGCCGTCGGTGCCTCCATCCTGGAGCTGCTGTTTGCAGCTGACCGCCCTGCCGCCACCCCAAGACTACTGCCCATTGTTGCTGTTGCCGGCATGGTGTACACTGTTGCCGACCACTCGCAGCCGCCCCCCACGCCCTCCCGCCAGGCCCCAAAGCTCACCTGCTGCCACCTCCAGGGAAGTTCCAGCCGGGCAAGGCGCTGCAGCAGCTGCCGGAAAACTTGGAAGGTGTGAAGAAGGAAGCTCAGCTTCTGGTCTTGCAACTTTTTGCTCTTTGCACCCTCAGCAAAAAGTTGCGAGACCAGAAGCTGAGCTTCCTTCTTTGCGGCACACCTGACCATGTCTCACAGCACACTAGTGTGCCGCGGCACACTGGTTGAAAAACACTGCTGTATAACCTGGCTTCTGACATTTGTTAGTTGCAATATACGACAGAAAGAAGAAAAGGAAGAAAACAATTTTTAACTTTAAAAAGGAATGTTTAGTCCAAAGGGACATTCCAAGCGAGAAAACAAAATGTCGTCCCAACAAATGAACAATCACTGTGAGCTGTATTGGTTGCCAATTGGTCTCTGCACGTAATTTAAAGTATTGGTTATGACCTATAAAGCCCTACATGGCTTAGGACCAGGTTACTTACAGGACTGTCTTCTGCCTCATGTATCCCAGCGCCCGGTCAGGTCCCACAGAGTGGGCCTTCTCCATGTCCCGTCAGCTAAGCAATGTCATTTGGAGGGGAAGAGCCTTCTCTGTGGCTGCCCCAGCCCTCTGAAACCAACTCCCACCAGAGATCCGTTCCACCCCCACCCTCCTGGCCTTTTGCAAGGCTCCAAAAATTTTCCCTCTGCTAGCAGGCTTGGGGCCATTGAGCTTAACCTCTTGCTCCAGTCGCAAACGTGATTGTGTGATGGTTGTTGAATGAATGCTTTTTATACTATTGGGGTTTTAATTACCTATTATTTTTAGTGTTAGGTTGGGTTTCACACATTGTATTGTATTTTATGCTTTTGTTGTAAGCCGCCCTGAGTATGCAGAGAAGGGCGGCGTAGAAATCCGACCAAATAAATAAATTAAAAAATTACATTCAAGGAACTGAAGAGTTCACTAAATTTTGGGTGCTAGTTAAACAAAAAGTAATTGTTAGTGTTCTGTCTCTCTGTTGGCCACACATAAAAGAACACGTTACATATAAGAGCACACCTGCTTGGGAATGTCATGTAATGGAGCCCCAGCCTCCCGAAGGGGTTCTTTACATCTTCTTGCACGTTCTCATATTCTTAAGGAAAATCTCTTTCTTATGCCGCCTCCTTTCACCTCATTCCACAGAAAATCAATCTATGCTTTGCTTATCAGGAGGAAGAAAATCCCGGTCTTGGCTTCCCTCCAGACTTTTCTGTAGCTTAGTGGGTTACCTAGTAAATTGGAATAAGAGTACTGATTTAAGAAGAACACACAGGTGGATTAAGGTGAAAGGGAGTTGAAGACATTGGGGAAAGTGTGTGTGTGTATGTAAATGTGTGTATGTGGGAGATGAAAATATAATACAGTGGTACATCTACTTACAAACTTACGGTAATTCATTCTGTGACAAGATACTAAAGTAGAAAAGTTTGTAAGAAGAAGCAATTTTTCCCCATAGGAATCAATGTAAAAGCAAATAATGTGTGCGATTGGAGAAACCAAAGAGAGGACGGGGGTCCTTTTTCCTCCCAGGAGATTCTTAGAGAGGCCCCACGGAGGCTTCTCTCTGCCTTTTCCGGTTACAGTTTCGGAGGCTCAGGTTTGTAAGTGGAAAATGGTTCTTGAGAAGAAGCAAAAAAAATCTTGAATACCTGATTCCTTTCTAGAAAAGTTAGTAAGAAGAGGCGTTCTTAGGTTGAGGTACCACTGCAATTACTTGCAAACTTTAACTCCTTGACAGCTCTTCCATGTACAAATTTATATCCACATAGATATTTTGTATAATACTTCAATTATACAAAGATAGACCTCGGTAACATTCAGGCCAACTCATAATCTAAACAAACAGACACAAATTCTTATCACATTCCTTTATTCCCTATTGCTATTTTCTTCAAATTCTTCAAACCTCCAGCTTTGTATTATTATTTATTATTATTTCTTTTATTCATTATGTTAATAATTCAAGCTCTCAATGTAAAAGTTAAAAGAAACAGTTTTTAATCAAAAGCAAAACCACAAAATACACATTACCTTTCTGGTTCACCACCAAAATAAC
Organism: Erythrolamprus reginae; assembly: GCF_031021105.1. Classification (NCBI taxonomy): domain Eukaryota; kingdom Metazoa; phylum Chordata; class Lepidosauria; order Squamata; family Dipsadidae; genus Erythrolamprus; species Erythrolamprus reginae. Next base: position 326,530,946 of record NC_091951.1, on the reverse strand, counting down.
TGCAAAGAAAAAGGTCCCTTTCCTGTCAATCAAAACATTCTAAACAAGTGGGCACATAATGTGCCATCGCGTGTGTGCAGTAAAAAAGAGAGGAGAAAAAAACCCAATAAAGTGAAGGCAGCAAACTAAACTTAAATACAGTAATCACAGGTGGGAGGGATTTTAGCCGGACCAAAAGGGAACAACAACAAAAAAAGATAACATTTTAAACAAACATAACACCGTTTCCCAAAGTCCAGACATACAGAGGTGACTAGTTCAACACATTAAACATGAAACTCAGTCAACTGTACATTTTAAAAAGTGTAACAAATTACACTGACTTGTGCTAATGGTTGATATGGGTTGCTGCCAGCATCCTAGGTATCAACCAAATATCTTCTTAAAATATATGATGTTCCGAATAGCACAGGTTTTTTGCAGTTCTCCTGGTGTTATTGCAGGAAGCTGCTGTTTCTTGATGTGTTTTGTGATAATCTTGAACATGGTACCAAATGCCCCAATGACAATGGGTATCACTGTTACATGTTTCATCCATAGCCATGTAGTTTCAATGGACAGGTCATGATATTTCATAATTTTTTAACAATTTTTTTGCTTCAACTCTGGCATCTCCTGGTACAGCGATATCAATAAACTGTACTTTTCCGCCCTTGAAAACTATGACATCTCTCATATTGTGTTCCAAATGATGATCTGTCTATATTCGAAAGTCCCATAAGGTCTTCACCATCTCATTATCTGTCTGTCTGTCTGTCTGTCTGTCTGTCTGTCTGTCTGTCTGTCTCTGTCTCTGTCTCTGTCTCTGTCTGTCTATCTATCTATCTATCTATCTATCTATCTATCTATCTATCTATCTATCTATCTATCTATCTACCTACCTACCTACCTACCTACCTACCTACCTACCTATCTAGCCTTCCATGTCGCCCAATCCCAAAGGATTCAGGGCAGCTTACAAGATAAAATTACCGTATAGAATTACAAATAACAATAATAAAGAAGTCAAGAAATCTAAAATCTTAATTAAAACTCATAACAGAGCGGCTCAACAACACTCATATCATTCATGCAGAGTGGTCAGTTGGTGTTAATTTAGGGTCCCCAAGCTTGCCGGCACAATCAGGTCTTCGTGGCCTTACGAAAAACCAGCAAGGTGGGAGCAGTATGGAAAAACCAGCAAGGTGGAAGTTGATTCCAAAGAGCCGGGGCAGCAACAGAGAAGGCTGTCCCCTGAGGTCCCGCCAGTCTACGTTGTTTGGCTGATGGGATCTGGAGGAGGCCAACTCTGTGTGCTCTAATTGGTCTCTGGGAGGTATGTGGCAGGAGACGGTCCCATAAATTTTCAGTAACCTTTTCCACTTTGTGCTCCCGTGACTTTTTGGAAACAGGTATGTCGTATTTTTTACATAATGACCAATGGACTAATTTAGCAATCTAGCTTTGTAACCAGTTTGCGCAATTTTGCTGCACTCCCATATTAAGTGTGAAACAGTTTCAACTTTCTCATTGCAAAGACAGTAGTTTTGATTGTCAGTGGATTTTTGCTTTCTTCACTTTCATGGCATTAATTTGTAGTGCTTGTTCTTGAGCAGCAAGTATTACAGTGAAGGGCTTTACTTACCTTTTCCTACTGGTACTGGGATCCGAGGCCGGCATGGGCAGGCATGCGCCCCACATGTTTGCGTGCACCTCTGTGTGAGATTTCGCTTCTGCGCATGCGCCTGAATTGAAAGGATGTTCTGTGGGTGAGATTTTGGCACTTTCCAGCTTTTTTTCCCTTCTGCGCATGCACAGAACCAAAAAAGAAGCAAAAATTGTCGAAATCTTGCCCACACAACCATTCTTGTGTGATATTTTGCTTTGGGTGCAGGTGTAGAAGCAAAGTCTTGTGTGGGGGCGCATCCACCCATGCCAAACTCCTGGAGCTCACTGAAAAGTCCTAACCGACCATCGATCCCATTTGTACTGGGTGGGACCCATCACTGGAGTATTAAACCTTCTGTTTCTTTCTTGATAGTTCCCATTTTAAGCCATGTCCATGTAAGGTTGTCATCACATTTTTCAAGTGTTGTCCATGCAGAGCTTTGGTTTTCCATTTATTTAATCTGTTATCCAGCTGTTTTTTTTAAAATATTCTGCCTTTGTTTCTGTTGTTTTATAATGTTCTCCATTTTCACAGTCTGCAGCAATTTTTCTCTACGGTTCACCTAATCATTCAAACTTCATTTTTGTTCTTCTTCTACGGTTTGATGGATTTGCAATAGCCCTCTACCTCCTATTTTTCTTGCAGGTACAACCTGTCAATGTCACTTCGTGGATGTAAGGCCTTGTACATATTCAAAAGTTTTTGTTCATGTTTTCTGGTCAAAGTTTTCCAGTTCAGCCAAAGCCCAGTTGATGATTCCAGCTGAGTAGCGTATCACTGGAACTGCCCATGTATTAATGGTTTTAATTATGTTTCCAGCATTCAGCTTTGATTTTAATATTTTGCAGACCCTCTTGATGTATTCCTTTTGTGTTGACTCTCAGACTTTTCAATATCAATTCAAGATCTGCTTCCAATATGCCTAGATATTTGTAACTGTTATCCTTTGCTAATGCTTTCATTATGCTTCCATTTTCCAGTTATATTCCTTCTACTTTTTTTTTTTCATTTTTCCTCACTGCATGGATAATATAGCACATTTTTCAAGTCCAAAGTTCATTTTTATGTCACTGCTGAACAGTTGAACTGTGTTGAGTATTGATTTAAGTTCAGTGGGGCTTTTTGCATCTATTTTTAAGTCATCCATGTAGAGTGGATGGTTTATCTTGCCATGTTGGCTTGAGATTTGCTATCCCAGTTTTGTGTTTCAGAGGATTATTGTCAGTGAAATTAATGTGAAGTTGAAAGTGAGTCGCCCTGGAAGATTCCTTGTCTGATGTTGACTTCACCAATGTTCTCCCCATTTGCTGTTAGAACTGTTTTCCATTTTTTGCATATTTGCTTTCAAAAATGTACATTTTTTATCTGAAAATAGCTTGCCAAATTGGTTGTGTTTAACTGTGATTGTATAGAATGAGAACAATGCATTTTATGTATACCTTAGATGAAATGTTCACAAATCTTTGCATGGCTTTTCTTATAGGCTCAGCAATAACAACAACAACACCCAAAACACTTTAAGGTTAATTCCAAATTTTGATTGTACTGTATGTGAGAAATGTGTGAGAAAAGGAGAAACAGAGTAAAATTAAACTTGACAACTTTAACCATGGAGGAAAGAAGTATTTTGATAACAATTTAATGGGCGTATGAACATTTTTTAACAACAATATTGAACCTCCTTGATGGGAAAGTTATCTTGGTCTTACAGAAGAAATTCTAGATACAGCAAACACTAAGAGAAAAGGGCAGCTTGTTTCTCTTTCTGTACAGTCAATAATAATGATGACAGATAATTTCATGAGGCACAGTTGGGGCTACCATAGCTAGGTTGCAAAAATCTGAGTTGAGTACTACATGGCAGCAAAAAGGCTTTCTTGTATGCCGCTGATGCCATCTAGGAATCATAGACCTGTGATGGTGAACCTATGGCACGGGGAGCCATATCGGGTGGCACGCGAGGCATTGCCCTATGTTAACTCCAGCGCGCATGTATACACTAGCCCAGGGGTAGGAAAAGTTGGCTCTACTGGGACATGTGGAATTCCTGAGCTACCATAAGTGGCTCAGGAATTCTGGGACTTGAAGTTCATAAGTCATAGAAGAGCCAACTTTGCCTATCCCTGCAGTAGCCAACTGATTTTTGACCTTGTGGAAGGCTGTTTTGCCCTCCCTGAAGCCCCAGAATGTAAAAAAAATCCACCCAACGGGCAAACTGGAAGTTTGGAGAAACGGACTTGTGGTTTGCCAATTGTGCTGGTTTTTGCACTCCGAGGCTTCAGGAAGCTTCCCTGAAGCCTCCAGGCTACAAAAAACAGCACAATTATTATTATTTATTAAATTTGTATGCTGCCCCTCTCCGTAGACTCGGGGTGGCAATAGGAAAACCGGAAGTCCGTTTTTCCAAACATCCAGTTTGCCCATTTTTTAACTGTCCTAGGCTTCAGTGAGGCCCGTTTGCATGTGTTAGGACAAAGGGAGGGGGGATTGCGTGCATGCATGGTGGCAGCATGGGGGATTGCACATGCTTGGGGGGAGGGAATGGGTATGTGCACATGTGTTCATGTGCTAGTACATGTACAAACACCTGAACCATGTGGAATGCGGAATGCTAAATTGGGCTCACCGCCATGGCTCATGAGTGCTAGTAGGGCCAGGGCAATTTTGCTTCTGCACCTGTGGAGGTAGCAAAATCATGCACAGAGCCTGAGGTGCACCCATATTTCGTCATGCTCAGAAGCAAAAAAACCTCGCCGAAACACAGTCACACCTGCGACTCCATGCACGATTTTGTTGCTTCCACAGATGCAGAAGCAAAATCGCACTGGCCCTGCTAGCACTCACAAGCTGTGGCGACCAGCCCAATTTAGCGTTCTGACTGGAAGCCCAGCTCTGGGCATGTGGCACAAGAACCAAATATAGGTTCGCCATCACTGATCTAGATTTATCACTATCTAAAATGAATCAGAAGGCTTAATTTCCCACTGAACTGTGGGAGGAAGATTGCAGCATTCAGATAGTGAATTTCTCCGGTGCATGTTTTTAAAAATCAGGCTTCTGTGGATCTATTAAATGGATCTTTGTCTGATACCACATAATCAATTAAAAATGAATTTAAATTTGGAGTAATTTTAGTTAGAACCTGTTTCATATGTTATGTAACAGTCTACATAATTATTGCACGAGGGTCAATTTTTAATGCACCGGAAGCTTCTGGTTAATATAGGGAATATTATGAAATACTACTCTAACTTCATCCAGGAGAAGGATGTGTAGCATTTTGAACTCACAAGCAAAAATGTGCTTCAGAATTTGTGAGGAAGCTTGCACAACATCTTCAGTTAAGGGCATCTCTGGGGACAATGAGAGTCACAAAAGAAACTCCATCCTTTCACCTTCTCATTATGGCCTGCATAGAAAAAAGTTTGTGTTGTAACCAGTAATGGGCAGCCAAAATTTTTACTGCCACATTGTAGGTGTGGCTTATTTTGTGGGTGTGGCTTAATGGTCATGTGACTGGGTAGGAGTGGCTTGTCAGCCATGTGATCAGGTGGGAGTGGCTTGAACAATCATCATTGGTCAAGTGAACTGTTAAGTCCTCGACTTACAACCTTACCAGTGTTGCTCGCTGGGGTGACAATTTATTTATTTATTTATTCAATTTTTATGCCGCCCTTCTCCTTAGACTCAGGGCGGCTTACAACATGTTAGCAATAGCACTTTTTTAACAGAGCTAGGCTATTGCCCCCACAATCCGGGTCCTCATTTTACCCACCTCGGAAGGATGGAAGGCTGAGTCAACCTTGAGCCGGTGATGAGATTTGAACCGCTGACCTTCAGATCTACAAGTCAGCTTCGCGTTTCCTGCACTCTGCTTCCTGGGTCGCCCCCCCCCCGCCTCAGGCTGGGTAGCTTGGCGAATGGATGCTGCCAGAAGCATAAATGCTGCCAGTGCCTCTTCCACCCACACCTTCTGCTTGCACCTGAGATGGGAGGTGACCACGTGAGGCCGGAGGGGAGCTGAGCAGGGGAGAGGGAAGCTCGTCCGAGGCCAGGAAGGAGGAAAGAAGAAAAAAGCAAGGAGCACAGATGCAGCAGCAGCAGCAGCAGGGGGGGGGGGGGGGAAAGGAGAACTGAGCCGAAACCAGTAATCCAGGAAGTGACAGCCACCAATCAGCTGCGCACGCATCTTCAGTTCCACCCCGTCCTGCCTGCTGCCCAACCCTGGTTATAACATATTTTGGCACAGAGCTGCTTGCCTGCAGCTCTTTAAAACAGCTATATCTTTCCCGAAAGCCGTTTTTTGTGTTTGAATCTAAAATTATCTATATTCCATTTTTTAAAAAATGAATACACTTGTGTTCTTTAATGAGAAACGATGTAGCTGCAGCTGTTGTTTTCCATTATTTTGCAGCCTCCCTGGCTATTACTGCTTCCCGATCTGAAAAAACTGCATGGGTGGCATGATAAATCCTACAGAAATCCTTTGGGTTTTAACTGAAGTGAGCGATGTCAGAAAGGCAGCAGATCATGAAGAGAGTGTTGCGCAATCATAGAGAGAAACTCTCACACACATCAGACCTCTTGTAAATAAGGTAAGTGTGTGTGTGTGATGTGCCCGGTGAAATTTTATATTGGTTTCTTCTTTTATAGTTTGCATGTCTGACCTGCTGAAGTTACATGGTTGTTGGGAATTCAAGATGGTATAACTCAACAGCCCCAGGCCTGCTGTAGAGCCAAGTTTTTAAAAGCCTTCCGGAAGGCCAGGAGGGTGGGGGCAGTGCAGATCTCTGGGGACAGTTGGTTCTAGAGAGTTGGAGCCACCACAGAGAAGATTCTCCACGCTGTTCCGCCAATCAACATTGAATGGCCGATGGGACCTGGAGAGGGCTAACCCTGTGAGCCCTAATCAGTCACTGGGAGGTATGTGGCAGAAGACAGTCTCATAAGTAGTCTGGCCCTAAGCCATTTAGGGCTTTATAGGTCATAACCAACACCTTAAATTGTGTCCGGAGACCAATTGGAAGCCAGTACAGCTCGCGGAGTTTTGGAGTAATGTGGGTATACACCCACAACAGCTTGCACAGCTGCATTCTGGACTAATTGTAGTCACCGAATGTATACACAAACTTATAAAAAAGAAAATGGATATAAGATATATATTTATATATAGAGAAAAAAAGGATTACATATATATAATCAATTGCTGAGCCATCAAACCACACCCAGCCACTAGTATTTATAGAAGGAAGGCAGCTCAGGTCTCGCTGTGTTCGCCCTAGAACAAGGACAGAAACACCAGCCTGAAGATGACGAGTGGGACCTCGTCGAAATGTCGCCAGAAATTTCCAAATCCTACACGGGAAGAAACCCGAATATACCAAGACCATCATACCTGTACCCGTGAAAATCTACGAAAACATATATATATATATGAGCATATATATCAATCAATCAATCAATCAATCAATCAATATTATGATTCATTACAGTTAACACAATTGGAATACAAGAGCTAATAATCCCAAAAGATTCTAAAGTCTACCAATTACTCCTAAATTACTGTCCTACGTGGAGTGTGTTTTGTTTCAAAGACATTGAGTTGCCCTTTGTTTTGTATCTGAATAAGGAATAGAGGTTTTCAGGCTGAATCTGGTGTTTCTTGGCAGATGTTGGACATTAAGCATTGATGGGGAAACTAAAGTTTTCTTGCACATCCAATTAAGTGGGAGTGTGTTATATAAGAACACAATAGTAGATGGTGTTCTTTCTTCAAACTTGGCTTATTTTGACAAGCTATGAAGTTTGGTACTTTTCAAACAATCATCAGAAACGCAGTGTAAGTAGTTATTATTTCATCATTTCCTAAATGAAAAAAAATATGTGAAGGAGAATTATCTTTAATGGAGATGTATGTGTGCATGGGAGAAGATGACAGTGTTTTGATCTTTCTGACTAGTATATGCCCTTTCCCTGCACCTGTGTGAATCTAGAATGCCACCCAAATTTAGCAACATCATGCTCCTCATTACAGTGGGAACACTTAACTTTGACTAGATTATCATCTCCCTTTTTTTGCAGGCATAATATTCTCTCTTCCAAAATAATTACCAGTTAAAACCATCTAAACTTATTTTATTGTAGTGTTTCCTAAGAATGCATTTCAAAGCAGATACTTTTTATTTGTAGTATTTTCTCAGGAGGAATTGCCTTAGGAGGCAAATCATGTCAGACTAATCTCATTGATTTCTTTGACTATGTCACAAAGGTGGTGGATGAAGGTGGTGCCGTGGATATTGCCTATCTGGACTTCAGCAAAGCCTTTGATACGGTTCCACATAAAGAGCTGATAGATAAGTTAGTGAAGATTGGACTTAATCCCTGGATAGGTCAGTGGATTTGCAGCTGGCTGAAGCGTAGACATCAGAGGGTTGTTGTTAATAGCGAGTATTTTCTGAACAGAGACAAGCGGTGTGCCACAAGGGTCTGTTCTGGGTCCTATTCTTTTTAATATGTTTGTGAGTGACATAGGGCAGTGTTTCCCAACCTTGGCAACTTGAAGATATTTGGACTTCAACTCCCAGAATTCCCCAGCCACATTCGCTGGCTGGGGAATTCTGGGAGTTGAAATCGAAATATCTTCAAGTTGCCAAGGTTGGGAAACACTTACATAGGGGAAGGTTTGGTAGGGAAGGTTTGCTTATTTACCGATGACTCTAAAGTGTGCAATAGGATTGATATTCCTGGAGCAGTCTGTAATATGGCAAATGATTTAGATTTATTAGATAAATGGTCAAAGCAATGGAAACTGCAGTTTAATGTTTTGAAATGTAAAATAATGCACTTGGGGAAAAGGAATCCTCAGTCTGAGTATTGTATTGGCAGTTCTGTGTTAGCAAAAACTTCAGAAGAGAAGGATTTAGGGGTAGTGATATCTGACAGTCTCAAAATGGGTGAACAGTGCAGTCGGGTGGTAGGAAAAGCAAGTAGGATGCTTGGCTGCATAGCTAGAGGTATAACAAGCAGGAAGAGGGAGATTGTGATCCCACTATATAGAGCGCTGCTGAGACCACATTTGGAATACTGTGTTCACTTCTGGAGACCTCACCTATAAAAAGATATTGACAAAATTGAACGGGTCCAAAGATGGGCTACAAGAATGGTGGAAGGTCTTTAGCTTAAAACTTATCAGGAAAGACTTAATGAACTCAATCTGTATAGTCTGGAGGACAGAAGGGAAAGGGAGGACATGATTGAAAAATTTAAATATATTAAAGGGTTAAATAAGATTCAGGAGGGAAGTGTTTTTAATAGGAAAGGGAACACAAGAACAAGGGGGCACAATCTGAAGGTATTTGGGGGGGGGGGAAATCAGAAGCAACATGAGAAAATATTATTTTACTGAAAGAGTAGTAGATCCTTGGACCAAACTTCCAGCAGACGTGGTTGGTAAATCCACAGAAACTGAATTTAAACATACCTGGGATAAACATATCCATCCTAAGATAAAATACAGAAAATAGTATAAGGGCAGACTAGATGGACCATGAGGTCTTTTTCTGCCATCAATCTTCTATCTTT